>NC_041729.1:137963045-138263500 GCF_004115215.2 Ornithorhynchus anatinus | reverse complement strand
CCAAAGACAACGGTGGAGAGGGGACAACTTACTTGTGCTCACAATATATGGGAGAAAGTGTCCGCAGTCGACTGGCCTTAGCCTCATTCGCACACACACATACACGGAAATATACGCTGATGGGAGTACTGACACTTGAGTTTACTCAGTGGGGTGTGTTTATGGCAGAAAAAGCCAAAGAGGGATCCACAGTCCCCGCCACACAAAAAGGCATTCTGTTACGGGCCGTCATTCTTGTTTTGCAGCCCCCTGGCTCTCTCTTCACTCATCATTCTCGACTTCACAGTTCTCTTGAAACTGCACATGATTCTTCCTCGTGTCCTGCGGTGTGAAGGCCTGGAGGCTGGGATCTGTGGAAACGGTCCATGTTTTTCTCTCGTGATGCCACTGCATTTCTCTTTGTCAAGCTGCTCTGATGGTGGAGCTTGGGTTTCACCTGATGATGATGATGATGATGGCTTTTGTTAACCGCTTACTGCGTGCCAAGCACTGTTCTTAGCACTGTTCAAGCACTTAGCACTCATTACAAGGTAATGAGGTTGTTCCACAATGGGGTTCACGGTCTTAATCCCCATTTTACAGATGAGGTAACTGAGGCACAGAGAAGTGAAGCGACTTGCCCAAAGTCACACAGCTGACAAGTGGCAGAGGCGGGATTAGAACCCATGACATCTGACTCTCAAGCCCGTGCTCTTTCCACTAAGCCACGTTGAAGTAGCTGGGAGGTAAAAGATATTCTTCTGGCCAAAGGAACTCCTCTCTGCAATGGGAATTATAATAATTGTGGAATTCGTAAAGCACTTACTATGTGCCAGGCACTGTCTAAGCGCTGGGATTGGAGTGTTTGTGGGAAGCAGCATAGCATAGTGGATAGCGGAAGGGCCTGGGACTCAGACCTTGGCCAAGTCACTTCACTTCTCTGGGCCTCAGTTACATCATCTGTAAAATGGGAATTGAGACCGTGAGCCTCACGTGGGACAGAGACTGTGTCCAACTCAATTTGCTTGTATCCACCTCAGTGCTTAGTACAGTGCCTGGCACATAAAACGTGCTTAACAAATACCATCATCACTATTATTATCATTATTCTAAGTGCTGGCACATAAAACGTGCTTAACAAATACCATCATCACTATTATTATCATTATTCTAAGTGCTGGGTTGGATACAAGCTAATAAGGTAGGACACGCTCCCCATCCCAAGAGGGGCTCATAGTCAAATGTGGTAGAGGGGGGAAGGTGAACAGGTATTTAACCCCCATTTTAAAGATGAGGAAACTGAGGCACAGAGAAGTTAGGTGACTTGCCCAAGGTCACACAGCAGGCAAGTGAGAGAACTGGGATTAGGAGTCTGGTCTGCTGATTCCCAGGCCTGTGCTCTTCCCACTGAGCCACGCTGCTTTCAGCAGGAAGGATTGCTAGGCTGGCAGCAACCACGCAGCATATCATGCACAAGACATGAGCACAGCAATGTGCAGTCTAACACAGCATCTCACCAGCAAACCAGTGCAGAGGCAGGATAATCTGAAAAGACTCAGGCTAGGAAAAAAAATAATAATAATAATAATAAGCCATTTGTTAAGCGCTTACTATGTGCCAAGCACCACACTAAGTGGCTAGAGGCTCTCCAGACAGACCTGGAATCCTCTTGTCTGCAATCAGAGCTTTCTGGAGATAATAATAATAATGTTGGTATTTGTTAAGCGCTTACTATGTGCAGAGCACTGTTCTAAGTGCTGGGGTAGATACAGGGTAATCAGGTTGTCCCACATGAGGCTCACGATCTTAATCCCCATTTTACAGATGAGGTAACTGAGGCACAGAGAAGTTAAGTGACTTGCCCACAGTCACACAGCTGACAAAGTGGCAGAGTCGGGATGCAAACCCTTGACCTCTGATTCCCAAGCCCGAGCTCTTTCCACTGAGCCACGGAGATGACCGAGGCCATCCGAACTACAATCTTACAGCACCCAGCATCCTTCCCCGAACACCAAGATCAAGACAGTATCCACAGGAAAAGAGTCACATTAACTTGAAAATGTCACCTTTGATGATGATTCATTCATTCATTCATTCATTCATTCAATCATATTTATTGAGCGCTTACTATGTGTAGTGCACGGTACTAAGCGCTTGGAATGTACAATTCGGCGATGACGATGATAGTATTTGTTAAGCGCTTACTACGTGTCAAGTACTATTCTAAGCGCTGGGATAGATACAAGCAAATCAGATTGGCCACAGTCCATGTCCCCCATAGGGCCCACGGTCTTAATCCCCTTTTGCAGATAAGGTAACTGAGGCACTCTCGATTGTAAGCTCCTAGTGAGCAGGGAATGTGTCTGTTTATTGTTATATTGCCAAGCACTTAGTACAGTTCTCTGCACACAGTAAGTGCTCAATAAATATGAATGAATGAATGAATGAATGAATGAATAAAGTGACTTACCCAAGATCACATAGCTGACAAGTAGCAGAGCCAGGATTAGAACTCAGGTCCTTCAGACTCCCAGGCCCATGCTCTATCCACTAGACCATACTGCTTCCCTAATTTTTTTGTTTTCCAAAGCACTTTCCCACCAGTTAGCATATTTTGTCTTCACAACATTCCTGAGCAGTTGGGGGTGGAAGGCATTAGTAGCTCATGCATCTATCAACTCTGTTACATTGTACTCTCCCAAGGACTCAGTACAGTGTTCTGCACATTCAATAAATTGAGTGCTCTTTCAGCACTGACTGACTGATTAATAGTATTTATTAAGTGTTTACTGTCTACTGAGCACTTTACCAAGCGCTGGGAGAGAATACACAGGTGGGAATTAAACATGGTCCCACTCCCTTGTGGAGCTCACAATCTCAGAGTATTATTATCTTGATGTGAAAACTGAGGTTCAGAGAGGACAAGTGACTTGCCCAAAGTCACCCAGCAGACCCAAGCGGACCAGGTCCAGACCCCAGGTCTTTTGGTATTTTTTACAGGCCCAGTTTGTCTCCCACAGCTGCACACTGGCGGGAAAGCATCCTATGTAACTTTGCCCAGGGCTTCTCAGCAATGACCACTATTATTATTATTAATCATATTTATTGAGTGCTTACTGTGTGCAAAGCACTGTACTAAGCGCTTGAGAAAGTAAAATCCAACATCAAACACATTCCCAGCCCTCAACGAGCGTGGCACATTTCAAAAAGGAAGCAGATTTGAACATTACTGGTATTTACTGAGATTATGAGCTCCATCTGGGGCAGGGATTGCATCTGACCTGATTAATTTGTATTTACTCCATATATAATACTACATATATAATTTACTACAAATATAATAATGATAATAGTAATAATAATTAAGCTCTTACTATGTGCACAGCCCTGTAGTAAGTGCTGGGTGAGAGTATACAGGTGGGAATTAGACAGGGTCCCGGTCTCTCAGGGAGTTCACAGTCTAAGATTTGTGCCAGGCTTTGGGTGGTCTATCCTTGGCTTTGAGGATGGGGGTCCAGAAAGTCAACGAGACCCTGGTTCCTCTAATCGCCCTGTTTCCACCGGGAGAAAGAACCCTGGGGGACTAAGTGGCCCAGTAATAGAATCACTCAAAGCCTCGTAGAATGTGGCTTCTTCCTCTCCTTCAACTGTGGGTCCACGGTAGGACAGAGACTGTATCTGGTCCGATTATCTTGTGCCTATCCCAGTGCTTAGCTCAGTGCTCTTCATAATAATAAAAATAATTATAATATTGTTACTCGTTAAAGCAATTACTGTGTGCCAAGCACGGTTCTGAGCACTGGGGTAGATACAAATTAATCAGGCTGGATCCAGTCCCTGTCCCACATGGGGCTCTCACTCTTACCCCTATTTAACAGATGAGATAGCCAAGGCATAGAGAGGTTAAGTGACTTGCCCGAGGTCACAGAGCAGAAATGGGGCAGATTAGGGATTAGAACCCAGGTCCTCCTGACTTCCAGGCCCGTGCTGTATCCACTAAGCCACGCTTCGGGTAGTCAGCCTTGACGGACACCACAATTACTGTCATTATCATCGTGATTCAGGTCCAGAGGCCAACGAGTTCAGCAATAGAGAGATTCACAAGTGCTAAGAGAGAACTGGAGCAATCTGTGTGAGGAAGAAGGGGACTAGCCGAGTCCAGCAGGAGGGGGGTAGGACATGTCTGGTGAAGAGGAGGGGCAAGAACTGGGGGAATCTGGGTGTGGAGGGGCACTGCTGACCAGATAGACAGGGGTGAAGCTGAAATCTGGAGGAATCAATAAGTGATATTATTGAGCACTTATTGTGTGCAGAGCACTGTCCTGAGTGCTTAGAAGAATGCAGTATAGTTGATAGACAGGTTCTCTGCCCACAGTGAGTTTACAGTCTGCTCTGTAATAATAATAATAACAATGCTGGTATTTGTTAAGCGCTTACTATGTGCCGAGCACTGTTCTAAGCGCTGGGGGAGACACAGGGGGATCAGGTTGTCCCACGTGGGGCTCACAGTCTTGATCCCCATTTTACAGATGAGGTAACTGAGGCACCGAGAAGTTAAGTGACTCGCCCAAAGTCACACAGCTGACAAGTGGCCGAGCCGGGATTTGAACCCATGATCTCTGACTCCAAAGCCCGTGCTCTTACCACTGAGTCACGCTGCTTCTCACTGCTCTGCCACTGGTCAGCTGTGTGACCGTGGGCAAGTCACTTCTCTGTGCCTCATCTGTAAAATGAGGATGAACTGTGAGCCTCACGTGGGACAACCTGATTACCCTGTATCTACCCCAGAGCTTAGAACGGTGCTCTGCACGTGGCAAGCGCTTAACAAATACAAACTTTTTTTTTTTACAGTCTAAAGGGATATGGAGGGCAGCCACGGTCGGGGGGCGGGGGGAGGGACTCTGAACTGGTCCTGGACTGTTCCGTCTCCCCACTGCCCAGAACTGGAACTGACAGTGAGGATCCTTCTCTACGTGGTCATCTTCACGCTGAGCGTGGGGGGAAACCTCCTGATCATCACGGTGCTGGGGCTGAGCCGAAGGCTTCGCACGGTCACCAACGCCTTCCTGCTCTCGCTGGCCGTCAGCGACCTGCTCCTGGCCATCTGCTGCATGCCCTTCACCCTGCTGCCCAACCTCATGGGCTCCTTCGTCTTCGGCTCCGGCGTCTGCAAGGCCGTCGCCTACCTCATGGGTGAGGGAGACCCCGATCCGGGTGGGAGTGGGAGGGGAGGGAGGAGGGAACAGACAGCCCTGACAACAGGGGGAGGAAGGAGTGGGCATTGCCCGGAAAGGTCGGTGTGTGCCGGGCTGGGAGCTGGCCCATGATGAGTTGGGAGGTGGCAGGAAGTTGGCGTGTTCCTTGCGGCAAAGGACAGTGAGAGGATAGTATCCTTGGAAAACACGGTGCTTTCCCCCTTCCTCATTCCCTTCCTGGAATTCATTCATTCATTCAATAGTATTTATTGAGCGCTTACTATGTGCAGAGCACTATGCTAAGCGCTTGGAATGTACAATTCGGCAACAGAGACAATCCCTGCCCAATGACAGGCTCACAGTCCAATCGATGTTCTCCCCCTCCCACCGGCACTTCAAGAAGTCTCTAAAAAATACAGTGAGCACTATGGGGGCAAGGTGGCACGTGGCCCAGTGGAAAGAGCAGGGGCTTAGGAGTCAGAGGACCCGGGTTCTCATCCTGGCTCTGCCATTCGCTTGCTGTGTGACCTTGGACAAGTCACTTCACTTTTCTGGGCCTCAATTCCCTCATTGGTAAAACGGGGGGGATTCGATATCATCGGTAAAATGGTGGGGATTCAATACCTGTTCTGCCTCCCAGTCAGACTGTGAGCGACCCGTGGGACAGGGATTGTGTCGGCCCTGATTAAGGTGCCGAACCTGATTAACTTGTATTTACCCCAGCACTTAAAACAGTGCTTGGCACATAGTAAGCACTTAACAAATATAATAATAATTATAATAAATTGTAGCTATCTGCCCCCGTGATTGGCGCTTAGTGAGCGCCTAACAAATACCACAAAAAGCAGCGTGGTTTAATGGCAAGAATGGAGGGCTTGGGAGTCAGAGGAAGTGGGTTCTAAATCCTGCCCCCTCTGCTTATCTGCTATGTGACTTTGGGCAAGCCACTTAACTTCTCTGTGCCTCAGTTACCTCATCTGCAAAACGGGGATGAAGACCGTGAGCCCCATGTGGGACAACTCATTTACCTTGTATCTACCCCAGCGCTTAGAACAGTGCTTGGCACATAGTAAGTGCTTAACAAATACCATAATTATTCATTATGATCGTCATGGGAGAGTGTAAAGGTGGAGTCGGCGGGAAGGAAGGGATGGAGGGGGAGGTGCTAGGAGAGGGCAGGAGTTACGGAGGGGAAAAGGCAGAATTGGGAATGAGGGGAGATGGTGAGCGCCAGTTGGCTGACTAATGTGCTTGTGTCCCCTTCCCGGCCCCTCGGTGACGCCTGACCCGTCCTCCGTCCTCCATCCTCAGGGGTGTCGGTCAGCGTGTCCACCTTCAGCCTGGTGGCCATCGCCCTGGAGCGCTACAGTGCTATCTGCAGGCCGCTGCAGGCTCGCGTGTGGCAGACTCGCTCCCACGCCATCCGGGTCATCGCCGCCACCTGGCTCCTGGCCGCCCTGCTCATGCTGCCCTACCCCATCTACAGTGCCATCCGGCCCTTCGGGCCCCGCGTCCTCCAGTGCAGCCACATGTGGCCCAGCACACGCTTCAAGCAAGCCTGGTGAGCCCACCCTGAGGACCCCCATGGACCCCATCCTTGCCCTGAATCTCAGCTCCTTCCTCCTCTTCCTCCTTCTCCTCATCCTCCTTCTCGTGTTCCAGTTCTTCCCCCTCCTGTTCTTACTCCTCCTCCTGTTCCTCCTCCATCCTTCCTTTTCTTCCTCCTCAAGTCCCTCCTCCACCTCTGTTGCTCCTAATATTACTCCTTTATCTCCTTCTTCTCCTCCTCCTCTGTACTTCCTACTACTCCTCCTCCATCTCCTCCTCCCCTTCCTCTTCCTCCTCCTCCTCTGTTCTTCCTCCTCCTCCTGCTGCTCCTGTATCTCCTCCTCCTTCTCCTCGTCCTCCTCCTCCTCCTTCTCCTCTGTTCCTCTTCCTTCTGTTTCTCCTCCTCCTGATTCTTCTCCTCCTCCTGCTCTTCCTCCTTCTCCTCCTGTTTCTCCTCCTCCTGCTCATCCTCCTCATATTCATTCAATTGTATTTATTGAGTGCTTACTGTGTGCAAAGCACTGTACTAAGCGCTTGGAAATTACAATTCGGCAACAGATAGAGACAATCCCTACCCAACAATGGGCTCACAGTCTAGAAGGAGCAGACAGACAACAAAACAAAAGAAATAGACAGGCATCTCCTATTTCTCCTCCTCCTGCTCTTCCTCCTCCTGTCTCTCCTCCTCTTCTTGATCCCCCAGCTTCTTACTCTGCTTCCCTTCCACTCCCCAGTTCTCTCCTTCCTCCCCTCCAGGCCCCACCCTTCCCTTCCCCTTCTCCCCGGACACTTTCCTCTCCCATCCTCCTTTGAGGATCATGATCAGACCACTCTATCAAGCGCATACTGTTTACAGAGTGCTTGGGGGAGTGTAATATATCAGAATTGGTAGCCACATTCCCTGCCCACAAGGAGCTTACAGTCTAGAGGAGGAGCTTACAGTCTAGATGGACTGTAAATTGCGGGCTCCAGAGGGTGGGCCCGACTGGCCGGGGTCGGGATGGGTGGTGAGGGCCTGGCGGTTCTGAGGGTCCAGGGTAACCGCTCCTCACTCCTTCCCCCAGGGCCGTGCTGCTCCTGCTCCTCCTTTTCTTCATCCCCGGGGTGGTGATGGCTGTGGCCTACGGGCTCATCTCCCGTGAGCTCTACCTAAGCATGCGCTTCGAGGCCGAGCTGCAGCAGAGTCCGGGAAAAGGTAGGGCTCAGAGCCCGCGGCCGATGAAGGCTGAGAGACCCGGCTGCCGTGGGAGGGGTGGGGGGACGCCAGGGTCAGAGCCGAGAGTTGGAGGACTGGGGGACGAGGGCAGCTGGCCAGAAGGTAGAGCCCAGGAATCAGTCAATCATATTTATCGAGCACTTACTGTGTGCTTGTAACTGAGCGCTGGGGAGAGTTCAGTATAACAAAGTCCTTGTCCAAAATGAGATTAGTCTGGAGAGAATTTAGGGGACTGGAGAAAAATGTTTGGGGGCAGGAGGACTGGGGAAGAAAGGAAGAGGAGGAGGAAGAGAGGGAGGAGCGAGAAGAGGGGAAAGAGGAGGAGCGGGAAGGAAAAGGAGGAAGAGGGGAAGGAGGAGGAGAAGGAGGAGGAGAAGGAGGAAAAGGAAGAGGAAGGGGGGAGAAGGAAGTCAATGGGGAGGAAGAGGAGGAGGATGAGGAAAAGGACAGGGTGGGGGCCCAGGACAAGGACTGAGGAGCTGGAAGGGCAGAGGGAAAGAAAGGCCAGAGGCAGAATCTGGCCTGGGGAATGAGAAGCTGGCCAGAGAACAGAAGAGGCAAAGCCCCGGTGCCAAACCAGGGCCGATGTCAACAGAAGGGAAGGACGGGGCTGCAGAGGTCAGAGAGAGGAGGCCGCCCATGGGGATGAGGTGGTCGGTGGGGAGTGGCGCAGTGCACCGCTGGCCTACCCTGACCCCTGCCCATCCCTGTCCAGCTCCCAAGAACGGGGTGGGGCCCAGCCCTGGTCCTTCCCCAGCCTGCGACGAAGGAGACGGGTGCTACCTGCAGCTCTCGAAGCCGCGCCAGGCCATGGAGCTGTCCGCCCTGACCCCCAGCCGCGCCCCCGCCCCTCCGGACCGGGCCCGCACCAGCCCTTCGGAAGCCAAGCTGGTGGCCAAGAAGCGGGTGATCCGCATGCTGCTGGTCATCGTGGCGCTCTTCTTCCTGTGCTGGCTGCCCCTGTACACTGCCAACACCTGGCGGGCCTTCGACCCCGACGGGGCGCACGGAGCCCTGTCCGGCACCCCCATCTCCTTCATCCACCTGCTCAGCTACACCTCCGCCTGCGTCAACCCGCTCGTCTACTGCTTCATGAACCGCCGGTTCCGCCAAGCCTGCCTGGCCACCTGCACCCGCTGCCGTCCCCGGCCGGCCCGCCCCCGGCCTCGCCCGCTGCCCGAGGATGACCCGCACACGGCCACCACCCTCTCCAGGCTCAGCTACACCACGGTCAGCACTCTGGGCGCCCCCTGACTCCCGCAAAATGGCTCCAGGGGAGACCTCGAGTTCCCTCCCCGGGCCCCCGGCCGGCCACCCCCACTCCCTTCCTAGCATCCTCCTTTCCTCCCTCCTGTCTGCCGCCCTAGGACTGAAGATTCCTCCCCCAACCCAGCTCCTCCCCAGGGCTGCTGCTGCCCTCGACTACAAGGCTGAGGCTCTGAGTCTGCCCTCCTCTCCCAACACAGCTCCTCCCCAGGACTGGGGCTTTAAGGTGTCCTTCGCTCTAGGAATGAGGCTCTGAGGCTGCCCTCCTCCCTCTCCACCGCCTCCCCATCGTCCCCTCCGTCCCTCCCCTATCACCACATCCAGGCTAGGCCTTGCCCTCAAGCCTGAGTCCTGAATAAAGGAGGTGCCAGGGACCCTGCAGATCCGCCCTATCCCCCCGAATCTGAAGGATTTCACCCCTGAGAGGCCTGAAGCACGCCAATCCCTAATCAGCTCCTGTCCCGAGACCCTTCGTCCCGGCTGAGCCTCCAGCTCTGCATTCTGATCCCTCCATCTGGGGCCCTCTGCCCTCATATGAGCATGTAGTTAACTCGGCCCTTAGGCCCCAGGGAGCCCCTGGCAGAGAGGGGAAGAGGAAGGGGAGCAGGGCAAATCACCCAGACCTGGGTAAATAGGGAGGGAGAACACTCGGCCCGGCCGAGCCCGCCCTCTCCCTCAGTTCCCGGCATCCAAGGCAGTGGGCCTGGCGGTCAGGATTCACGCTGAGAGGAAGCGTGGTCTCGTGGATAAAACACAGGCCTGGGAGTCAAAAAGACCTGGGTTCTAACCCCGGCTCTGCCACTTGTCTGCTTTGTGACCTTGGGCGAGTCACAACTTTTCTGTACCTCAGTTACCTGATCTGGACCATGGGGATTAAGTCTGTGAGCCCCACATGGGACAGGGATGAGCCTAGCCCAATTAACTTGTATCTACCCCAGCGCTTAGTACGGTGCCTGGCACATAGTAAGCGTTTAACAAATACTACAATTATTATTATTGTTCAGTGGGCTTGGATGGGCAGGGTGTAAAGGGCTGCAGAGGGTGGTGCAGTGGTATTGGGGAACTGAGGATCTCCTAGAGTACTTTTAGGTTTGGGGGTGCAAAGGACACAATGCCGCAGAAAAGGGGCTCAGGGCCCTGGATGAATTGGGAAGATAGCCAGCACCCTGGGTCCCCACTTCTTCCTATCCCTCTAGTCCGTGAGCTACTTGTGAGCAGGATCATGTCTACCAACTTATTATTATTATTACTAACTCTATTGTATCATTCTAATAAGAGTGATAACGATGGCGACTGTTAATCACTTACTATGTGTCAAGCACCATTCTAAGCGCTGGGATAGATACAAGCTAATCAGGTTGGACACAGTCCTTGTCCCACGTGGAGCTCTCAGACTTAAATCCCCTTTTTACATAAGAGGGAATTGAGGCACAGAGAAGTTAAGTGACTTGCTCGAGGTCACCCAGCAGGCAAGTGGTGGAGGCGGATTAGAACGCAGGTTCTTCTGACTCCCAGGCCCGTGCTCTAGCCATTAGGCCGTGCTGCTTCTCTCCCAAGCGCATAGTATACAGTGCTCTGCACACAGTAAGTGTTCAATAAATGCCTTGGATTGATGGATCATCCCCTAACATGCCTGCCCCCCGTGGCTGGAGCCACCTACTTGGAAGTCAGACCTCACCACTGACTTTAGTTGTTGAGTTAAGCGCTTAGTACAGTGCTCTGCACACAGTAGGCATTCATTCATTCATATTTATTGAGTACTTACTGTGTACTAAGCGCTTGGAAGGTACAATTCGGCAACAGACAGAGACAATCTCTATTCAACAGTGGGATAATTGATTGATGGAGTGTCCCGCCGGGAATCAGCCCTTGCCCAGTGCCATTCATGCTTCCTTCGTCCCCACCAGTCGTCTTCGCACTGGGCCCGGGGTGCCGCGCACTAGTGGACCGGCAGGGAACTAGTAGTAGTCCACCAATAGTAGTCCAGTAGCAGTCCACCAGTAGTGGACCGGACTAGTGCAGTGCGGGGCGAAGTGCCGGTGGACGGGCTCGGCACGCAGGCCGAGGTGATAGCCCCAGCGAGGCCATTCTGTGCCGGGGCACCAAAGCTCAGAAGATGATTGCCTTAGAGCCCACTGCAGTCTTCACCTCTGATAATAACTCTGTTATTTGTTAAGCGCTTACTGTGCGCCGGGCAGTATACTAAACTCTGGGATGGAGACAAGCAAATGGGACTGGATACAGTCCCTGTCCCACATGGGGCTCCCAGTTAGCCAGGTCGTAATAATAATAATAACGATTATGAGGGTATTTGTTAAGCGTTTACTATGTGCCAAGCACTGCTGTATGCGCTGGGGTTATCAGGTTGCCCCACGAGGGGCTCACGGTCTTAATCCCCATTTTACAGATGAGGTCACCGAGGCACAGAGAAGTTAAGTGACTTGACCAAAGTCACACAGCTGACAAGAGGCAGAGCCGGGATTAGCACCCACGACTGCTGATCCCAAGTCCGTGCTCTTTCCACTAAGCCACGCTGCTTCATCGTCAAACCTCTTGCTGGGCCTGTCCATCTCACAGGATACCTCCAACTCGGTTCTTCAGCCGGAAAGCTTCGCCACTGGTGGAGCATCCCGGCAGACAGAACCAGGATTACAATCCAGGTCTCCTGATCCCCAGAGCAGCATTCTTTCCTCTGGACAGCTCTGCACCCAATAAATGCTCAATAAATACCGTTGTTCGATCGGCTGATTGACCGATGAGACCGATAGTAGGGCAACAGGCTGCAGCGTGAAAGGTCTCCCCGGACTGGGTGGCCCATCCCAGGTTTTTCTGTTTACTTGTTTTTCGGGATGTGTGCTTTTTTTAATGGTAGTCATTAAGTAGTTACTATGTGTTGAACACTGAGCTGTATGCTGGGGTAGATACATGTTAATCAGGTTGGACACAGTCTCTGATACACAAGAGGCTCAAAGTCTAAGCAAGAGGGGAAAAAGGCATTTAATCCCCATTTACTGAGATGCAGGGACTTGCCCAAGATCTCACGCAATAGAGAAGCAGTATGGCCTAACGGAAAGAGCACGGGCCTGGGAGTCAGAGGACTTGGGTCTTAATGCCAGCTCTGCCGCTTACCCGCTGTGTGGTCTTGGGCAAGTCACTTCAGTTTTCGGTGCCTCAGTTACCTCATCTGTAAAATGGGGATTAAATCCTCCTCCCTCCTTCCTAGACTCTGAGCTCCACATAAGACAGGGACTGTGTCCAACCTGATTAACTTGTATCTACCCCAGCGCTCAGAACAGTGCTTGACACCTAGTAAGCGCTTGACGAAGACCATAATAATAAGCAATTGGTAGAGTCGGGGTTGTGTCCTCTGCCCTCCTGAGCCCCCCAAATCTGGCCTCCTCCTTTCCCCCAGCCTCGGGTTCAACTGAACTTTATCCTCCAGCTGCAGGGAGTGAATTCAAACCCCATCGGCTGAGCCCCAGGCCTCCGAGAAGATGGGAAGAGAGGAATTCCACCAGGGAAAATGCTGGGAAGCCCAGACGGTCTGAAGTTGGAAGTCGGAATAAACGAGTCTGGTGTTTGTTTCCCCGTTGTCATTCTATGAGGGGCAGGATGGGTGGGGGCCGAGGACGAGGTGTGGCAGGGATGGGGGGCCGGGCAACGTTGAGGTTCTGGGCTGGCCCCTCCGAAGTGGCCCTGCTCCCCTAAATCAGCTTCACCCACCCAGAGTCCAACCCCGAGTCCCCCTTCTGAGCACGAGCTGGTATGCAGCATGGCGTAGTGGATAGAGCACGGGCTTGGGATCCAGACGGTCATGGATTCTAACCCCGGCTCTGCCTCAATTACCTCTCTGAGCCTCAGTTACCTCATCTGTAAAATGGGGATTGAGACTCCGAGCCCCACATGAGACAGGATCTGTGTCTGGCACATGATAGGTGCTTAACAAACACCATACTTATTAAACAGTAGGAGCATGACATCTTTACCCTGTCCCCAGTGTCCCCTCCCCATTTTCCTGCCCAGAGCCTCATCCATCTCCACCCCAAATTTGTCAATCGCTGAAGTCAGGGCCTCGTCCTCCTGGAGGCCGCTAGTTTCCGCTCCCCCCACCGGCCGCCAGGCCCCACCTGAGCGGCACCCCTGGCCGAGGGGTCACTGCGAAGTGCATCGGTGGGAGCAGGAAGACTGCCTGCTCCAGTCTAGGTGGGAGGAGACGGGATTGAGGACCCCCAGGGGCCACGGGAATCATACAGCTCCCCCACCTACTGCCCTGGGAATGGTGGTGCCTGCCTGTGTGTCGCTGCCTCTTTGTGTGCCTATTTCTGTGACTGACATTGACTGCCTTTGTGTGCGACACTGGGTGTTTATTCAGTATGTGTGTGTCTGCTTGTGGGTGGGTGAGGATGCTTATAAGAGTATTCGCGTCTGTATCTCTGGGTAGATCTGTGTGGGCGTGGGTATTTGTGTCCATGTCTCTCCAAGAGCATCTGGGTGCTGCTGGGAGGGTGCGTAGAGTGTGTACGGGTAGGAAGAATACAACTCAGGGGCCCATCGCGGCCATAAATGATTCTACCCATCACTACACCTAGCAAAAACTAGATGTAAAGTTTCAATTTATATATATATATATATGTAGTAAGCTCCTCTCTAGACTGTAAGCTCCCTGTGGGCAGGGAACTTGTCAACCAGCTCTGTCGCATTGTACTCTCTCAAGTGCTTAGTACAGTCTTCTGCGCACAGTAAAAGCTTAGGAAATACCACTGATTGATTGAGTGACTGATTGATATATGGAGGTATGGCAGTATATAGGCATATACTATCTGTATAGAGAAATGTGCATATTTATAGGTACATATACAGTGTCACTGCTGCACATGAAAATGCCTGCGTCTCTTGTTTGCCTGTGAAAATGACAGGAGGGATTCTCTAGCCAAGAAATACCATAAGAATGTAATTGGTAGGTGTTCGAGTGGCTAATATCTAAAGCGGGCAGCCCCTCAGAGTTTATGAAATGGTCCTCATTGAATGGTCCTCTAGCCCGAGTAATAGCCCATCCCTTAACTATGCGTATGTCTGTCCAGTTTGTGGGGAGGGGGCAGCCCCACTGGGTCCCGAGCTTCTTCCCAAAATCTAAGCCCTGTCCCATCCCCACCTCAACCTTGGAGCACAGCAATCCATGACACTTGTCCCTCTGGGCTCCCCAACTGCCCCGCTCTGTTTCCTCCGCCTAGAGCTGGGTGGGCATTCAAACCCCATCAACTCAGCCCTTCTCTGATGGGAAGCAGCATGGGCAAGGGAGTCAGAAGGACCTGGGTTCTAATCCCAGCTCTGACGCTTGTCGGCTGTGTGACCTTGGGTGAGCTACTTCACTTCTCTGGGCCAGTCACCTCATCTGTGAAATGGCGACTAAGGCCGTGAGCGTCATGCGGGACAGGGACTGTGTACGACCTGATTAGCTTGTATCTACCCCAGCACTTAGAACAGTGCTTGACAGGTAGTAAGTGTTTAACAAATGCCATTGTTATTATTACTATTATTAGTTGAATCACTCCACCCCTTTCAGAGCAATACACATCTCCGCCTCTCCCTGTCTCTCTCCCTCCATCTCAATCGGTCTTCCTCTATATATGTGGCTCTGCCTCTCTTTCTCCAGTCTCCCCATCTCCCTCCACCACCCCCGCTCCACTAACTTCGGTCACCATGGCAGCTGCTCCTTGGCTCACACTCTTGGCAGCAAAAAGAAAACACGGTGAAGAGGGGGGCGGGGGCGGGAGGGGGGTGCTCTGACTTTGCCAGGGGGAGGGGGGATGAGATCGATCTGGCCCCCAGTCCTGGGAGCCTGCCGAAGGCAGGCAAAGGGAGGCAAGGGAGGGGAGAGGAGAGGGGAGTTGGGGGGAAGCCCAGCTCAATCCTAGCACAAACCCGCACCTCCTGATGCCCAGAAACAGTTCTGAGATGAAGGAGGTGGCTCTGCCGTGCCCTTGCCCCGTCCTTCCCCCCACTCCCAGGGTTCATCCCTGCCACCCTGCTGCTTCTGCACATCCCTGCCCACAACCCAAGCCTCCCTCCCGACCCCGCGGCCTCCAGAGATGAAAAATCCAAGTCATCCCACGGCCAGTTCCCGCGGCCCCATCCCCAAGCCCACCGCAAGTTGTGGCTAGCCTCCTCAGGACTGTAAGCTCGTCGTGAGCAGGGAATGTGTCTGTTTATTATTATACTGCACTCTTCACAGTACAGTACAGCTCTGCACAAAGTGAGCACTCAATAAAAATGATTGACTGACTGATTGACCAGCCTTGCTCCCTCCTGCCTGTCCTCCTCAAGCTCTACTGGTCCTCTAGACTGTAAGCTCGTTGCGGGCAGGGAATGTGTCTGTTATATTGTCCTCTCCCAAGCGCTCCGTACAGTGCTCTGCACACAGTAAGCGCTCAGTAAATACAGTTGATCGATAGATTGGATCAGGCTTTGCTCCCCTGCCCCCCAGAGGGTCTGGAGGGCCTCTGTTCTCAGAGCCTCCATGCCCACTGACCTGTAAACCTTACCTCTGGAGCGAGAGCCGTGACCAACTCCCGGAGTGGGTCCGCAAGAAGGGGTGGGGTAAGAAGCAGCGTGGCTTAGTGGAAAGAGCCCAGACTTGGGAGTCAGAAGACATGGGTTCTGATCCCGGCTCCGTCACTTGTCTGCTGGGTGACCGTGGATGAGCCACTTAACTTCTCTGTGCCTCAGTTACCTCAATTGTAAAATGGGGATTAAGACTGTGAGCCCCACGTGGGGCAACCTGATTACCTTGTATCTACCCCAGCTTTTAGAACAGTGCTTGGCACATAGTAAGCACTCAATACCATAATTAACAAATACCATAATTATTATTTTTATGAGGGGGGGCCGCTGGCAGTGGTGCTGAAGCGGGGAGCACGCAATTGTCCTTGGGGACCTCCAAGTTCCCCGTTTCCCTCCAGGACCCAGCTCCCCCAGCTCCCAGCCCACGGGATCCTTGGCCTGCTCGCTGCCCATGAGTCAGAAGCGAGGGGACAGGTAGGGCTGGCGAGTTGAGGAGTGGGGAGGAGAGAGGCCGGGGGTGACAGCTCCATGCCTCCCTTCTTGGGGGCCAGGAGACGGATTCGACATTGAGAAAATACTAATAATAATGATGGTAATTGCTAAGCGCTTACTATGTGCCAGATATTTTTCTAAGTGCTGAAGTAGATACAAGATAATCGGGTTGGACACACAGTCCCTGTCCCACAGAGGACTCACAGACTTAATCCCCATTTTACAGATGAGGTAAATGAGGCACAGAGAAGTGTGCCTTTGACACTGTCGACCATCCCCTTCTCCTCCACACTTTATCTCACCTTGGCTTCACGGACTCCATCATCTCCCTGTTCTCCTCTTATCTTTCTGGTCGTTCATTCTCGGTCTGCTTCATGGGCTCCTCCCCCCCCTCCCATCCACTAACTGTAGGGCTTCCTCAAGGATCAGTTCTTGGCCCTCTTCTGTTCTCCATCTATACTCACTCCCTTGGTGAAGTAAGCGCTTAACAATTACCGTAATTATTATTATTATTATTAACTCATTCGCTCCCACGGCTTCAACTATCATCTCTACGCCGATGACACCCAAATCTACATCTCCTCCCCTGTTCTCTCCCCCTCCCTCCAGGCTCGTGTCTCCTCCTGCCTCCAGGACACCTCCACCTGGCTGTCTGTCCGCCAGCTAAAACTCAACATGTCCAAAACTGAGCTCCTTATCTTCCCTCCCAAACCCTGTCCTCTCCCTGACTTCCCCGTCACTGTGGACGGCAGGACCATCCTTCCCGTCTCACAGGCCCGCAACCTTGGTGTCAACCTTGATTCATTTCTCTCATTCACTCCATACATCCAATCCGTCACCAACACCTGCCGGTCTCACCTTCACAATATCGCCAAGATCCGCCCTTTCCTCTCCATCCAAACTGCTATCGTGCTGGTACAAGCTCTCATAATATCCCGACTGGATTATTGTGTCAGCCTCCTCTCTGATCTCCTTTCCTCCCGTCTCTCCCCGCTCCAGTCTATTCTTCATTCCACTGCCCGGTTCATCTTCCTGCAGAAACGCTCTGGGCATGTCACTCCCCTCCTCAAAAACCTCCAGTGGCTGCCTATCAACCTTTGCACGAAACAAAAACTCCTCACTCTTGGCTTCAAAGTTCTCCATCACCTTGCCCTCTCCTACCTCACCTCCCTTCTCTCTTTCTACTGCCCATCCCATACACTCCGCTCCTCTGCCGCTCACCTCCTCACTCTCCACCCGTCACGCCTATCCCGCCAGCGATCCCTAGCCCACGTCCTACCGCTGTCCTGGAACGCCCTCCCTCCTCACATCCACCAAACTGACTCTCTTCCCCTCTTCAAAGCCCTACTGAGAGCTCACCTCCTCCAGGAGGCCTTCCCAGACTAAGCCCCCCTCTCTCTCTGCTCCCCCTCCTCCCCCCGACCCTCTGCTCTTCCCCCTTTCCCTCCCCTCAGCACTGTGCTCCTTTGTATATATTATTTACTACCCTATTTATTTTGTTAATAAGGTGTACATCTCCTTGATTCTATTTATCTTGATGTTGTTGTCTTGTTTTTGTTTTGTTCTGTTTTGCTTTGCTGTCCGTCTCCCCCGTTTAGACTGTGAGCTCATCTTTAGGCAGGAATTGTCTCTATTTGTTGCCGAATTGTACATTCCAAGCACTTACTACAGTGGTCTGCACATAGCAAGCACTCAGTTGATACTACCGAAAGAATGAATGAATGAATGAATGAATGAATGAATGAATGAATGAATGAATGAACTTGCCCAAGGTCATACCGCAGACAAGTGGCAGGAGCGGAATTAGAAGCCATGACCTTCTGACTCCCAGGCCTGTGTTCTATCCACTAGGCCATGCTGCTTCTCTAGAGATCCAGAACTGCCGTCAGGGAGGCGGAGCTCTCTGTGGATCCTCTAAACTGTAGTCTCGTAATGGGCAGGGAACGTTTCTGCTAATTCTGCTACACTGTACTCTCCCAGTGGTTAAGTACAGTGCTCTACACATAGTAAGAGATCAATAAATACTACGGATTGATCGACTGATTGCAGCATCCCCTTCTCCCCCCCAACCCATTTCCCATCTTGCCTCCCTCACCCCATCCCCGTGACTCTTCCAACCAGCACCCCCCAGGCCCCCCGGCCCAGACCTTGTCTCTCTACCCCTATCTCCAGCCCTCCCACCGTGACAGTCTCCTGCCCTCTGACCCACCCCCTTCAACGCTCCTTTGAGCTTGCCTCAACCCATCCATCAATGGTATTTATTGAACATTTATTGTGTGCAGAGCACTGTACCAAGCGCTTGGGAGAGTACACTGAAACAGAGGTGATAGACCCGTTCCCTGCCCACTCCTTCATCCTGCCCTGGGTCCCTCCCCTCCCCACAGTGTCCCACAGCAAGGGGAAAAGGCAAGTCTGGTCATAGGACTGGCCTTGGTTCCCGCCAAACCTCCCTCCTGGCCCCTTAAGGAATGATCTGGAAGGAATTTATGGGAATTACATCCTGACACCTGGTCTCCAACTAAGAACATCACCCTACTGGCTCAGACCAATCAAGCCTAGGATGGAATTTACTCAGTAGGCAATCAATGTGTCTATAATAATAATAATTGTTAAGTGCTTACTATATCTTAAGCACTGTACTAAGCCCTTTAGAAGATGCAAGAGCATCAGGTGGGACACGGTCCCTGCCCATCACTGGGTTCCCGGTCCATGTAGGATTTAATCCCCATTTTACAGAAGAAACCCAAATTCAGAGATGCTAAGTGACTCGCTCGAGGTCACACAGGAGGTAAGTGGCAGAGATTGATTTAGCTCCCTGATCTACCACGGCCCCCGGGCCAGCTCAACCTTGTTGGCCCCCACTGAAGCTGATGCAGCGGTCGTAGGCTCCTGGGGGACACCGGAACCCCAGCCCTTCCACCCCCATCACCTCTGCTGTAGCCTGGGCCTCAGTCACGGTCCATCCCGAAGCTCTCTGAGCACGTTTGAGAGAAAGGTCAGGGCTGGGGACCCAGGTGAGGAGCTTCCAGGAGCAATCCATCCGCCGGCTTCCAAGCCTCTTCTGCTCCATCTTGAAGACCTGCAGAAGAAAAGGGGCAGCTAGGGCAGAGAGAGAGAAATGAGTGGACAGTGGTTGGGCTGAGACCCAATTGGAGGTCACTCGACTGCCATCTGTAACCAACCCTAAGCCCCTGGGAGAGGGAGACACCTTCTCACTCTATTTCGATCTCATCTATCTTCCCGCTGACCTCTCGCCCACGTCCCGCCTCTGGCCCGAAATGCCCTCCCTCCTCAAATCTGACAGACAATTACTCTACCCCTACTTCAAAGACTTATTGAAGGCACATCTCCTTCAAGAGGCCTTCCCTGACTAAGCCCCTCTTTGCTCTTTCATTCATTCATTCATTCAATAGTATTTATTGAGCACTTACTATGTGCAGAGCACTGTACTAAGTGCTTGGAATGAACAAGTCGTCAACAGATAGAGACAGTCCCTGCCCTTTGACGGGCTTACAGTCTAATCGGGGGAGACGGGCAGACAAGAACAATGGCAGTAAATAGAGTCAAGGGGAAGGACACCTCATAAAAACAATGGCAAATAAATAGAATCAGGGTGATGTACATCTCATTAAACAAAATAAATAGGGTGATGAAGATATATACAGTCGAGCGCACGAGTACAGTGCTGAGGGGGTGGGACGGGAGAGGGGGAGGAGGAAAGGGAAAGGGGGGAGAAGAGGGTTTAGCTGCGGAGAGGTGAAGAGGGGGTGGTAGAGGGAGCGGAGGGAGAAAGGGGGGAGCTCAGTCTGGGAAGGCCTCTTGGAGGAGGTGAGCTTTAAGTAGGGATTTGAAGAGGGGAAGAGAATTAGATTGGCGGAGGTGAGGAGGGAGGGCGTTCCGGGACCGCGGGAGGACGTGGCCCGGGGGTCGACGGTGGGATAGGCGAGACCGAGGGACGGTGAGGAGGTGGGCGGCGGAGGAGCGGAGCGTGCGGGGTGGGCGGTAGAAAGAGAGAAGGGAGGAGAGGTAGGAAGTGGCAAGGTGATGGAGAGCCTCGAAGCCTAGAGTGAGGAGTTTTTGTTTTGAGCGGAGGTGATAGGCAACCACTGGAGGTTTTTAAGAAGGGGAGTGACATGCTCTTCTCCCACTCCTTTCTGCATCACCTTGACTTGCTCCTTTTACTCATTCCCCCCTCCTAGCCCCACAGTACTTATGTCCACACTTGTAATTTATTTGTTTATATTCATGTCCGTCTCCCTCTCTAATCTGTAAGCTTGTTGTGGGCAGGGAATTGTCTGATGACTGTTATATTGTACTCTCCCGAGTGTTTAGGACAGTGCTCTATGCACAGTAAGCGCTCAGTAAATACGACTGAAGTGAACTGAATTGAGGGGAATCACAAAAGGAGAGGAGGAGCCGACCCTGTGCCTGCTTCAGCTCCTGCCCCGCCCTCGGATATCTTATCATTTAATAGAAGATCAGGAAAAAGAAAAATCAGGTTAGCACTCTCTCCGGACCCAGGTCCTGGGGGACTCTCGGGACTCTCGGGCTTCCACCCCCAGGACCCTCAGAGGGCATTTTCTGCACCTATGAATCTCCCCCCCCATCCTGGTTTCCTATCTCTCTTCCTGCCCGTTCCTGTCCCTGACCCAACCACTGACTCTCTCCCTGACTCTGCCTTGCCTGTGGTAAAGAGGGTTCAGGGGATGTGGGGGGAATCAGGTCCAGGGGACTTACACAGGCCTTTTCTCCGAGGCCACTGGGTCTCTCTGACCCTTTCGCTGACCCCCCGGCCCGCACGAGATGGAGAGGGGAACCATGAGATGGGAGAGACGAGCCGACTTTTGCCCACTGATCCACGGCTGGGCAGTGATGGGGGAAGATTATCGTGTGTGCGCGTGTGTGTCTGTGTCTGTGTTGTGTTAGTGTGCGTGCCTATGTGCGTTTGCTTGACCACTCGTGTGTCCGGGTGTAAGACTGAGACTGTGAGTCTGGACAGACAGGTGTACACTGGAATACGTTCGCCCATTTACCTGTGTCTCCACTTAAACTGGGAGCCCCATGTAGTCCAGGGACTGTGTCTGGTCTGATTGCATTGCACAGTGCTTGGCACAGAGTAAAGGCTTAACCAATGCCACAAGTAGGACCTGTGCAAGAAAGGAGAAGAAGAAATCGGAACCTGGAGTGAATGAGTGGAGCTAACCTTCCCACTGCACCTCCATCTCATCTATCTCGTCGCCGACCTCTCGCCCATACCCTACCTCTGGCCTGGAACGCCCTCCCTCCCCATATCAGACAGATCATCGCTCGCCCTCACTTCGAGCTCCGGAGAGGAGTTTGGCACCCTCCTAGGGTAGAGGTCTCCCGAGCAGGCTGCAACCCCGTGTTCACACCGTGACCCCCCAGTCCCGGCTCCCCACCCCCGGATCTCCTTTGAGCTCCAGCACCACCTGGGTAGAGCAGGCACCAGCTGCTCCCCGATCCCTCGGAGAAATCCGGAGACGCGGTCAGGCCCAGCTGGTGGGTGGATCGGTGTCCAGTCTGGCTCTTCTCCGCTGGACAGGCAGGAAGCTTCCGACCTTCACTGGCCCCGGAGCGGGGACAGCCCAGACCACTTGAGCTTGGCTCTGGCGAGCGAAGAGCGAGGAGCCGGGGCCCGGGTCATTTCGGCTGGGCCTGAAAGTGCACCAGATCCTCCCTGTGGACTTCATTCATTCATTCACTTAATCATATTTATTGAGTGCTGACACTGTGCAGAGCAGGAGCGTGGCTCAGTGGAAGGAGCCCGGGTTTAGGAGTCAGAGGTCATGGGTTCTAATCCCAGCTCCGCCACCTGTCAGCTATGTGACTTTGGACAAGTCGCTTAACTTCTCGGTGCCTCAGTTACCTCATCTGCAAAATGGGGATGAAGACTGTGAGCCTCAGGTGGGACAACCTGATTAACCTGCATCTACCCCGGCACTTAGAATAGTGCTCGGGACATAGTAAGTGCCTAACAAATACCAACATTATTATTATTACTAAGCTCTTGGGAGAGTACAACAGACACATTCCTTGCCCACAATGAGCAAGCATCTCTCATTCTTGGGAAGAAACCAAGTGTCGGTGTCTGCCTCGGTCCAGCTGGCCCCTCTAAGGCCTAACCCTCTTTTTCTGGTATTTGTTATGCATTTACTTTGTACCGGGCACTATATTAAGTCCCTGGGCAGACACTAGCTAATCAGGTTGGACGCAGTTCATGTTCCATAAAGGCTCACAGTCTTAATCCCCATTTTACAGATGAGGGCACTGAGGCACAGAGAAGCTAAGTGACTTGGCCATGGTCTCACAGCAGAAATGTGGCAGAGCCGGGTTTAGAATCCAGGTCCTTTTGACTCCCGGACCCTTGCTCTATCCACTAGGCCACATGGCTTCTCCTGCAGAGTCTGTCCTAGACCTCGGGGAGTACAAGAAGAGAGAGGAAAAGACCCCTTATCCTCAGGGGAAGCAGCATGGCTCAGTGGAAAGAGCCCGGGCTTGGGAGTCAGGGGTCATGGGTTCCAATTCCGACACTGCCACTTGTCAGCTGTTGACTGTAGGCAAGTCACTTAACTTCTCTGGGCCTCAGTGACTTCATCTGTAAAATGGGGATGAAGACTGTGAACCTCACGTGGGACAACTTGATTACCCTGTATCTACCCCGGCGCTTAGAACAGTGCTCGGCACATAGTACCAACAAATACCAACATTATTATTATTATTATTATCAATCCCCCCTCCACCAGCTGCCTCTGCTTCCAGGAGACAGGGTAAGTCCACCATCTAGAGTAGATGGTTAGGAATAGGGGCTCCTCGGCTTCGGGGCAGTGGAGAGACAGGAAGGCTGTAGGATGGGCCGGAAGGGAGGGATGGCTTTGTCAAGGGAGGGAAGGTCATGAAAATCCGCAGGTTCTCGGAAACTCTTCAAGCTATTTGCATCTTCCAGGAGGAATTAAACGATCAGCAGGCCCCGGTCACAGCAGCCACATCCACCACAAATCTCCCTCCACCTGCCCCCGGGGGCCTGACTTCCTGAAAGTTTGCTCCGCAGGCTGGGGGAGGCGGGAGGGCCGGTCCTGCCGCAGTGAAGAAGGCAGGGCGTCAGACCCCGCCCCAACAAAAAAGGGCAACCCGGTCTGCCCAAGGAATCCTGGGTTCTCCGTCCGTGGAGTCATCTTCCAATCCAGACGGCAGAATAAAAGTAGAAAGAGTAAGGGCTAGGAGGCGAGAGATCTGGGCTCTAGTCCCAGCTCTGCCACACGTCTGCTGTGTGACCTTGAGCAAGTCACTTCACTTCTCTGTGCCTCGGTTACCTCATCTGTAAAATGGGGATTAAGATTGTAAGCCCCACTTGGGACGTCCCGATTACCTTGCATCTACTTCACCCCCTCCGAGCCTCCGCTTCCTCATCTATAAAATGGGGATGAGGCGACTGCCCTCCCTCCCTCTTAGACTGTGAGCTCCGCTTGCGACGGGGACTGTGACTGATCTGAGTACCCCGTTTCTCCCACAGTGTTTGGCACAGAGTAAGCTCTTAATAAGTACCATAATTAGTGAGGGAAGCCTGGCAGGAGGGACCTCTTAAAGAAGTGGATCCAAATAATCACTAAATGTCTTGACCAACCTTGTCAATTTGTTCTTGACTGTGGTCCACTGCGGGGCCTGCTGCCCATAAGCCTCTCCCGTCCTGGGCCTCAGCCCCAGCCCTGTGCCAGAGGAAGCCGTTTTCAGCTGAATTCCCTCGCTCTGGATGACAGCCTCCTCACAGATCACAGTCGGAAAATAATACTAAAAATATCCCAAGTTAAAGAATGCATAATAGCCAAAAGAGAGAGGGTGGGAGAGAGGAACTGGGCCCGGACCGGGGAGAAAATCGGGTTTCAACCAGTGCTGGGAATGAGAGGGAATGAGGAGTCTGGGGAAGGTCAAGAGAGATTGGGGAAAGAGGGAGGGGAGGGAGAGAAGGAAGTAGGGGGATGGGGAAAAACTGCCTGAATCCCGAGTGAATGGGTGCATTCCTGGTTGTGGGAAAGCACTACCCGCACGCCTAGTGGAAAGGATTCCTCAAGGTCAGTGTGGAAATGGGGAGAAATCTAATTTCTTTTTTTCAGGGGTATTTGTTAAGCACCTACCAGGTGCCAGGCATTGTACTAAGCACTGGGGTAGAAACACTTAATCCTCTTCCCTCCAAATCATTCCAGGTTCACTCCCAACAGTTCTTCCATGTCCCCAGGTCTCAGGCCCACCCTCAGTTTTCTCCTCTGTGTTTCAGAATCCCCATTTTCCCCCTTGTCCTTAGCTCCAGGACCGCCCCAAACTTCACAGTCCGTTCTCCTCACTAATCTCCATCCTTCCCCACCTCCATTCCTCCAAGCAGTCCCCTCTCTGGTGCCCAAACTCTAATCCCCTTTCCAGCCCCCCAGGGAGCTACAAGGAGGCCTGAGACAGGAACAAGTCGGCAATGTTCTCTTCTGATTTATTGGGTCTTCCCCAGGAGCTGCCTTTTTTTTCTTTGGTTTTTGGTTTTTTATGGTTTTTCTTTAGGGCTGTGTGCAGGGTACTCCACTGTCCCCGTCCCACCTGGGGCTCTGCGGTCTTAATCCCCATTTCACAGATGAGGTAACTAAGGTACAGAAAAGTGATTTGCCCAAGGTCACAAAACAGACAAGTGCCGGCAGAGCCGGGATTAGAATCCGGGTCCGTTCTCTATAATAACTGTGGGCTTTGTTAAGCGCTTATTACGTGCCAGGCACTCTATTAAGCACTGGAGTGGATACAAGAAGGAGCGTGGCTCAGTGGAAAGAGCATGGGCTTGGGAGTCAGAGGTCATGGGTTCAAATCTCAGCTCAGCCCGCTTGTCACCTGTGTGACTTTGGGCAAGTCACTTCACTTCTCTGGGCCTCAGTTCCCCCATCTGTAAAATGGGGATGAAGACTGTGAGCCCCACATGGGACAACCTGATCACCTTGTATCCCCCCCCCCCCGGTGCTTAGAACAGTGCTTTGCACATAGTAAGCACTTAACAAATGCCATAATTATTATTATTACAAGGAAATTGGGTTGGACACAGTCCCGGTCCCCAGTCTCAATCCCCATTTTACAGATGAGGTAACTGAGACACAGAGAAGTGAAGTGACTTGCTTAAGGCAACGCTGTAGAAAAGTGATAGAGCCGAGATTAAAGCCCGTGATCTGAGACGCCCAGGCCCGTGTTCTACCCACTACGCCACACCGCCTGGCCCTATACCACACTCGCCGGAAGGACTTGTCCTGCCCGGCCCCAGCACCAGGCCCGGTACCGCTAGGCCAAGAGCCGGTGTTGCACGGAAACCCCCCTCACAGCCCTGGGGATCCAGGGCTCAGCAAAGAGATGGGGCCCGATTCCAGTTAAAAATAACAATAATAATAATAATGTTGGTGTTTGTTAAGAGCTTATTATGGGCCGAGCACCGTTCTAAGCGCTGGGGTAGATACAGGATAATCAGGTTGTCCCACGTGAGGCTCACAGTCTTCATCCCCATTTTA
The DNA here is from genome assembly GCF_004115215.2 of Ornithorhynchus anatinus. Taxonomy (NCBI): domain Eukaryota; kingdom Metazoa; phylum Chordata; class Mammalia; order Monotremata; family Ornithorhynchidae; genus Ornithorhynchus; species Ornithorhynchus anatinus. Next base: position 138,237,701 of record NC_041729.1, on the reverse strand, counting down.
CAGATGAGGTAACCGAGGCACCGAGAAGTGAAGCGACCTGCCCAAAGTCGCACAGCTGGCAGACCGGGATTAGAACCCGTGACCTTTGACTCCTAAGATCCTGTGATCTTTCCACCGAGCCACGCTGCTTCCCTAAGTTCCGGTCCCAGCCCGAGACTGAGCTCACGGGGCCGGGTCCCCGGAAAACGACACGGCTGCGGCACGCGGAAGGCAGAGGTGGGGAGCAATTGCGGTGTTGGCTGTAAGCTCAATAGAGACGGGGTCCCCTCTACCAACTCTCGCGTTGTACTTTCTCAAACGCTTGGCACGGTGCTCCGCATCCAGTGAGCGCTCAAGAAATACGACCGATTCCAGCGCCGTGGACCTCACGGCATATCCCACTGGACCCAGTGACCCTGAATACCTTAATAATAATAATAATAATAATGTTGGTATTTGTTAAGCGCTTACTATGTGCCGAGCACTGTTCTAAGCGCTGGGGTAGACATAGGGGAATCAGGTTGTCCCATATGGGGCTCACAGTCTTAATCCCCATTTTACAGATGAGGGAACTGAGGCACAGAGAAGTTAAGTGACTTGCCCACAGTCACACAGCCAACAAGTGGCAGAGCTGGGATTCGAACTCATGAGCCCTGACTCCAAAGCCCGTGCTCTTTCCACTGAGCCACGCTGCTTCTCCGACGTGACCTTGTCGTGGGTACCTCAACATGGCAACCCCGGGGACCCCGGTATAGAAACCGTGTACCCCAAACCTAAAGGATGAAGGGTGTCAAAGATCGACAAGCTGCCCTGACCCAGCCTTCCCTCCCCACACCCACCCCGGCCCTCTGACCACCTCTCCCCCATCCTTATCCACAGCCACGTGGTCTAGGCGTATCTAATAATAATCACAGTATTTGTTAAGCGCTTACTACGTGCAGAGCACTGTTCTAAGCGCTGGGGGAGAGACAGGGTAATCAGGTTGTCCCACATGAGGCTCCCAGTCTTCATCCCCCATTTGACAGATGAGGTCACTGAGGCACAGAGAAGTGAAGTGATTGCCCACGGTCACCCAGCTGACAAGTGGCAGAGCCGCGAATCGAACCCGTGACCTCCAACTCCCAAGCCCGGGCTCTTTCCACTGAGCCATGCTGCTGAGAGACAATTCATAATCGAGAGACAATTACTGTCCCCTCCCTTCAAAGCCTTATTGTGGCTTATTCCAAGCCACATCTCCTCCAAGAAGCCTTCCCTGACTAAGCCCTTCTTTCCTCTTCTCCCATTCCCAAGAGCTTAGCAAATGCCATCGTTATTATTATCACCCTGACTTCCTCCCTTAATTCCCTTTATTTATTTAGAGAAGCAGCATGGCTCAGTGGAAAGAGCCCAGGCTTGGGAGTCAGAGGTCATGGGTTATAATCCCATGCCACTTGTCTGCTGGGTGACCTTGGGCAACTTACTTAACTTCTCTGTGCCTCAGTTACCTCATCTGTAAAAATGGGGATTAAAAACTGTGAGCCCCACGTGGGACAATCCGATTACCCTGTATCTACCCCAGCGCTCAGAACAGTGCTCTGCACATAGTAAGCGCTTAACAAATACCAACATTATAGAGAAGCAGCATGGCTCAGTGGAAAGAGCACGGGCTTGGGAGTCAGAGGTCATGGGTTCCAATTCCGACTCTGCCACTTGTCTGCTGGGTGACTGTGGGCAAGTCACTTAACGTCTCTGGGCCTCAGTGACCTCATCTGTAAAATGGGGGTTAAGACTGTGCGCCTCAACACAGGCTCACGTGGCTCACCTGACTACCCTGTATCTCCCCCAGCGCTTAGGACAGTGCTCTGCACATAGTAAGCGCTTAACAAATACCAACATTATTCTTATTATTTATTCATTCCAGCCCCGCTGCACTTATGTACCTATCTGTTATTGATTCAATGTCTGACTCCCCCTCTAGACTGTAAGCTCATCGTGGGCAGGGACTGTGTCCGCTTATTGTTCCGCCGTACTCTCCTAGGCGCTTGATACGGCGCTCGGCACACAGTAAGCGCTCGATAAAAACAAATGAATGAATGCATAGGCAAGTGAGTTCTGTTTATTGATCCCGATCCCCCGGGGGTTCGGATCTGCCGGGCAGTGGAGAAGAGGGGTCTGGGGCTCGGGAGGAGAGGAAAGGGAGGTACTGTCCGGAGGCTCCCGGACAGCGGTGGAGTGCTGGTGCTGTGGCGTGGCGTGAGCGGGCAGAGGAGGCTATCGCGTGGCGTGTGCGGGGCTCCGGTGAGGGCCATCGCGGGGCGGGGGCTCGAGGCCCGGGGATGCCCGGTCCTAGGCCAAGCTCTCCAGCTGCAGCAGCGCGGGCTCCTCGGGCGCGGGCTTCCCCTGGCCCTCCTCGGCTTGCCCGGCCCGCTCCGGCTGCTCCGGCCCGGCCTGCTCCGGCCCGGGCTCCTCCGGCCCGGCCTGCTCCGGCCCGGGCTCCTCCGGCCCGGGCTCCTCCGGCCCGTGCGGCTCCTTGCCCCGGGCCGGGCCCAGGCGCGGCGGCTTGGCCGGAGTGGGCGGCGGGGGCGCGGGGCCTTTGCGGTGCGACAGCGCCCGGCGCAGGCTCTGCATCTTCTGCAGCCCCGAGCGCCGCAGCCGCTCGGCCCGGCTCTCCTTGGGCTCGTCCTCGTCCTCCGAGCTCTCCCCGGCCTCCGACTCCGGCTCCTCCTCCGGCTCCGGCTCCGGCTCCGGCTCGGCCGGCCCCTCGGGCTCCGGACCCTTCAGGAAGGCGCGGGCCGGGATCTCCGACTCCTCCTGCAACGGAGGACCGGTCAGCGCGGGAGCAGAACGGGAATATGGGCGGGGCTCGTTGGTTCGACCTGGGAGCGGGGTAGGGGTGTTTAATAATAATGTCGGTATTCGTTAAGCGCTTACTATGTGCAGAGCACCGTTCTAAGCACTGGGGTAGATACAGGGGAATCAGGTTGTCCCACGTGAGGCTCACAGTCTTAATCTCCATTTTACAGATGAGGGAATTGAGGCACAGGCCCTGGTGGGGAGACGTGGGTGGGGCCAGTGGGGAGACACGGGTGGGGCCCCATGAGGGACGTGGGTGAGGTCGATGGGGAGACACCGGTGGGGCCCGATGAGGGACGAGGGTGAGGCCGATGGGGAGACACGGGTGGGGCGTGATAAGGGACGTGGGTGAGGCCGATGGGGAGACATCGGTGGGGCCCGATGAGGGACGTGGGTGAAGCCGATGGGGAGACACCGGTGGGTCCCGATGAGGGACGAGGGCGAGGCCGATGGGGAGACACGGGTGGGGCGTGATAAGGGTCGTGGGTGAGGCCGATGGGGAGACACCGGTGGGGCCCGATGAGGGACGTGGGCGAGGCCGATGGGGAGACACGGGTGGGGCGTGATAAGGGACGTGGGTGAGGCCGATGGGGAGACACCGGTGGGGCCCGATGAGGGACGTGGGTGAGGCCGATGGGGAGGCACCGGTGTGTCCCGATGAGGGACGAGGGTGGGGCCGATGGGGAGACACGGGTGGGGCCCGATGAGGGACGTGGGTGAGGCCGATGGGGAGACACGGGCGGGGCCCGATGAGGGACGAGGGTGAGGCCGCTGGGGAGGCACGGATGGGCCCCGATGAGGGACGTGGGCGAGGCCGATGGGGAGACACGGGTGGGTCCCTATGAGGAATGCGGGTGGGGCCAGTGGGGAAGCACGAGAAGCAGAGTGCCGTAATGGCAAGAGCACGGGCTGGGGACTCGGAGGACGTCGGTTCCGATCCTGCCTCGGCCACTCGTCTCCTGCGTGAACTTGAGCAAGCCACTGTTCCTCTCCGGGCCTCAGTTCCCTCATCTGTAAAATGGGGAGTAAGACTGCGAGACTCGGGAGGGACGACCCGATGACCTTGTATCTACCTCGGCGCTTAGAACGACGCTTGGCACAAAGTAAGCGTTTAACAAAGATCGTCATTATCGAGAAGCAGCGTAGCTCAGCGGAAAGAGCCCGGGCTTGGGAGTCAGAGGTCATGGGTTCGATTCCCAGCTCTGCCACGCGGCAGCTGTGTGACGTGTGGGCAAGTCACTTCACTTCTCTGGGCCTCAGTGACCTCATCTGGAAAATGGGGATTGAGACTGTGAGCCTCACGTGGGACAACCCGATTACCCTGTCTCCCCCAGCGCTTAGAACAGTGCTCTGCACATAGTAAGCGCTTAATAAATACCAACGTTATTATCGTTATTTTTATTATTAGAGGAGGAGGGAGGTGGGCGGGGCCAGGGGAGGTCTGGGTGGGGCCCGATGTGGGATGAGGGCGGGGCCACGGGGCAGCATGGGGAGGGCTCACTGAGGGATGGGGGGATGCGGGGGGGGGGCTGTGGGCGGGGCTTGCGGTCTGGTCCCGGGGAATGTGGGCGGGGCTTGCGGTTAACGGGAAAACTGTGGGCGGGGCTTGTGGTCAGCGGGGGGGAATGTGGGCGGGGCTTGCGGTCTGGTCCTGGATAATATGGGTGGGCTTGGGGGGGGGGGGTCCAGTGGGGAAATGTGGGCGGGGCTTGAGGGTCAGGCGGGGGAAGTGTGGGCGGGGCTTGTGGTCAGCGAGGAAACTGTGGGCGGGGTTTGTGGTCTTGTTCTGGGGGGTGTGGGCGGGGCTTGAGGGTCAGGCGGGGGAATGTGGGCGGGGCTTGCGGTCAGGGCGGGGGGATATGGGCGGGGCCTGTGAGTCAGATGTGGGGAATGTGGGCGGGGCTTGCGGTCAGGGCGGGGGGAATATGGGCGGGGCCTGTGAGTCAGATGTGGGGAATGTGGGCGGGGCTTGCGGTCAGGGCGGGGAACATGTGGGCGGGGCTTGCGGTCATAGCGTGGGTGGTGGGCGGGGCTTGTGAGTCCGATGTAGGGAATGTGGGCGGAGCTTGTGAGCCAGGTGGGGGAATGTGGGCGGGGCCTGTGGGTCAGGCGTGGGGTGGGCGGGGCTTGCGGTCAGGGAGGGGGGTGTGGGCGGGGCTTGTGAGTTCTATGTCGGGGTGTGGGCGGGGCTTGTTAGTCGGGGGGAATGTGGGCGGGGCTTGCGGTCAGGGCGGGGGGTGTGGGCGGGGCTTGTGCGTCGGGCGTAGGGACTGTGGGCGGGGCTTGGGGTCGGGGCGGGGGGAATGTGGGCGGGGCTGGCGGGCGGGCTTTGGGCCCCTCCCTCCGTCGGCGTCTGCGCCGGCGCAGCGGGTGTCCCCGGCGCGCGCGGCCCCCCCTCCCCCGGTCCCGCCCCCTCCCCCCGCCCCGCCCCGCCCCCGTCCCGCCCCGCGCTGACCTTGAAGAGCAGCACGTGCAGGCCTCCGCGCGCGACGAGCAGGGCGTGGTTTCGGTGGAGGCGCTGTACCCCGTCGGCCCGGCGGAGGGCGCTGCGCCGGGCGTGGCTGGCGTGCGCGCTGACCCTGGCGGCGCGGCGGAGGAGGCGGGCCAGGGCTCCGCCGGTGCGGCCGTGGCTGCGGCCCAGCGCGCCCAGGCCGCCCTCGATGCGGGCCACGGCGCCCGCCAGCCCGCCCTGCCGCCGGCACAGCCCGCCCTGCCGCTCCCGCACCGCCTCCAGCATGGCGCACAGCTTCTCCAGCAGCGTCACCACCGTCACCGCGTGCACCGCGGCGCCCTGGCCGGCCTCGCCCGCGCTCTCCCCCATCGCCCCGGCGCCTCCCGCCTCTTCCTGCGCCCTCCTGCTGCCTGCTCTTCCCTCCTCTTCTTCCCTTCTCCCTCTTCTTTGCTCCCTCCTCTTCCTTGCTCCCTCCTCTTCCCTGCTCCCTCCTCTTTCCTGCACCCTCCTCTTCCTTGTTCCCTCCTCTTCCCTACTCCCTCCTCTTTCCTACTCCTTCCTCCCTCCTGCACCCTCTTCTTCCCTGCTCCCTGCTCTTCCCTGCTCCCTGTTCCCGCCTCTTCTTCCCTGCTCCCTGCTCTTCCCTGCTCCCTGCTCTTCCCTGCTCCTCTTCCCTGCTTCGTCTTCCTTGCTCCTTCCTCTTCCCTCCTCCCTTCTCCCTCGCTCTCTGTTCCCCCTTCTTCCCTGTTCCCCCTTCTTCCCTGTTCCCCCTTCTTCCCTGTTCCCCCGTCTTCCCTGTTCCCCCGTCTTCCCTGTTCCCCCGTCTTCCCTGTTCCCCCGTCTTCCCTGTTCCCCCGTCTTCCCTGTTCCCCCGTCTTCCCTGTTCCCCCGTCTTCCCTGTTCCCCCGTCTTCCCTGTTCCCCCGTCTTCCCTGTTCCCTCTTCTTCCCTGTTCCCTCTTCTTCCCTGTTTCCTCTTCTTCCCTGTTCCCTCGTCTTCCCTGCTCCCTTTTCTTCCCTCCTCTTCTTCTTCCCTGCTCCCTGTTCTTCCCTCCTCCTCTTCTTCTTCCCTCCTCTTCTTCTTCCCTCCTCTTCTTCTTCCCTGCTCCCTGTTCTTCCCTCCTCTTCTTCTTCCCTGCTCCCTGTTCTTCCCTCCTCTTCTTCTTCCCTGCTCCCTGTTCTTCCCTCCTCTTCTTCTTCCCTGCTCCCTGTTCTTCCCTCCTCTTCCGTGCTTCGTCTTCCTTGCCCCTTCCTCTTCCCTCCTCCCTTCCCCCTCTTGCTTGCTCCCTGCTCCCTCTTCCTTGCTCCCTCCTCCTCCCTCTTCCCTGCTCCCTCTTCCCTGCTCCTTGCTGCCTCTTCCCTGCTCCCTCTTCCCTGCTCCCCACTCTCTCCTCTTCCCTCCTGGGCTCCTCCCTGCCTCCGGCCCTCCCTCAGGCGGGCAGAGCCCCCCCCCCCCGCCCCTCTGCGCAGCTTCATGTTGGTATTCATTCATTCAATAGTATTTATTGAGCACTTACTCTGTGCAGAGCACTGTACTAAGCGCTTGGAACGTACAGTTGGGCAACAGATAGAGACAGTCCCTGCCCAATGACGGGTTCACAGTCTAAACGGGGGAGACAGACCGCAAAGCAGAACAGAACAGAACAAAAACAAGACATCATTAAAATAAATAGAATCAAGGGGATGTACACCTCATTAGAGTAATAAATAATATATACAAATATGCACAGTGCTAAGGGGAAGGAGGAGGAGGAGCAGAGGGCGGGAGAAGGGGCAATGGGGAGGAGGAGCAGAGGGAAAGGGAGGGCTCAGTCTGGGAAGGCCTCCTGGAGGAGGTGAGCTTTCAGTAGGGTTTTGAAGAGGGGAAGAGAATCAGTTTGGCGGAGGTGAGGAGGGAGGGCGTCCCGGGACCGCGGGAGGACGTGGGCCGGGGGTCGACGGCGGGATGGGCGAGACCGGGGGACGGTGAGGTGGGCGGTGGAAAGAGAGAAGGGAGGAGAGGTAGGAAGGGGCGAGGTGATGGAGAGCCTCGAAGCCTAGAGTGAGAAGTTTTTGTTTCGTGCGGAGGTCGATAGACAACCAATGGAGGTTTTTAAGAAGGGGAGTGACAGGCCCAGAGCGTTTCTGCAGGAAGATGAGCCGGGCGGCGGACTGAAGAATAGACCGGAGCGGGGAGAGACGGGAGGAAGGGAGATCCGAGAGAAGGCTGACACGATAATCCAGCCGGGATATGAGGAGAGCAAGCCCTATGTTCCCTCCGCCCCTCTGCACCGCTTACTATTAACAATGATCAAAATGTTGGTATTTCTGAAGCCCTTACTATGTTTCCTCCGCCCCTCTGCACCCGCTGGCTAATAATAATAAAAATGTTGGTATTTCTGAAGCTCCGTGTTTCCTCCGCCCCTCTGCGCCGCTTACTATTTACAGTAATAAAAATGTCGGTATTTGTTAAGCGCTCACTGGGTTCCAAGCACCGTTCCAAGGCCTAGAATAGGTGCGAGGTCATCGGGTGGTCCCCCCTTGGGGCTCACGGTCTCCGTCCCCGTGCTACGGATGAGGGAACTGAGGCCCAGAGAAGTAAATAATGATAATGTCGGTATTTATTAGACGCTTGCTATGTGCTAAGCGCCGTTCCAAGCCCTAGAGTAGGTGCGAGGTCATCGGGTGGTCCCCCCCTTGGGGCTCACGGTCTCCATCCCCGTGCTACGGATGAGGGAACTGAGGCCCAGAGAAGTAAATAATGATAATGTCGGTATTTATTAGACGCTTGCTATGTGCTAAGCGCCGTTCCAAGCCCTAGAGTAGGTGCGAGGTCATCGGGTGGTCCCCCCTTGGGGCTCACGGTCTCCGTCCCCTTGCTACGGATGAGGGAACTGAGGCCCAGAGAAGTTAATAATGATAATGTTGGTATTTATTAGACGCTTACTATGTTCCAAGCACTGTTCTAAGCGCTGGGGGAGATACAATGTAATTAGGTTAATAATAATAATAAGGGTATTTGTTAAGCGCTTACTATGTGCAGAGCACTGTTCTAAGCTCTGGGATAGATAACAGGGTCACCAGATCGTCCCAAGTGGGGCTCACATTTTTTAATCCCCATTTTTACAGATGAGGTAACTGAGGCACAGAGACGTTAAGTTGCCCGAGGTCACACAGCAGACAAGTGGCCGAGTCGGGATTAGAACCCATGACCTCCGACTCCCAAGTCCGGGCTCTTTCCACTAAGCCACGTTGCTTCACTTACTACGTGCCAAGCACCGTTCTAAGCACTAGACTGGACGCAAGGTCATCGGGTGGTCCCCCGTGGGGCTCACGGTCTCCACCCCCATTTTACGGATGAGGAAACCGAGGCCCAGAGAAGTTAATGATAGAAATGTTGGTGTTTATTAAGCGCTTACTATGCGCCATGCACTGTTCTCAGCGCTGGGGCAGATACAAGGTCATCAGGTGGTCCCCCGTGGGGCTCACAGTCTTCGTGCCCATTTTACCGATGAGGGAACTGAGGCCCAGAGAAGTGGTGTGACTTGCCCAAAGTCATCCAGCTGACAGGTGGCAGAGCCGGGATGAGAACCCACGACTACTGACTCCCCAGCCCGGGCTCTTTCCGCTGAGCCACGCCGTCTCACTATGTGCCGCATCGGCCGGATGGCTCGAGCGCTTCGGGTGTGCACCACGCTGCACTGAACGCTCGGGAGAGGACGGTGTCACGGGGTTGGCAGGCACGTTCCTCCACCAATCAATCGTTCCGAGCGTTTACTGTGTGCAGGGCACCGCACTAAACGCTCAGGAGAGGACGGCATAACGGAGTCGGGAGGCACGTTCCACCCCACCGATCGATCGTATGTATTGAGCGCTTACTGGGTGCAGAGCACTGTACTAAACACTCGGGAGAGGACGGTAAAACAGAGTCGGTAGGCACGTTCCTCCTCCATCGGTCGCATGTATCGAGCGCTTACCGTGTGCAGAGCACTGCCCTAAGCACTCGGGAGAGGACGGTATAAGAGAGTCGGTAGCCACGTTCCTCCTCCACCGATCAAACGTATGTATCGAGCGCTTACCGTGTGCAGAGCACTGTACTGAGCACTTGGGAACATACGATACAGCAATAAAGGGTGACATTCCCTGCCCATTCATTCCATTGTATGTACCGAGCAGTTACTGTGCGCAGAGCACTGTACTGAACACTCGGGAGAGGATGGTAGAGCAGAGTCGGTGGGCTCGTCCCTCCCCCCGCCGCCAATCAATCGTTTGTATTGAGCGCTTACTGTGTGCAGAGCCCTGTACTAAGCACTCGGGAAAGGACAATACGACAGAGTTGGCAGGCACGTCCCTCCTCCATCCGTCCATCGTATGTATGGAGCGCTTACTGTGTGCAGAGCACTGTACTAAGCACTGGGGAAAGTACAACGCGGCAATAAAGGGTGACATTCCCTGCCCATTCATTCAGTCGTTATGTATTGAGCAATTACTGTGCGCAGCGCACTGTACTAAGCACTCGGGAGAGGACGGTGTAACAGAGTGGGTAGGCACGTCCCTCCTCCTCCACCACCAACCAATCATGTTTATTGAGCGCTTACTGTAGTCAGAACCCTGTACTAAACACTTGGGGGAAGACAGTATAACAGAATTTGTGGGCACGTTCCTCCTCCATCAATCTATCGCATGTATTGAGCGCTTACTGTGTTCAGAGCACTGTACCGAACACTTGGGAGAGGACAGTATAACAGAGTTGGTAGGCACGTTCCTCCCCCTCCATCTGTCGCATGTACTGAGCGCTTACTGTAGGCAGAGCACTGTACTAAGCAGTCGGGAGAGGACGGTAAAACAGCTTCCTCCTCCTCCATTTACCCTGTATCTCCCCCAGCGCTTAGAGCAGTGCTCTGCACATAGTAAGCGCTTAACAAATACCAATATTATCATTATTATTATTATCAATCAATCGTACGTATCGGGCGCTTACTGTATGCAGAGCACTGCCCTAAACACTGGGGAGTGGACAGCGTAACGGTAGGCAAGTCCCTCCTCCTCCTGTCTCACGTATTGAGCGCTCACTGGAGGCGGAGCACTGTACTAAGCACTTGGGAGAGGACGATACAACAGACAAGCAGCGTGGCTCAGTGGAAGGAGCCCGGGCTTGGGAGTCGGAGGTCGTGGGTTCTAATCCCGGTTCGGCCGCTCGTCGGCTGTGTGACTTTGGGCAAGTCACTTCACTTCTCTGTACCTCGGTGACCTCATCCGTAAAATGGGGAGGAAGACTGTGAGCCCCACGTGGGACAACCTGATCGCCTTGCATCCCCCCCAACGCTCAGTACAGTGCACTGCACACGGTTAGCACTTAAATACCATCATCATTATTATTATTATTATTAATAGAGTCGGTAGACACATTCCTCCTCCACCACCGATCGATCGTATTGAGCGCTTACAGTAGGCAGAGCGCTGTACTAAGCACTTGGGAGAGGACAATCTCTTAGGGGAAGCAGCGTGGCTTAATGGCAAGAGCCCGGCCTTGGGAGTCAGAGGTCGTGAGTTCTAATCGCGACCACTTGTCAGCTGTGTGTCTTTGGGCAAGTCACTTCACTTCTCTGGGCCTCAGTGACCTCATCTGGAAAATGAGGATGAAGAGCGGAAGCCCCACGTGGGACAACCTGATCACCTTGTGTCTCTCCCAGTGCTTAGAACGGTGCTCGGCACATAGTAAGCGCTTAACAAACACCATCGTTCTTATTGCGATGTAACAGAACCGCTAAGAACGTTCCTCCTCCTTTTCCTTCTTCTCCTCCTCTTCCTCCTCCTCCCTTTCCTTTTCCTTCCTCTCTTCTTCCTCTCTCCTCCTCCCCCAGGCCCAGCTCCCCCTCTCCCCTCCCGGAGCCGGTCCCGACGACGGAGCCGGCAGCTATTTTGGGCCGCCCGCGTCCACGGCTTCCTGTGGGAACGGTTTCCAGACGCCCAGATGACTTTTCATTCCGAACACGGGAGCGAGCTGGAGGCTAGGGAAATATGAGACACGGGCCCGGGAGACGTGCGAGCTCGTCGTGTGCAGGAAGTGCGTCTGCCGATCGGTATGCCGTGCTCGCCCAAGCGTTTAGTACACTGGTCTGCACCCATTCATTCATTCATTCGATAGTATTTATTGAGCGCTCACTACATGCCAAGCATTCATTCACTCAGTAGTATTTTTTGAGCGCTTACTATGTGCAGAGCACTGTACTAAGCTCTTGGAATGGACAATTCGGCCGAAGATAGAGACAATCCCTGCCCAGTGACGGACTCACAGTCTAAACGACGGGCTTGCATGCACTGGGGGAGATACAAGGTCATCAGGTGGTCCCACAGGGGGCTCCCAGTCTTCAACCCCATTGTCCAGATGAGGGAACGGAGGCCCAGAGAAGTGAAGTGACTTGCCCAAGGTCACACAGCTGGCAGGCGGCGGAGTCGGGATTAGAACCCACGACCTCCGACTCCCCAGCCCGGGCTCTTTCCACTGAGCCACGCTGCTTCTCTAAAACAAGTAGACCGGCATCGGTAGCATATGATAATGGCATCTGTTGAGTGCTTACAGATCTCAAGCCCCCTTTTGCAGAGGAGGTCACTGAGGCACAGAGAGGTGATGGACTTGCCCAAGGTCACACAGCGGACAAGTGGCAGAGCAGGGATTAGAACCCGTGACCTTCTGACTCCTAGACCCGGGCTCTATCCACTACGCCACGCATTTGTCAGCAAGGGCCGCCCGCATTTTTAGACTGTAAACTCACTGTGGGCAGAGACCGTGTCTGTTTCACGTTATATCGTGCTCTCCCACGTCCTCGGTACAGACCGTGAGACCGATGGTGGGCAGGGATTGTCTCCGTCTGTGGCCCGATTGTGCTTTCCAAGCGCTTAGTACAGTGCTCTGCACACAGTAAGCGCTCAACAAATACGACTGAATGAATGAATGCTCTGCACGTAAGAAGCGCTCAGTAAATACGATCGAATAATACTAATAATTATGGTACTTGTTAAACACATACAATGCACTGTTCTAAGCATTAGGGTTGATCCAAGGTAGTCAGGTTGGACCCGATCCCCGTCCCACGGAGGGCTCTTTATCCCCGTTTTACAGACGAGGTAACCGAGGCCCAGAGAAGTGACGTCGCTCGCCCCAGGTCACACAGCAGACACGTGGGAGAGCCGGGATTAGAACCCGTGACCTTCTGACTCTCAAACCTGTGTTCTATCCTCCAAGCCGTGCTCCCTCCCACTGAAAGAATGGATGTATCTATCCCCGTGCTTAGCACAGTGCTTGGCACCTAGTAAGCGCTTAACAGATACTATAATTATTTCATTATTACTATAGCTATAGCCTTCAGACTCAAAGCTTCTTGAGGGTAGGCCTCATGTCTAACAATGTTGGTATTTGTTAAGCGCTTACTATGTGCAGAGCACTGTTCTAAGCGCTGGGGGAGATACAGGGTAATCAGGTGGTCCCACGTGAGGCTCACAGTTAATCCCCATTTTACGGATGAGGGAGCTGGGGCCCAGAGAAGTGAAGTGACTTGCCCACAGTCACACAGCTGCCGAATAGCAGAGCCGGGATTTGAACCCATGACCTCCCGCTCCCAAGTCCGGGCTCTTTCCACTGAGCCACGCTGCTTCATCACGGCGTTTAGTACCGTGCTCTGCCCACGGTAAGCACTCACTGACTCCCGGGCCTTGCTTTATCCACTAAGCCATGCGGTGCGGGAGAGAACAATAGAGGTGATAGACACGATCCCTATTATTATTATTATTATTCTTACGGTATTTATCAAGTGCTTACGATGTGCCAGGCGCTGTACCAAGCACTGGCGTAGATACAGGTTTGTCGGGTTGGACGCCGTCCCTGTCGCATCTGGGGCTCGTAGTCTTAATCCCAATTTTACCGATGATAACAGTAATTGTGGTATTATGTTAAGTGCTTAATCAATGAATGAAAAATGGCATTTGTTAAGCGCTTACTATGTGCAAAGCACTGTTCTTAGCGCTGGAGAGGAGGTAAGGTGAGGTTGTCCCACGTGGGGTGCACAGTCCTCGTGCCCATTTTACAGATGAGGCAACTGAGGCACGGAGAAGTGAAGTGACTTGCCCAAAGTCACCCAGCTGACAAGCGGCGGAGCCGGGATTTGAACCCGGGACCGCTGACTCCCCAGCCCGGGCTCTTTCCACTGAGCCACGCTGCTTACCACTCTATGGCAGGCACTGTACCGAGCACGGGGGGAGAATACAAGCAAATCAGGTTGGACCCAGTCCCCGTCCCACGTGGGGCTCACAGGTCTTAATCCCCATTTTACAGATGAGATCCCTGAGACACAGAGAAGTGAAGTGACTTATCCAAAGTCCCACAGCAGAAAAATGGCAGAGGGAGGTATTAGAACCCAGGTCTTTCTGACTCCCAGCCCCCTGCCCTTTCCACCATTCAGTCCTTCAATGGTATTTATTGAGCGCTTACCATGTGCAGAGCACCGTACTAAGCGCTTGGAACGGACAATTCGGCAACAGATAGAGACAGTCCCGGCCCAGTGACGGGCTCGCGGTCTAATCGGGGGAGACGGACGGACAGAATCAAGACAACTTGATCACGATAAATCGAATCGAGGCCCAAGGATCTCGCTGCCTTGCAGGGGAAAGAGACACCGAAATAAATTACAGAGAGGAGGAAGTTTTTAAACCTTACTCAAACGGAGCTTCTCCATCTCCGAGGCCACGTCGCCGTCCTTCCTCCAGCTCCGTCGTGTCCTTCTGGAGACGCGTGGGCCAGAAGCGCCCGTAAGGCCCCAGGAGCCGGCGGGCGGTAGTTACAGCGTGGCCGACCGAACCACTCTGGCCCTTCATTTGGTTTTCTGGCCCTTTCCTGAAGGTCGTGACCCCCAACAGCCTTGCTTCCGTCACCCGTGGGGGGCAGGGGCTGCATCTGAGCCTCATCTTTGCCCGTCCCACCGTCGACCCCCGGGCCACGTCCTCCCGCTGTCCCGGAACGCCCTCCCTCCTCACCTCCGCCAAACTCACTCTCTTCCCCTCTTCAAAGCCCTACTGAGAGCTCACCTCCTCCAGGAGGCCTTCCCAGCCTGAGCCCTCCCTTTCCCTCTGCTCCTCCTCCCCTTCCTCTGCTCTCCCCCCTTCCCCGCCCCAGAGCACTTGTGTGAGCCCCTCACTGGGCAGGGATTGTCTCTATCTGTTGCCAAATTGTATAGTCCAAGCGCTTAGTACGGTGCTCTGCACATAGGAAGCGCTCAATAAATACTGTTGAATGAATGAATGAATATCTGTATAGATTATTCATTACTCTATTTTATTAATGATGTGTCTATATAGAGAAGTGTCTACAAAGAGAAGCAGCGTGGCTCGGTGGAAAGAGCCCGGGCTGGGGAGTCAGAGGTCGTGGGTTCAAATCCAGGCTCAGCCACTTGTCAGCTGTGTGACTTTGGGCAAGTCACTTAACCGCTCTGTGCCTCAGTTACCCCGTCTGTAAAATGGGGATTAAGACTGTGAGCCCACGTGGGACAACCTGATCACCTTGTATTCTCCCCAGCGCTTAGAACGGTGCTTTGCACCTAGTAAGCGCTTAACAAATGCCATTAGTATTATTATTATTATTATTGTTGTTTTTATTATCTATGATTCTGTTTATCTTGATGGCATTGACGCCTGACTACTTGTTTGGTTTTGCTGTCCGCCTCCCCCTTCTAGACGGCGAGCCCGTCACTGGGCAGGGATGGTCTCTATCTGTTGCTGAATTGTCCATTCCAAGTGCTTAGTCCAGGGCTCTGCACACAGTAAGTGCTCAATCAATACGATCGAATGAATGAATGATGGCTCAGTGGAAAGAGCCCGGGCTTGGGAGTCAGAGGTCATGGGTTCGAATGCCGGCTCTGCCACTTGGCAGCTGTGTGACTGTGGGCAAGTCCCTTCACTTCTCTGTGCCTCAGTGACCTCATCTGTAAAATGGGGATTAACTGTGAGCCGCACGTGGGACGACCTGATGACCCTGTATCTCCCCCAGCGCTTAGAACAGTGCTCTGCACATAGTAAGCGCTTAACAAATACCAACATTATTGTTCTTATTATTACCCCTTGTTTGGCATGTAATAAGCGCTTAGCAGTGGAGACAGCCCCGCCTAGCAGAAAGAGCACAGGCCTGGGAGTCAGAGGACGTGAGTTCTAATTCCCCCTCTGACAGCTTTCTGTTGTGTGATCTTGGGCAAGTCACTTGACTTCTTTGTACCTCAGTTTCCTCAACAGTAAAATGCTCTCCCTCCTACGTGGACTGTGGGACAGGGATGGAGTTTGACCTGCTTACCGAGAAGCAGCGTGGCTCGGTGGAAAGAGCCCGGGCTTGGGAGGCCGAGGTCGTGGGTTCAAATGCCGCCTCCGCCACTTACCAGCTGTGTGACTTTGGGCCAGTCACCTCACGTCATTCAATAGTATTTATTGAGCGCTTACTATGTGCAGAGCACTCTCTGGGCCTCAGAGACATGGGGTTTAGACTGTGAGCCTCACGTGGGACGACCTGATCACCTTGTATCTACCCCAGGGCTTAGAACAGTGCTGGGCACATAGTAAGCACTTAACAAATACCACAATTATTATCATCTACCCCGGCACTTAGAACAGTACTTGAACACTACAGTACAGAATAACAGTACACATTTTAAGTGCTTAACAAATAGCATAACTAACTGTAATTATAATTTTTTTATAATTGGCAGGTCATACCTCAGCCCGTTAAAAAAAAAAAAGAGATCCAAGATCCTCCTTTCCCCTGGAAAATGTTACACCAGCCCAGTTCCTCCTGATGTTGGCCTGCCCCCAAACACCTCTCCTTCTAAGTAGTGCAGCTCATCTGAGATGGAGGAGATTCCTTAGCTCTTCCCCTTCCAAAGCCTCGTCACAAGTCACCTCCCCCAGGAGGTATTCCCTTTATTACCCTATTTATTTTGTTAATGAGGTGTGCGTCCCCTTGATTCTATTTATCGTGATCATGTTGTCTTGTTTTTGTCTGCCCGTCTCCCCGCATTAGACTGTGAGCCCGTCACTGGGCAGGGGTTGTTGCCGAATTGTCCATTTCAAGTGCTTAGTACAGTGCTCTGCACATGGTAAGCGCTCAATAAATACGATTGAATGAATGCATTCCCTGATTAACCCCTCCCAATCCTCCCATCTTCCTGGTCAGGCCACTCCTCCGCCATCTCAACGCTCCTGCCTCCGTCTGTTTAATGATTTCTTCTTGACCTCCTTACTTATCATCATCATTTGTCTCACTTATTTTACCGGCTATGTATTTGGCAATTCATCCTGTTTATGGTATTTCTTAAGTGCTTACTCTGTGTCAAATATTGTTCTTGGCTCTGGGGTAGCTACAAGTGTTGCCGAATTGTCCATTCCAAGTGCTCAGTACAGTGCTCTGCACATAGTAAGCGCTCAATAAATACTATTGAATGAACGAATAAATGAATCCCGGTTCCGCCACTTGTCAGCTGGGTGACTTTGGGCAAGTCACTTAACTTCTCTGTGCCTCAGTTACCTCATCTGTCAAATGGGGATGAAGACTGTGAGCCCCACGTGGGGCAACCTGATTACTTTGTATCTACCCCAGCGCTTAGAACAGTGCTTGGCATTAGACTGTGAGCCCGTCACTGGACAGGGATTATCTCTAACTGTTGCCGAATTGTACATTCCAAGCGCTTAGTACAGTGTTCTGCACATAGTAAGCGCTCAATAAATGCTATTGAATGAATGAACATAGTACGCGCTTAACAAATACCAACATTATTATTATTATTATTATTATTAAGTAGGTGGGAGAACAGGTATTTATTCCCCATTTTACAGCTGAGGAGACTGAGGCCCGGAGATGTTAAGTGACTTGCCCAAGGTCACACAGCAAGCAATTGGCGGGGCCGGGATTAGAATCCAGGTCCTTTGACTTCCAGGCCCATGCTCTTTCCACTAGGCCACGCTGCTTCTCTGTGTGTCTTTTCATCTGTTTCGTCTCTTCCTTTAGACCACAAAATCCTCGGGGGAAGGGACCGCGTCTTCGATTTCTAGTTTTTTCCAAGTACTGATCCAGTTCTCTGTACCAAATATGTGCCCAATACAAAGAGACCTAGCGGGTAGAGCAACGGGCCTGGGAGTCGGAAAGACCTGGGTTCTAATTCTGGCTCTGCCACTTACCTGCCGTGTGACCCTGGGGAAGTCACTTCACTTCTCTGTGCCTCAGTTATCTCAGCTGTAAAGTGGGGATTAAGATCGTGAGCTCCATGTGGGACAGGGACTGTGTGCAACCCTCTATACTTCTATCCCCGGCAGAGCTTAGAACAGTGCTTCCGTTAGTAGGTGCTCCATAGAGTCCTCTGCGCTCAGAAGAAACTCCTCACTCTAGGCTTCGAGGCTCTCCCTCACCTCGCCCCTTCCTACCTCTCCTCCCTTCTCTCTTTCCACCGCCCACCCCGCACGCTCCGCTCCTCCGCCGCCCACCTCCTCGCCGTCCCTCGGTCTCGCCTGTCCCGCCGTCGACCCCCGGGTCACGTCCTCCCGCGGTCCCGGAACGCCCTCCCTCCTCACCTCCGCCAAACTCATTCTCTTCCCCTCTTCAAATCCCTACTTAAAGCTCACCTCCTCCAAGAGGCCTTCCCACACTGAGCTTCCCCTCTGCTCCCCCTCCCCATTCCCACTACTCCCTCCCTCTGCTCTATCCCCTCCCCGCCCCACAGCACTTGTGTAGATATGTACATATTTATTATTCTGTGTATTTTATTAATGCTGTGTACGTATCTATAATTCTATTTATATCGATGCTATTGATGCCTGTCTACTTGTTCTGTTTTGTTGTCTGTCTCCCCGTCTTCTAGACTGTGAGCCCGTTGTTGGGTAGGGACTGTCTCTGTTGCTGAATTGTACTTTCCAAGAGTCTAGTACAGTGCTCTGCGCTCGGTAAACGCTCAATAAATACGATTGAATGAATGTAGGTACTCAGTACAGCGCTCTGTACTCAGTAGCTCCTCAGTACAGTGCTCGTCACAGTATGCAGCGTGGCTCAGTGGAAAGAGCCCGGGCTTGGGAATCAGAGGTCGTGTTCTAATCCCGGCTCTACCGATAGGCAGCTGGGTGACTTTGGGCAAGTCACTTAACAGCGTGGCTCAGTGGAAAGAGCCCGGGCTTGGGAGTCAGAGGTTTTGGGTTCAAATCCCCGCTCTGCCGCTTGTCAGCTGTGTGACTTTGGGCAAGTCACTTAACTTCTCTGTGCCCCAGTTACCTCATCCGTAAAATGGGCATGAAGACTGTGAGCCCCACGTGGAACAACCTGATCACCTCGCATCCTCCCCAGCGCTTAGAACAGTGCTTTGCACATAGTAAGTGTTTAACAAATGCCATCATTATTATTATTCTCAGGGCCCCAGTTTCCTCATCTGGAAAATGGGGATGAAGACTGTGAGCCCCACATGGGACCACCCGTTCACCTTGTAGCCTCCCAGCACTTAGAACAGTGCTTTGCATATAGTAAGTGCTTAACAAATACCACTATTATTGTTATTAGGTTTTCAGTAAAGTGCTCTGCCCCCAGTAGGTGTTCAATCAATCTTTTTGACGTTAAGGGGAGAGGGTTGGAGGACCCGGCCTGGGCTTCATCAGGACTCCAAGACCTCCAGGACGGGATGGCTGAGCTGGTCCAACGACTTCAGGGACGCCCGGGAGACCCACACTCAAGTGGCCACCTGGGTGTCTGGCGGCCGAGCCTCAGCTGGAAGGGTCGGGGGCGACGGGGGGGGGGGGGCGGCAAGAGGCCACGACCCCATCGCTGACCCAGCGGCCAAGAGGTGGTGGATTCTCCAAATAAGGAGAGGAAGAAAACCCTGGCCGGACCCCAGGAAGACCTCTCCAGTGGCCTTTTAACGATAATAATGATAAGAGAAGTGGTATCGGTTAAGTGTCCAGTCAGTTAAGCGTATTTACTGAGCACTTACTACGTGCAGAGCACTGTATTTAGCGATTGGGAGACTATAATAATAATAATAACGTTGGTATTTGTTAAGCGCTTTCTAGGTGTTCTAGTAATGTTCAAAGCACTGGGGTAGATACAGGGTAATCAGGTTGTCCCGCCTGGGGCTCACAGTCTTCATCCCCATTTTCCAGATGAGGGAACTGAGGCACCGAGGAGTCAAGTGACTTGCCCAAAGTCACACAGCTGACAGGTGGCGGAGCGGGGATTAGAACCCATGACCTCTGACTCCTAAATCTCTTTCCACTGAGCCACGCTGCTTCTCTGATAACAGTATAATAATAACAGTAAATAACAGTATAATAAAACCAGTAAATAATACCAGTAAAACAGTAACAGTAAGCTATAATAACAGTAATTAACAGCATAATAATAGCACTAAATAATAACAGTAAAACAATAACCGTAATCTATAATAACAGTAAACAATAATAACAGTAAATAATAATCATAAATAACAATAATCGTGGGGGAATAGAGAAACAGCGTGGCTTAGTGGAAAGAGCATGGGCTTGGAAGTCGGAGGAGTGGAATAATAACAGTAAATAATAATAGTGAATAACAGTGAACAGTAAAACAGTATAGTAATAAAAGATATAATAATGACGGTAAATAATAACAGTATCAGTAATAAAAACAGTAAACAGATGCATTCCCTGCCCACAGCAGGCTTACAGTCCAGGAACACTGAAGAGCTTACAATTAAGGAAGACCCCTTTTTTT
Source organism: Ornithorhynchus anatinus (assembly GCF_004115215.2). Taxonomy (NCBI): domain Eukaryota; kingdom Metazoa; phylum Chordata; class Mammalia; order Monotremata; family Ornithorhynchidae; genus Ornithorhynchus; species Ornithorhynchus anatinus. Next base: position 138,217,703 of record NC_041729.1, on the reverse strand, counting down.
CCTTAACATGGAGTTTTGCAAGGGGGCAATCTTCACATGAGACTTTAGACAGCAATCTCTTGTTTTGATGTGCATAGATCTATAATTCTATTTATTTATATTGATGCCTATCTCCTTGTGTTGATGTCTGTCTCCCCACTTCTAAACCGTAAACCGGGTGTGGGCAGGGATTGTCAGAGGTCATGGGTTCGAATCCCAGATCTGCCACTTGTCAGTTGTGTGACTGTGGGCAAGTCACTTCACTTCTCTGTGTCTCAGTGACCTCATCCGTAAAATGGGGATTAACTGAGCCTCATGTGGGACCACCTGATTTCCTTGTATCATCTACCCCAGCGCTTAGAACATAGTAAGCGGTTAACAGATACAAACATTATTATTGTCTCCCTTTATTGCTGAATTGTTCTTTCCAAGCTCTTAGAACTGTGCTCTGCACACAGTAAGCGCTCAATAAATACAATTGAATGAATGCATGGAATGGAAGCTCACTGTAGAGTGAAAGCAGAGGGGTCTAGGCCTTGCATTAGTCCCCTCTCCTCTAATCATTCCCTCTGAGCTGTTTCGTTTCTAGGCCTTTTTGATTGTCTCCTAACCACCTTGTTAAAGTGAAGGAGATTAATTCCCGTGACTAGAGTCCGTAGGAGCTGTGATGGACCTTTAGACTCCACTTTGTCTGGCCGAGTGGCCATTTACTCGAGCTCGGGCACATCGTTTATCTTCCTGTCTCCTTTGTTGTGTCCTATCTAGATACCTGTTTACCTGTTATCAGATAGTTTGGTTTGGCAAGGTCTTGAGAGGGGAAGAATCCAGGTCGGGATTCCTAACCTGCTGATCAGTAATGTTTGCCCACCAGATCCTTATAATGGAGAAAACCAGGCAGAGCCTAATAATCACCCCAGATAGAATTTACTGCTGTTTGTATTAAGGTCCGTGCTCTTCCGATCACATGTTGGACTAGGATGCTGAACCAACTGTCTAAAAAGAAACTCTGTATTGCTTGAAGTTAAGCGGGCCTTGACTAATTAATTAATAATAGCATCTGTTAAGCACTTACTATGTGCCAAGCACTGTCCTAAGCGCTAGGAGGGAGGGATACAAGGTCATCAGGTGGCCCCACATGGAGCTCACAGTCTTAATCCCCATTTTCCAGATGAGGTAACTAAGGCGTGGAAAAGCGAAGTGACTTGCCCAGAGTCACACAGCTGACAAGTGGCGGGGGGTGGGATTTGAATCCACGATCTCTGACTCCCAAGCCCAGGCTCTTTCCACTGAGCCACGCTGCCTCTAGCTAAAGAAACTCTTCCACCACTCCCTCCTCATACTAGAAGACGTGCTACTAGTGATAAACTTGTCTCCGACATACCCTTTTGAACGCAATGCAGAGTTGCTGAAGTTTTCTTTCCCAGTGGGCCTCTGCCTGTGCGCCTGTGGGGCCGAGTGGCCAGAGCGTGGGCCTGGGAATCTGAAGGACCTGGGTTCTAATCCCGACTCTGCCACATGTCTGCTGTGAGACCTGGGGCAAGTCGTTTCACTTCTCTGGGCCTCAGTTACCTCATCTGTAAAATGGGGATGAAGATTGTGAGCCCCACGTAAAACAACCTGATCACCTTGTATCTACCCCGGCGCTTAGAACGGTGCTGGGCACATAGAAAGCGCTAAATAGATACCATTAGAGAAGCAGCGTGGCTCAGCGGACCATTAAAGAAGCAGTGTGGCTCAGTGGAGAGAGCACGGGCTTGGGAGTCAGAGGTCAAGGGTTCGAATCCTGGCTCTCCCACTTGTCAGCTGTGTGACTATAGGCAAGTGACTTCACTTCTCTGGTCTCAGTTACTTCATCTGTAAAATGGGGATTAAGACTGGGAGCCCTAGGTGGGACCCTTCTTCTATTTAGTTGCCATTGTTTTTATGAGATGTTCTTCCCCTTGACTCCATTTATTGCCATTGTTCTCGTCTGCCCGTCTCCCCCGATCAGACCGTAAGGCCGTCAGTGGGCAGGGACTGTCTCTATCTGTTGCCGACTTGTTCATTCCAAGCGCTTAGTACAGTGCTCTGCACATAGTAAGCTCTCAATAAATACTATTGAATGAATGAATGAATGACAACCTGATGACCCCTGTGTCTCCCCTAGCGCTTAGAACAGTGCTCTGCACACAGTAAGTGCTTAACAAATACCAACATTATTATTATTATTATTATTTTAATCGCCCCAGCCTGGGTCAGAGCCAGCTCTAGGTTCTGTGCGTCCCAGACCCTTAGCCTTACTGAAGGCCCACCTCCTCCAAGGGGCCTTCCTGACTAACCCCTCCTTTCCTCATCTCCCACTCCCTTCTGCCTGACTCCCTCCCTTTACTCATCCCCCTTCCCCACCCCACAGCACTTATGTCCATATCTGTCATTTTATTTTTTGATAGTAATGTCTGTCTCCCACTCTAGACTGTAAGCTCGTTGCGGGAAGGTAATGTGTCTGTTAGATTTTTAGACTGTAGCCTCCCAGGCGCTTAGTAGCCTACCGAAAGACCACGGGCCTAGGAGTCACAGGTCGTGAGTTCCAATTCAATTGTATTTATTGAGCGCTTGCTATGTGCAGAGCACCGTACTAAGCGCTTGGAATGGACAATTGGGCCACAGATAGAGACCATCCCTGCTCAATGACGGGCTCACAGTCTAAACGGGGGAGACAGACGGCAGAGCAAACCAGAACAAAACGAAAACAACATCATCATGATAAACAGAATCAAGGGGATGTACACCTCAGGGAAGCAGCGTGGCTCAGTGGAAAGAGCCTGGGCTTCAGAGTCCGAGGTCATGGGTTCGACTCCCGGCTCTGCCACTTGTCAGCTGTGTGACTGTGGGCAAGTCACTTAACGTCTCTGTGCCTCAGTTGCCTCGTCTGTAAAATGGGGATCAACTGTGAGCCTCACGTGGGACCCCCTGATTACCCTGTATCTCCCCCAGCGCTTAGAACAGTGCTCTGCACATAGTAAGCGCTTAACAGATACCACGATTAGACTGTAAGCCCGTCAAACGGCAGGGACTGTCTCTAGCCGTTGCCGACTTGTTCATTCCAAGCGCTTAGTACAGTGCCCTGCACATAGTAAGCGCTCAATAAATACTATTGAATGAATTAAGAAAGTAAATAGGGTAAGAAATTATATATACAAATGAACACTCCCGACCCCGCCACTCGTCAGCTGTGTGATTTTGGCCAAGTCGCTTCACTGCCCTGGGCCTCAGTGACCTCATCTGCACAATGGGGATGAACGTGGGACCCCCTCATTAGCTTGCATCTACCCCAGTGCTTAGAACAGTGCTTGGCCCATAGCAGGTGCTTAACAAAAAGCATCGTTCTTATTAGCAGAGTGTTGTGCACACAGTAAGCGCTCAATAAATAGCATTGAGTGACCGAGCCCCCCCCCCTACACGGGACCACATAGCACCGCCATCTGCTGGTCGTATCTGGAACTACAAGCAGCTCCGTCGATTCATTCCATCGTATTTATTGAGCGCTTACTGTGTGCAGAGCACTGTACTAAACGCTCAGAATGGACAATCGAGCATCAGAGAGAGACAATCCCTGCCCAAGGACGGGCTCACAGCCTAGAAGACTGTGAAGCTGCCCACCGTACTCTTCTAACACCAACCTACTCGTTGTACCTCAATCTTGTTCATTCAATAGCATTTATTGAGCGCTTACTATGTGCAGAGCACTGTTCTAAGCGCTGGGGGAGATACAGGGTAATCAGGGTGTCCCACGTGAGGCTCACAGTCTTAATCCCTATTTTACAGATGAGATCACTGAGGCACCAAGAAGTTAAGAAATAATGTAATAACGTTGGTATTTGTTAAGCGCTTACTATGTGCAGAGCACTGTTCTAAGCGCTGGGGTAGACACAGAGGAATCAGGTTGTCCCACTTGGGGCTCACAGTCTTAATCCCCATTTTACAGATGAGGGAACTGAGGCACCGAGAAGTTAAATGACTTGCCCACAGTCACACAGCTGTCCAGTGGCAGAGCTGGGATTCGAACTCATGACCCCTGACTCCAAAGCCCGTGCTCTTTCCACTGAGCCACGCTGCTTAAGTGACTTGCCCAAAGTCACACAGCTGCCAGGTGGTAGACCCGGGATTAGAACCCATGACCTCTGACTCCCAAGCCCGGGCTCTTTCCCCTGAGCCACGCTGTAGTCAGTCAGTCGTACTTGCTGAGTGCTTAACGTATGCAGAGCACTGTACTGAGCGCTTAGGAAAGTACGATATAAGAATAAACAGACACACTTGCATACCAACAATCAGCTTACAGTCCAGAGGCGGAGAAAGACATTAATAGAAATAAATAAATGACAGATACGTACCTAAGTGGTGTGGGGCAGGGAGAGGGGAGGAATAAAGGGAGCGAGTCAGGGTGACGAAGAAGGGAGTGGGAGAAGAGGAAAGGAGGGCTTAGTCTGGGAAGGCCTCTTGGAGGAGGTGGGCCTTCAACAAGGTTTAAGCAGCATGGCCTAGTGGCAAGAACCCGGGCTTGGGAGTCAGAGGTCACGGATTCTAATCCCGGCTCCGCCACTTGTCTGCTGTGTGACCCTGGGCCGGTCACTTCACTTCTCTGTGCCTCAGTTCCCTCATCTGTAAAATGGGGATTGAGACTGCGAGCCCCATGTGGGACAACCTGATTACCTTGCATTACCCCAGCGCTTAGAACAGTGCTCGGCACATAGTAAGCGCTTCACAAATACCATAATTATTACTGTTATTTTTAGTAGCAGTAAGGGGGTATATCTCAGTGGTAGAGCATTTGATTGCAGATCAAAAGGTCCCCAGTTCAAATCCGGATGCCCCCTGTTTGACCTTTAAAGAAGCGGCATGGCCTCGCGGCTGGGGCCTGGGAGTCAGAAGGTCGCAGGTTCTAAAACCCAGCTTCACCGTTTGTCTGCTGCGTGACCTTGGGCAAGTCACTTCACTTCTCCGGGCCTCAGTTACCTCATCTGTCAAATGGGAATTGAGACTGTGAACCCCACGTGGGCCAGGGACTGTGTGCAACCCGCTTTGCTCGGACCCTCCCCGGGGCTTAGTAGAGCGCCTGGCACACAGTAAGCACTTACATGCCATAATTATTAATTGTATTTATTAGGCACTTGTGCTGGACAGCAGAGGCACGGGAGAGAGTCGGGGGCAGAGACTCAGTTGACTGCGTGGAAGGAGGCGATGGAAAAAACCTCTTCTGGATTTTGACCGAGAAAACCCTGTGGATCCACTACCGGAACGATTGCAGATGGAGAGCGGGACATCTGGGAGAGATGCGTCCGTGGTGTCGCTGTGGGTCGGAAATGACTCAACAGCATAAGACAAGGTTAAGCACTTACTGTGTGCAAAGCGCTGTACCGAGCACTGGGAGAGAATACGCAGATGGGAATTAGACACAGTCCCAGTTCCTTCGGAGGAGGGAAGACAGACTTTTAATCTCCATTTTATATAAGCAGCGTGGCTCAGTGGAAAGAGCATGGGTTTGGGAGTCAGAGGTCATGGGTTCGAATCCCGGCTCCGCCACTTGTCAGCTGTGTGACTGTGGGCAAGTCACTTCACTTCTCTGGGCCTCCTCATCTGGAAATAGGGATGAAGACTGGGAGCCTCACGTGGGACCACCTGATTCCCTCTATCTACCCCAGCACTTAGAACGGTGTTCTGCACCTACCGTCCTCAAAAAATAACCTGAAAGTGTCAGAGTGAAGATCGGCAATTCCGATCATAGGGTTCGATTACCCCAGGGGGTGATATAGATAGAAAGACTCGGAGACGGGAGTCGGGATAGCGCAGAAAGGAGGAAAGTGACTACGTGTCCGTTCATCCCGGTGGGATACGAGTGGCGTGCAGCACCGAGCCTCCCTCAGAACATTGCCTTTTTTGAAGCATACGGCCAATTAGTGAGGAAGGAAGGAATGGGGAGCTCACCATCAGTTCCTGGGTTCGGTTCCTATTTTCTGGAGATAAGCAGATGCGCAGTCGACAATTAGCAGCTGCAGTCAAGGTTAACAACGTGAAGCGATCACGGATTCTTGACATGGGAGTCAAAAGAATGTTGTGGTTATCTTTCCTATCTGGGGGTCGACAATTTCTCAAACTGGAGGAGATCATAAAATGAAAGGAAGTCCTGGATTCACTAAAATGGAGTCGCTCTTGTCTTCTCAGTTCTGCTCCGTAGGCCTGGCTGCCAGTCGGTCGGTTCCTGTGGACAACGCTAGTAAGCGCTTAACAAATACCAACATTATTATTATTATAAGCGGCAGCTGAGGCCCAGAAAAATGAAGTGACTTGTCCAAGGTCAGGTGGCAGGAAAGGGGCAGAACCGGGATTAGAACACAGGTCTTCTGAACCCCAGACCCGTGATCTTTCCAGGAGGCCGCTCCGACGGGTCCTTGTTCCACCCTGGGCTCACAATCCAAGTCGGGGAAGAAGGCTATCTGGGTCATTGAGAGCCAAGCTGAAAACAACAAGTTACAAATTAAACAGACCCAGATAAAAAATGTGGCAATAAGTAAATAGCCAATATTTGAAAGAGGGAACTTGAGATTCCTCAGAGTTTCAGGCAGCACAGCATAGGTTCCGTCACGGTTATGAGGACCTCTGACCTAGCAGCAGGGAGGCGGCCACTGTCGAGGTGCTTGCCGCGGTGGAGGAGCAGCGTCAGGCCTGGGACCCCGTTTCCCACTGGCCCCAGAATTTCCGACTGGAAAGTAGCTCTGGATTCTGGGTTCTTGGTCGCCTGGGTCCCCGCAGCCTCCAGGACCCTTAATAATAATTAATAATAATGGTATTCTGTGAAGCGCCTACTATGTGCCAAGCGCTGGGGTGGATTCAGGGACATCGGGTTGTCCCACGTGGGGCTCCCGATCTGCATCCCATCTCTCTCCTTAGATTGGCCCCAGGGACGGATGGGGCCCCTAGAGTTGAGTTGGATGGGAAGGGTACTTCTCAACACCCCCATGATGTGAGAAGCGGCATGGCTCAGTGGAGAGATCCCGGGCTTGGGAGTCAGAGGTCATGGGTTCGAATCCCGGCTCTGCCCCTTGGCAGCCGTGTGACTGTGGGCAAGTCACTTCACTTCTCTGGGCCTCAGTGACCTCATCTGGAAAATGGGGCTGAAGACTGTGAGCCTCACGTGGGACAACCTCATTACCCTGTATCTACCCCAGCGCTTAGAAAAGTACTCTGCACATAATAAGCGCTTAACAAATACCAACATTATTATGACGTCCTTGCAGGTTGGGAGAAGGGTGGGAAGCTAGAAAGACCATCCCCCCGGGGCCCTGCTCCCTCCTTCCCGATTCCCATCCCAACCCCAGAAAGTTGCAGGAGGGAATGTGTCAACCATCTCCGCTATATAGTACTCTCCCAAGCGCTTAGTGCAATGCTCTGCCCACAGTAAGCGCTCAATAAATATCACGGATAGATTGAGGAGCTGGTCCACGTCTCTGCTCCGATCGGTTTCCTCATCTGTCAAATGGGGATTAAATGCCTGTTCTGAGGGGAAGCCCCACGGGGGACAAGGGACTATACGTGACCTGATGATCTTGGCTCTCCCGCAACGTTTCACACAGTGTTTGGCACAGAGTAAGCTCTTGAAAAGATGCACATATCTAGAATTCTATTTATATTAATGCCTGTTCACTTGTTCTGCTGTGTGTATATCTACAATTCTATCTATTTATATTGATGCTATTGATGCCTGTTTACTTGTTTCGAGGTCTGGCTCCCCCCGTTCTAGACCGGAAACCGACTGTGGGCAGAGATTGTCTCTTTATTGGCTGAATTGTACTTTCCAGGCGCTTACTACAGTGCTCTGCACACAGTAGGCGCTCAATAAATATGATTGAATGAATGAAAAACACCATCCTAATTAGCATTTCTTTTTTAGAGCCAAGTCCAAAGGGCTCGTTTGTCCTAATCCTGTTTGTCTTCCCAGCTGCCCTTTATTCCATGGACCACCCCGACCTCAGTTTGGTAGACGCGGGACAAAACTGGTTCGCTCCTTCTCTGTTTTGTACATTGACTCCTTTTCTCCTCTGGGTTTCCTAACTGACGGTATCCCGCAATTCATTCATTCATTCAGTAGTATTTATTGAGCGCTTACTCTGTGCAATTCTCACTTCTGGATCCCCAACTCTTTGCATTCTATGCCCCCTCTCTTGGGGAGTGTAAGCTCGTCCTCTAGACTGTAAGCTCATTGTGGGCGGGGAATGTGTCTGTTTATAATTGTATTTTACTCCCCTCAGCGCTTAGTACAGTGCTCTGCCCACACTAAGTACTCAAAAAATATGATTGAATGAAGAATAATGATAATTATGGTATTCATTAAGCATTTACTCTGTTTCAGGCACCATACCGAGTGCTGGGATAGATAATAATAATAATAACGGCATTTGTTAAGCGCTTACTATGTGCCAAGCACTGTTCTAAGTGCTAGGGGGGTACAAAGTAATCAGGTTGTCCCACATGGGGCTCACAGTCTTCATTCCCATTTTACAGATGAGGAGACTGAGACCCGGAGAAGTGAAGTGACTTGCCCAGAGTCACACAGCTGACAAGTGGTGGGAGAGGGATTCGAACCCATGACCTCTGATTCTCGAGCCCGGGCTCTTTCCACTGAGCCACGCTGCTTCTCTACAACAAGCTCATCAGATTGGGCACAGCCCATGTCCCACATGGGGCTCACAGTCTTAATCCCCGTTTTACCGATGAGGGAACTGAGGCCCAGAGGAGCTCAGTGACTTGCCCAAGGTCACCCAGCAGAGAAGTGGTGGAGCCAGGACTGGAACCCAGGTCCTTCTGACTCCCCGGCCCATGCTCTATTCACTCACATGTCTTCAGTTACCACCTCTACCCCCAAATAGACCCACCGTCTTGCATCTCTTCTTGCCTCAACATCTCCACTTGGATTCTCCCCAACTCCTCAGAGTGAACAAGTCAAAAACTGAATTACTCGTCTTCCCTCCCAAACCCTCTCCTTCTCCTAACTTTCCCATCTTAGGCGACCACACCTCCATCCTCCCTGTCCCAGGGTCACCCTCAACTCCAACTCCTCACTATCTTTTACCTTTATCTTTTACTTTTATCTTTTACCTCTCACACCCAATCTACTGCCCAATCCAGCCGGTTCTTCCTGCCCGAGATCCCCTGGATCTGTCCCTTCTTCTCCTCAGTTTCCCCTCTGGTCCAAGCTCTGATCATATCGTGACTAGACTCCTGCGTCAAACTCCTCAATGATCGCCCTTGCCTTTCTTTCTCCTCCTTATCAGTGGTATTTACTGAGCTCTGACTGTGTGCAGGACACTGTACTCAGTGTTTGGGAGAGTACAATGTAACAGAGTTGGTAGACTTCCTCTGCCCGCAATGAGCTCTCTTCCAAATCCCCCCTGTCCTCTGCTCCCCTTCCCCTCCCCATCGCCCCGACCCATTCCCTTTGCTCTACTCCTCTTCCCCACCACAGCACTTGTGCATATATGTTCCTATTTATAATTCTTTTAACTTATATTAATAAATCTATAATTCCATTTATATTGGTGCTATTGGTGCCTGTTTACTTGTTTTGATGCCTGGCTCCTCCCTTCTAGACTTTGAGCCCTTTGTGGGCAGGGATTGTCTCCATTTGTTCCTGAATTGTACTTTCCAAGCGCTTAATACAGTGCCCTGCACACGTTAAGCGCTTAATAAGTACGATTGATTGAATGAATGAACGAATGCCTCAACCCCCTCCCGATCATCTTCGTGAAACTCGGTCGGCACCCCCCCTCAAAAGCCTCCGTTGGCTTCCTGTTTCTCAAGCTACCAAAACTGGCATCAAAACTGTCCACTTACTCTCCCCAGATCACACTATCCCAAGCTCACAGTGCTCTGCACACAGTAAGCACTCAATAAATTCGATCGAATGAATAAATCCCCCTCGCTTTCGACTCTCCCGCTTTCGTCCTTTTACTCTTACTGTTCCCCCCAGCCTGGAACTCCTTCTACACTTACTATATGTTTGGGAGGAGAGTACAATAAAACAAAACCCCATAACTTTTCCAAGGACCTTCAAGGAGCTACTCTGCATCCAGTAGGAATTTTAGACTGTAAATTCTCCCTCGACTGTAAAGCCTGGCACATAGGCTTAACAATAATAATAATAGTAATACAATAATACAGTGATCACTGTGGTATTTGTTCAGCCCTTACTATGGGCCAAGCACTGTTCTAAGCGCTGAGGTAGATGCAAGATAATAATAATAATAATGTTGGTATTTGTTAAGCGCTTACTATGTGCAGAGCACTGTTCTAAGCGCTGGGGTAGACATAGGGGAATCAGGTTGTCCCACGTGGGGCTCACAGTCTTAATCCCCATTTTGCAGATGAGGTAACTGAGGCACAGAGAAGTTAAGTGACTCGCCCACAGTCACACAGCTGACAAGTGGCAGAGCTGGGATTCGAACTCATGACCTCTGACTCCCAAACCCGGGCTCTTTCCACTGAGCCACGCTGCTTCTGTGGTATTGTAATAATAATAATGGTATTTGTTAAACGCTTACTATGTGCAGAGCACTGTTCTAAGCGCTGGGGTAGATACAAGGTCATCAGGCTGTCCCACCTGGGGCTCACAGTCTTCATCTCCATTTTCCAGATGAGGGAAATGAGGCTCAGAGAATAATAATAATAATGTTGGTATTTGTTAAGCGCTTACTATGTACCGAGCACTGTTCTAAGCACTGGGGTAAATATGGGGTAATCAGGCTGCCCCACGTGAGGCTCATAGTGAATCCCCATTTTACAGTTGAGGTATCTGAGGCACAGAGAAGTGAAGTGACTTGCCCAAAAAATCACATAGCTGACAAGTGGCAGAGCTGGGATTTGAACCCACAACCTCTGAGTTCCAAGCCCGGGCTCTTTCCACTAAGCCCCATGCTTCCCCTTCCCCCTGTCCTCTCCCAAGCTCTTAGAACAGTGCTCTGCCCACAAAATAACCACTCAGTACATATCATCGCTTGACTGAACGCCAACAAATACAACAATGCAACAAACAAATGCAGCTGGACTGGCAAATTCATTCATTTATTTATTTATTTAGTATGAGCACTTGCTGTGTGCACAACACTGTACTAAGCACTTGGAATGTTCAATTTGGCAACAGAGACAATCCCTGCCTAATAATGGGCTCTGCTCCTCGCTCCTCAGCCCCGGGTCTGCCCCCATATTCCCTCCCAAGCCATACGCTTCCTTCGACCCCGTGCCTACACCAGTTTGACCTTGGCCATTTATTTGTTTCTTTGTTTACTTGTTTACTTTTCATCCTAAACTACAGCTCCAGCATGACTTAGTAGTAAGAGCCCCGGTTTGGGAGTCAGAGGTCATGGGTTCTAATCCCGACCCCCCCCCCCCCCCACTTATCAGTTGTGTGACTTTGGGCCAGTCACTTCACTTCTCCAGGCCTCAGTTCCCTCATCTGGAAAACGGGGAGGAAGACTGTGAGCCCCACGTGGGACAACCTGCTCACCTTGTATCCCTCCCAGCGCTTAGAATAGTGCTTTGCACATAGTAAGCGCTTAACAAATACCATCATGAGAAGCAGCATGGCATAGTGGATAGAGCACGGGCCTGGGCGGCAGGAGGTTCACGGATTCTAATCCTGCCTCCACCACTTATCTGCTGTGTGACTTTGGGCAAGTGACTTGACTTCTCTGGGCCTCAGTGACCTCATCTGTCAAATGGGGATGAAGACTGTGAGCCCCACGTGGGACAACCCGATTACCCTGTATCTACCCCAGCACTTAGAACAGTGCCTGGTACATAGTAAGCGCTTAGCAAAAAACATTATCATTATTATTCTCTGGCCCTCAGTTCCCTCATCTGAAAAATGGGGATGAAGACTGTACGCCCCACGTGGGACAACCCGATTATCCTGCGTCTACCCCAGCGCTTAGAACAGTGCTTGGCACATAGTAAGCGCTTAGCAAATACCAATATTATTATTATTCTCTGTGCTTCAGTTCCCTCATCTGTAAAATGGGGATGAAGACTGTGAGCCCCACGTGGGACAACCCGATTACCCCGTATCTACCCCAGCGCTTAGAACACTGCTTGGCACATATTCATTCAATAGTATTTATTGAGCGCTTACTCTGGGCAGAGCACTGTACTAAGCGCTTGGAACGGACAAATCGGTAACAGATAGAGACGGTCCCTGCCCTTTGAAGGGCTTACAGTCTAATCGGGGGAGACGGATAGACAAGAATAGCAATAAATAGACTCAAGGGGGTGAACATCTCATTAAGACAGGAGCAACTAAATAGAATCAAGTGAGCGCTTAGCAAATACCACAATTATTATTATTGCTATTATTATTAACGTTGCAGAATTGTATATTCCAAGCGCTTAGTACAGCGCTCTGCACATAGTAAGCGCTCAATAAATGCTATGGAATGAATGAACGCCCTGCAGCTCGTCCCTAGTCTGCCTCGTCCCCAGAACTACAACTCCCACAATGCCCCGCAGCCCGTCACCGGCCCGACTCCCCCCAGAACTACAACTCCCACAATGCCCCGCAGCCCGTCTCCGGCCCGACTCGCCCCCAGAACTACAACTCCCACAACGCCCTGCGCGCCCGCCCCCTCCGACCTCTGGTCTTGGCGCTCGTCTCCCACAATCCCCCTCGGCCCTAGAACTACAACTCCCACAGTCCTCCGCGGCCCCAGCCAGTCTCTCCACGGGAGCCCGGTCCCAGTGTCCCTGCGTGTTGCAGCAGGCGGGATTCAGGCGTCCTTGACTCATTTATTTCATTTCATTCATTCAGTCGTATTTATTGAGCGTTTACTATGTGCCGAGCACTGTACTAAGCGCTTGGAATGGACATTTCGGCAAAGTTAATAATAATAAACTTAACTTAACAGAGAAGCAGCGTGGTGCAGTGGAAAGAGCACGGGCCCTGGAGTCAGGGCTCATGAGTTCGAATCCCAGCTCTGCCACTTGTCGGCTGTGTGTCTGTGGGCAGGTCACTTAACTTCTCTGTGCCTCAGTTCCCTCATCTGTAAAATGGGGATTAAGACTGTGAGCCCCACGTGGGACGACCTGATTCCCCTGTGTTTACCCCAGCGCTTAGAACAGTGCTCTGCACATAGTAAGCGCTTAACAAGTACCAACATTATTATTATTATTATTAACTACAATTCGGCAAGGTTAATAATAATAAACTTAATACAGTGCTGAGCATAATAATAAAGTTGTTTATTACTATTAACTCTGCCGCATTGTCCGTTCCAAGCGCTTGGTACGGTGCTCAGTAAATGCGTTATATCCCGGCTAGACTACTGTGTCAGCCTTCTCTCTGACCTCCCTTCCTCCTCTCTCGCCCCGCTCCGGTCTATTCTTCACTCCGCTGCCCGGCTCATCTTCCTGCAGAAACGATCTGGGCCTGTCACTCCCCTTCTTCAACAACTCCAGTGGTTGCCTATCGACCTCCGCTCCAAACAAAAACTCCTCACTCTAGGCTTCGAGGCTCTACATCACCTCGCCCCTTCCTACCTCTCCTCCCTTCTCTCTTTCCACCACCCACCCTGCACGCTCCGCTCCTCCGCCGCCCACCTCCTCACCGTCCCTCGGTCTCGCCCGTCCCGCCGTCGACCCCCGGGTCACGTCCTCCCGCGGTCCCGGAACGCCCTCCCTCCTCACCTCCGCCAAACTGATTCTCTTTCCCTCTTCAAAACCCTACTTAAAAATCACCTCCTCCAAGAGCCGTTCCCAGACTGAGCTCCTCTTCCCCCTCTACTCCCTCTGCCATCCCCCCTTTACCTCTCCGCAGCTAAAGCCTCATTTTCCCCTTTTCCCTCTGCTCCTCCACCTCTCCCTTCCCATCCCCACAGCACCGTACTCGTCCGCTCGACTGTATATATTTTCGTTACCCTATTTATTTTGTTAATGAATTGTACAACGCCTCGATTCTATTTAGTTGCCATTGTTTTTACGAGATGTTCTTCCCCACGTCAAACGGCAGGGACCGTCTCTATCTGTTGCCGACTTGTTCATCCCAAGCGCTTAGTACAGTGCTCTGCACATAGTAAGCGCTCAATAAATACTATTGAATGAATGAATGAATGAATGAATGCGATCGAATGAATGCTCTGCACGTAGTAAGCGTTCAATAAAGTACTATCGAATGGAAAGCAGCGTGGCTCAGTGGCAAGAGCACGGGCTTGGGAGTCACAGGTCGTGGGTTCTAATCCCGGCTCCACTGCTTGTCAGCTGGGTGACCTTGGGCAAGTCACTTCACTTCTCTGCGCCTCGGTCACCTCCTCTGTAAAATGGGCCTGAAGACCGTGAGGCCTACATGGGACAACCTGATGACCTTGTATCTACCCCAGCGCTTAGACAATTCGGCAAAGTGAATAATGATAATTGTGGTATTTGCAGAATTGGCCATTCCAAGCGCTCAGTAGAGTGCTGGGCACATAGTAGGCGCTCAATAAATATGAACGAATGGACAATTGGGCGTCAGATAGAGACCCTTCCTAGCCAGTGACGGGCTCACAGTCTCAACGGGGGAGCAAAAACAGAGCAAAACAGAGACAACATGGTCACCGGGCTCGTCCGCTCATTTGTTATTTTTATTTATCATTTTTATTACCCTATTTATTTTGTTAATGAGATGTACATCCCCTTGCTTCTATTTATCGCTACTGTTTCTGTCTGTCTCCCCCGATTAGCCTGTGAGCCCGTCAATGGGCAGGGACTGTCTCTGTTGCCGATTTGTCCATTCCAAGCGCTTAGTCCAGTGCTCTGCACGTAGTAAGCGCTCCATAATGAGTGAATAAACAGAATCGAGGGGGGAGAGATGAACGATCTAGACGAGTGAGGCCGGGGGTGAGGGGCGGGGAAGGGGGAGGAGCCGAGGAGGCAAAATCAGCTGATGGCAAGGCCGTCAGATGAGCGGGCGGGGCCTGGCCCGAAGTCACCAGCCCTCCACCGGGGTTTTCCTTGCAGAGCGGCTCCCCGGGACCGGCCCGGAGGGGCAGAGGTCAAGGGGCAGAGGGCAGGAGCCAGGAGGGGGCTGCGCTGACCACTGCAGGGGCGGGTCCCCCTCCGAGCGCCGTCCCTGGGGGAGAGGGGGGGGGTCCCAGGGGGCGAGGATGGTGGGCAGGCCCGGGGTCCTGGCCGGGGTCCTGGCCCTCTGGGCCTGGGGCTGCTGCCCGGGCTGGACCCTTCCTCCTCCGGCTCCGCAGGACGGTCCTTGGCTGCAGCGGGCCCTGCCCCGGCTGGGGACCCACTTCGGCTGGCGCAACCTCAGCTGCCCCGTCTGCAGAGCCCTCTTCACCGCCCTGGACCTGAGCCTGGAGGTGAGAAGGGCCCGGGGTGGGCAAGGGCACGTCCTGGGGGGGAGGGGAGGGGGGGGACCCCATCCGTCCCCTTAGGAAGCGCTTAGTCCGGGGCGAGCCCCTCATCGCTCAGGGATTGTCTCTATCTAATCGTACTGTGGCTATCTGTTGAGCGCCGACTAGAATAATAGTGATGATGTTGGTATTCGTTCAGCTGTGTGACTTCGGGCAGGTCACTTCACTTCTCGGTGCCTCAGTTCATTCGATTCAATAGTATTTATTGAGCGCTTACTATGTGCAGAGCACTGTACTAAGCGCTTGGGATGAACAAGTCGGCAACAGATAGAGACGGTCCTTGCCGTTTGACGGGCGACTCAGTGACCTCATCTGTGAAATGGGGATGAAGACCGTGAGCCCCACGTGGGACAACCTGATTCCCCTGTGTCTACCCCGGCGCTTAGAACGGTGCTCGGCACGTAGTCAGCGCTTCACAAATACCAACATTATTATTATTCATCTCCACTTTGCAGCAGAGGTCACTGAGGCACAGAGAAGTTAAATGATAATAATAATATTGGTATTCGTGAAGCGCTGACTATGTGCGGAGCACTGTTCTAAGCGCCGGGGGAGATTCGGGGTCATCGGGTGGTCCCACGTGAGGCTCACGGTCTTCATCTCCATTTTACAGCTGAGGTCGCTGAGGCACAGAGAAGTTGATAATAATAATATTGGTATTTGTTAAGCGCTTTGTGCAAAGTTCTAAGCGCCGGGGGAGTTACAGGGTCATCGGGTGGTCCCACGTGAGGCTCACGGTCTTCATCTCTATTTTACAGCTGAGGTCGCTGAGGCACAGAGAAGTTAAATGATGATAATGATATTGGTATTTGTTAAACGCTATGTGCAAAGTTCTAAGCGCCGGGGGAGATGCAGGGTCATCGGGTGGTCCCACGTGAGGCTCACCGTTTTCATCCCCATTTTGCAGATGAGGGAACCGAGGCGCAGAAAAGTGAAGTGACTTGCCCACGGTCACGCAGCTGACAGATGGCAGAGCTGGGATTCGAACCTGGGACCTCCGACTCCCAAGCGCTGGGGGTAGATACGAGGTCATCAGGTGGTCCCACGTGAGGGACACGGTCTTCCTCCCCATTTTGCAGATGAGGGAACTGAGGCCCAGAGAAGTGAAGTGACTTGCCCACAGTCACACAGCAGACAGGTGGCAGAGCCGGGATTCAAACCCATGACCTCTGACTCCCAAGCCTGGGCTCTTGCCATTGATATCTGTTCCCGAATTGTCCATTCCAAGCGCTTAGGACAGTGCTCTGCACATAGTAAGTGCTCAATAAATACTCCTGAGTGAATGAATGCTCTGCGCATAGTAAGCACTCAGTAAATACTGCTGAACGAATGCTCTGCCCATAGTAAGCGTTCAGTGTGGCTCAGTGGCAAGAGCCCGGGCTTGGGAGTCGGAGGTCGTGGGTTCTAATCCCGGCTCCGCTGCTTGTCAGCTGCCTGTCAGCTGTGTGACCTTGGGCAAGTCACTTCACTTCTCTGTGCCTCAGTTACCTCATCTGTAAAATGGGCATGAAGACCGTGAGCCCTACATGGGACAACCTGATGACCTTGTATCTACCCCAGCGCTTAGAACAGTGTTTGGCACATGGTAAGCGCTTAACCAATACCAACGTTATCATTATTATTATTTTCTCCCCCAGTTAGACTGTGAGCCCGACATTGGGCGGGGATGGTCTGGCTCAGTGGAAAGAGCCGGGGCTTGGGAGTCAGAGGCCGTGGGTTCTAATCCCGGCTCCGCCACTTGCCAGCCGTGTGACTTTGGGCAAGTCACTTAACTTCTCTGTGCTTCTGTTCCCTCATCTGTAAAATGGGGATTAAAGCTGTGAGCCCCACGTGGGACAACCTGATCACCTTGTATCCCCCCAGCGCTTAGAACAGTGCTCTGCCCATAGTAAGCGCTTAACAAATACCATTATTATTATTATGGTCTCTATCTGTTGCCGAATTGTCCATTCCAAGCGCTTAGTACAGTGCTCTGCACACAGTAAGCGCTCAGTAAATGCAACTGGATGAATGAAAAGTACTAGAGAAGCAGAGTGGCTCAGTGGAAAGAGCCCGGGCTTGGGAGTCAGAGGTCATGGGTTCGAATCCCGGCTCCGCCGCCTGTCAGCTGTGTGACTGTGGGCAAGTCACTTCATTTCTCTGTGCCTCAGTGACCTCATCTGTAAAATGGGGATGAAGACCGGGAGCCTCACGTGGGGCCACCCGATGTCCCTGTATCTCCCCCAGCGCTTAGAACAGTGCTCTGCACATAGTAAGCGCCTAACAGGTACCAACATTATTATTACTATTGAATGAATGATCCCCGCAGCCCCGGGCCCTCACCCCCTCCTCGTGCCCACCCCTCCCGCAGATGGAGCCCAACGTGGAGCGGGTCGGGGCGGTGGCCACGCTGCTGTGTGAGGAGCTGAGGCTGGCCTCGCCCACCGTGTGCCAGTCCGTCGTGCGGGTCTTCGAGGGCGACGTGGTGGCGGCCTGGACCCGTTCCGTGCTGCGCCCGCCCGAGGCGTGCGGGCTGCTCCTGGGCACGGCCTGCGGGCGGTGGACCATCTTCTCGCCCTGGAACGTCTCCCTGCCCGACACGCCCAAGCCCCCGCCGCGGCCCCCGGCGCCCCCGGCCCCCGGCGCGCCCGTCGGCCGCGTCCTCTTCCTCACCGACCTGCACTGGGACCACGACTACGAGGAGGGGGCCGAGCCGGCCTGCCCCGACCCGCTGTGCTGCCGTCGGGGCTCCGGGCGCCCGGGGCCCTCCCAGCCGGGCGCCGGGCGCTGGGGGACGTACGGCAAGTGCGACCTGCCCCTGCGGACGCTGGAGAGCCTGCTGGCCGGCCTGGGCCCCGCCGGGCCCTTCGACCGGGTCTACTGGACGGGAGACCTCCCGGCCCACGACGTGTGGAAGCAGACGCGGCAGGACCAGCTGCGGGCCCTGGAGACCCTCACGGGGCTGGTGCGCAAGTACCTGGGGCCCGTGCCCGTCTACCCGGCCGTGGGCAACCACGAGAGCGTGCCCGTCAACAGCTTCCCGCCCCCCTTCGTGCTGGGCAACCGCTCCACGCACTGGCTCTACGATGCCATGGCCAACGCCTGGGAGCCCTGGCTGACCCCTGACGCCCTGCGCACCCTCAGGTGGGGCCGGGGGTGGGGGGCGGAGGAGGGCGCGGGGGCGGCG
Organism: Ornithorhynchus anatinus; assembly: GCF_004115215.2. NCBI lineage: Eukaryota > Metazoa > Chordata > Mammalia > Monotremata > Ornithorhynchidae > Ornithorhynchus > Ornithorhynchus anatinus. Next base: position 138,199,139 of record NC_041729.1, on the reverse strand, counting down.
AGGCGCCCGAGGAGGGGCCGGGGGGCAGGGGCGGACGGGCCGGCCGCCCCTGGGTTTCAGGCCCGACGCCGCGTTTCAGGTTCGGGGGCTACTACGCCCTGACTCCCTGCCCCGGGCTCCGCCTCATCTCTCTCAACATGAACTTCTGCTCCCGGGAGAACTTCTGGCTGCTGGTCAACTCCACGGACCCCGCCGGGCAGCTGCAGTGGCTGGTGGGCGAGCTGCAGGCCGCCGAAGACCGAGGAGACAAGGTGGACGGGCCCCGGGGCAGGTGGGGCGGGGAGGGGGCGGTGGGTGCGGAGGGCCCGGGAAGGAGGACGGGGAAGAAGAGGAGGAGGATGGCGCGCTCTGAGTCACCCGCTCCGAAAGGGCTCTGTGTGTCTGTGGAGGTGATTGTGTGCGCGCCCGCCCCCTCCCCGCCCCCTCACCCCGTCCCTTCTGCCCCCAGGTCCACATCATCGGTCACATCCCCCCCGGCCACTGCCTGAAGAGCTGGAGCTGGAACTATTACCGCATCGTGGCCAGGTTGGGACGAACGGGGGCCCCGTCCGTCTCTGAATCGCCATCCCGACAGATCGGGGGGAGGGCCGGGGGGAGCGGGGGCGGGCCCCTCGGCCGGGGGAGGGGCGCGGCCCCCTGGGAACACGCGCGTCCGCCCCGTCGCGCAGGTACGAGAACACGCTGGCCGGCCAGTTCTTCGGCCACACGCACGTGGACGAGTTTGAGATTTTCTACGACGAGGAGACGCTCAGCCGCCCTGTGTCCGTGGCCTTCCTGGCACCCAGCGCCACCACGTACATAAACCTCAACCCCGGTCAGTGGCCCCCTCGCTCCGGCCCCCCCCCCCCCCCCCCCGGGGCCCCCACCCCTCCCGTCGGCCTCCCCGGCCTCAACCCGTCCCTCCCCTGCCCAGGGTACCGGGTGTACGAGGTGGACGGCGCCTACCCCGGCAGCTCCCACGTCGTGCTGGACCACGAGACCTTCGTCCTGAACCTGACCCTGGCCAACGCCCCGGGGTCCGGACCCCTGTGGGAGAGCCTCTACCGCGCCCGCCGCACCTACGGGCTGCCGGACGCCCTGCCCGCCGCCTGGCACGACCTGGTCTACCGCATGCGTGGGGACGAGCGGCTCTTCCAGACCTTCTGGTTCCTCTACCACAAGGGCCATCCGCCCACCACCCCTTGCACGGGCCCCTGCCGCCTCGCCACCCTGTGCGCCCTGCTCTCGGCCCGCCCGGATAGCCCTGCCCTCTGCCGCCACTTGGATCCCGGCCTGCCCTTCCCGCACATCCAGAGCCTGTGGCGCCAGCGGCAGCTCTGCTAGGGTCCCGGCCCGCGGGCGCCGGAGCGGCGTCGGAAACGGAGCGGGCCGGCCGCGGCCGCTTCCCGGAGGCCGGAGCCGAGGCCGGCCTCGAGGCGGCGGCTCGGGCCCGGGGCGCCCGGCGGCCGCCCGGGGCCGTCCGTGCCCCGGGGGTGGTCCCGGGCTGGAAGGAAAGGAGGGGAGGGGCTCCCGGCTCCTTCCTCCGGGGTCCGCCGTCCCGGAGGCGGCGGCAATGGTTCGCAGCGGGCGGTGCCCGGCCCGGCCTTGATTTTAGGAGAGCAGGGGAGGGATAGGGCTGTGCCCTGCTGCCCTACGAGAGCTCGAAAATAAATGTGTGATTCGGTGAGTGGCTCCCTCCTTCCTGGGGCCGGGGCCCGGGGCCACCGCTCCGCTCTGCCCACCTGGAGAGAAGGGGCCGAGGGAGGGGGAGGCAGTTGAACCGGACGGGCGAGCGAGCTCGGGCCCGGGCCGTCCCCCGTCACGTCGGGTCTGGGGCCGCACGGCCGTCCCCGAAGAACCGGTCGGTTCCAGCCGGTCAGACTGAGGAACTAAAGCAAGAGCCCGGTTCTGCCCCACCTTTTGCTCCGCAACCGTGCTCTTCGAATACGGTTGAATGTTCGGCGCCTACTGAGTGTTTAATAACTACCCTAGCCATTATCACTACGAGGGTTGAAGAGGTGCACGGCTTGAATTTTCACGGGCAGAGCGTGCCCGAGATTTACGCTCAGATGCGGTGTCGCCAAAGCCGGCGTTCTCTTCGACCGACCCTCCTAGTTCCACCCTCTACGCGGGGCCTGACGCCGAGGCTCAGTCGGTGATGCGACCGGAGAAGAAGGGACAAGTAGCGAGGCCTAGTGGAAAGAGCACGGGCCTGTGAGTCGGAGGCCCTGGGTTCCGATCCTCACTCCCCAATTGTCTGCTGTGTGATCTCGGGTGAGTCACTTCACTTCCCTATGCCTCAGTTGCCTCATCTGTAAAACGGAGATGAAGACTGTGAGCCCTTTGTGGGATGTGGACCGTGTCCGACCTGATCGGCTTCTATCTACCCCGGTGCTTAGGACAGCGTCTGGCGTATAGCAGGCCTTTAACAAGTACCGCAAAAAAAAAAAAAAAAAAAAATTCAGACTCAATGTGGGCGGGAAGTGGAGGGGTGGAGAAGCTTCTGACTCTCGACAGACTGAAAACATTAGGATTCTTCAGTCTGGAAAGATAGAGGCTGAGGGGGGTATATAACTGAAGTTGTCAAAACCGCGGGAACCCAGAATCGTTCCTCCCAGACTCCTGTATCAGGAGGGGGTGGGGGAAGGGCCCCCATGGAAGCTGGAGAGCGATAAATGTCAAACGAACCACCGAACGTAACTCTAGCCAGCAAAGGGGAAAAGACGTGGAATGGTTTTCCTCGGGGGCTGCTCCAGCTGAAAATTCCGGTGAGCTTAAGAGGGATTTGGATAGAACGGGGAGCGGCGTGGCCTAGCGAAAAGCACGAGGCCCTGGAAGGACCTTTGACCTAATCCTGGCTCTGCAAGTCGCCTGCTGGGCAGGCAACCAATCAATCATTTATCCAGCCGTTACTGCGTGCAGAGCACTGTACTAAATGCTTGGGAGAGTACAATAGAGGTGGTAGGCATGTTCCCTGCTCACAGTGGACTTAAAATCTAGAGGGGGAGAGCAAGTCATTTCATGTCTCCGTGCCTCCGTTTCCTTATCTGTAAAATGGGGATTCAGTGCCTGTTTTCCTACTTAGGCTGCGTGCCCCATGGGGGACAGGGAGTGTGTCTGACCTAATCAACTGGTACCTCCCCCCCCCAGCCCTTTGAACAGTGCTTGACCACACTAAGCTCATCACCAAAACCACAGTAACGGTAATTACTAGGGTAAGCAGCGTGACTCGGTGGAAAGAGCCTGGGCTTGGGAGTCAGAGTTCATGGGTTCGAATCCCGGCTCTGCCACTTGTCAGCTGTGTGACTGTGGGCGAGTCACTTCTCTTCTCTGGGCCTCAGTTCCCTCATCTGTAAAATGGGGATTAACTGTGAGCCTCACGTGGGACTACCTCGTTCCCCTGTATCTACCCCAGCGCTCAGAACAGTGCTCTGCACATAGTAAGGGCTTAACAAATACCAACGTTATTAATAAGAGAATCGCAGTCCACAGCGGGTTACTAGAAGGACGGCTAGGGACTGTTAAAATGGCCATTCGTAGCTAGGGGAATGGATCTCCGGGCAGGAAGCCCTAAATATCATCTTCTAGTATCGCCGTGCCAAATTCCAGGCGGGCCGGAGCCTTATCTGGCCAGTAATGGTGGCGCCTGGTGATGTGGTGCGGACACTGTCAGCGTAGCGGGGTTTTGGGTGGTTGCAATTCAGATCTCTGGTACCACCCCCAGTCAGGAGCCCCCCAGCCAGTCCCCTGTGCTCACGCTATTTATGTGGACCCTGAAGACAAACCCGGTTTGGCACTGGGCCGACGTAAGCCAGCCTGTGTCTGCGCGTCGCGCTCTGGCCTAGCCGGGCCGCCCCGGCTGGCCGCCGTGGAACCGGCCCACTCCAAGGGCCCCGGCGGCACAGCGCAGACCTGCCCTACCTCCCGGACCGGAGCGTCCCGCTGGCCGGGCCGAGGGAGCCTCGCTGGCGTGCCCTGGCCAGGCTGGCCGCCACCCTGCGCGACTGGGAGTGGAGGGGGCCTCGGGCGGCCTGTGGTCAAACCCGAGGGGGCTCGTCGGCCCCAAGGCTAAGCAGACTCGCCCCGGCTGCTCCCGAGGCCTTGGGCCGGGACAGTTAGCCTCACCGGATACAGCCGGTTGCAAATCTGGGCCTCATTCATTCGTTCAGTAGTACTTATTGAGCGCTTACTATGTGCAGAGCACTGTACTCACTGCTTGGAATGGACACTTGGGCAACAGATAATCCCTGCCCGATGACGGGCTCACGGTCTAATCAGGACTCAGAGAAGCACTGTGGCCTAATGGATAGAACACGGGCCTCGGAGTCAGAAGGATATGGGTTCTAATCCTGCCTCTACCACTTGTCTGCTGTGTGACCTTGCGCAAGTCACTTCACTTCTCTGTGCCCCAGTCACCTCATCTGTAAAATGGGGATGAAGACTGTGAGCCTCATGTGGGACAGGGACTATGTCCAACCCAATTCACTCATATCTACCCCAGCGCTTAGTACAGTGCCTGGCACATAATAATAATAATGTTGGTATTTGTTAAGCGCTTACTATGTGCAGAGCACTGTTCTAAGTGCTGAGGTAGATACAGGGTAATCAGGTTGTCCCACTTGAGGCTCACAGTTAATCCCCATTTTACAGATGAGGAAACTGAGACACAGAGAAGTGAAGTGACCACAGTCACCCAGCTGACAAGTGGCAGAGCCAGGAGTTGAACTCATGACCTCTGACTCCGAAGCCCAGGCTCTTTCCACTGAGTCACGCTGCTTCCCTGCACTTAACAAATACCATAATTGTTATTATCATCATTAACTTCTCTGTCCCTCGGTTACCTCATCGGTAAAATGGGGATTAAGACTGTGAGCCTCATGTGGGTCAGGGACTACGTCCAACCCAATTTACTTGTATCTACCCCAGCGCTCACTACAGTGCCTGGCACATTCATTCATTCAATAGTATTTATTGAGCGCTTACTATGTGCAGAGCACTGTACTAAGAAAGCACTTTCTTAGTACATAGAAAGGCACATAGAAAGCACTTAACAAATACCACAATTATTAACTTCTCTGTGCCTCAGTTACCTCATCTGTAAAATGGGGATTAAGATTATGAGCCCCACCTGGGACTTGGACTTTGTCCAATCTGATTAGCTTGTATCCACCCCAGCGGTCAGTACAGTGCCTGATGTTTCGTAAGTGCGTAAATACTGTATATATATTACTGTATATATATATATATATATATATATTTAAAAAAAAAGGGCTGGGGCATCCTCAAGAGTCAAAGGCCATCTTGGCTTCTCCCCAGTGCTGGCTCTGAGAGAAAGCGGCAACTACCCATCCTCCTGCCCCTCTACTCTGCAGCCCCGGTGGGCAGACGGGAAGCCCCGGGCCTCGACGAAGCAGGCCGGAGGCCAGCCACGCAAGTGAGGAGCTGTGGGCCCCGAGGCAGAGGACAAGTAGGAATGAAAGGCCTCTCTCTCCCGGGCCGGGGCGGTCGGGCGGCTGGCTTTCAGCCATCTCTGGAGCCGCTGGGCTACAGTGGGCCCTCATCGTGTCATACCGTACCGCCCAGCTGGTCTTCGCGGCCACCGGGGTCGACCCCGGCCGGACTGAAACTGGGATCCTTCGCCAAACGCCTCGGGGATCGGGAACGTGAACACAGACGCCGGCCTGCGTGGGCGCACCCAGGTGTCTTCGTCCAAGCAACAGGATCCCGGAAGGATTGCCGGGGAGGAGATGGGCCGGCCCGGCAGGGTTTAGGGCCACGGGCAGGCGATCCCTCTCCAGGGAACCGTAGGTGCGATTCTGTGGGCCCCTGGGCCAAGCTACCTCCCTCGCCCCTAATTCAGCTAAGGGAGCAGGACCGGGCGTTCCACTCCAAACCAAACCAAAAACGCCTACCACGGGGGTGGCCCCTTGGATCCCAAGCCGCTCCGGGGCCAAACTGGCTGAAGCCAAAAGGAAAAGACAAAGGAAAAGAACGGGATGGGAGAAGGGGACGAACAAGAGCAGGAAAGGAGAACAGGTTCAAGAAACCTGCATGCCTTTCCCCCAGCGGGGAGGAAGCACGTGGAGTTTACCGGAGGAAGTCGGGGAACCCAAATTAACAGGTCCCAGAGGGATTGGGCTGGATCCGGGGGCAGTGGTCCTTGATGATTCGTCCATGGACTGGAAGGTAGGTTGGCAATGTGGGAGAAAGAATCGGGGTTGGGAGAGTAAACTCCCCCTCCCTTCCGCATCACCTCCGCTCGCTCCCTTTGCTCTTCCCCTCCCTCCCTCCCTGCCCCACGGCACTTATGTATATATTATTCTATTTATACTGATGCCTGCCTACTTGTTTTGATGTCTGTCTCCCCCGCTCTAGAATGTAAGCCCGTTGTGGGGAGGGATTGTCTCTGTTGCTGAATTGTACTTTCCAAGGGCTTAGAATAACGCTCCGCATGCGGTAAGTGCTCAATAAATACGACCGAATGAATGAAAGGTAAGAACAAAGGGGAGCGGAAAGGGTTTAGAGGGGAGGAGGCCGAGAGAGCAGAGGGCAGGGGACGTGTCTGTCAACTCTGTTGTATTCTCCCAGTGGCTCAGTACAGTGCTCTGCACACAGTAAGTGCTCGATAAACACGACTGAACACGATCGAACGAATGAACGGGGCCAAGCAGCAGGCTGACTCCAACTCGCCAGAAGAGACATTAAAGTTTGCTTTGGTGAGGTGGGACTCTCAATGAGAATGTGGGCCTGTTTGCCTAAGGCAGAGAGAGAGAGAGCAGGGGTGCGTAGGAGGGGGAGAATATAGGGCTGAACTGGCACCCGGCTGGGGTGTCTGTTGTTTATACAAGTCACAGCCCGATTTGTGCGCCTACTAGTTGTAGCTCTCTTTCCTCCTGATCCCGGTAGGTCTGCCCACTTGCCTCCACCACGATGTAAACGCCCTGAGACCGAGGCCTGGGCCATTGATTTTTATCGTTCTCTACTAAGTGTGGAGCCCGGTCCGGTAGCCATCCAATAAATACTGTCGAGTGGGCCTTTTTAAGGGAGTGTGTGTGTGTTTAGAGCCGGGGGGGTGGCGGGGAGAGGGGGAGGAGGAAAGAGTCACCTGTCGGCTTCGAGATGAAAGGAGGCGAGCGGGCAACGGTTCCGAGAGACTCTCGGACCCCGAGCCTGACACAACACAGTCCTCCTCCGTTGGGTTATAGAGCGGTTTTTACTGTATAGCACACGTTCTTCTGAATTGTACAGACGTCCATCGATCCTCACGGCGGATCTGGCTTTGAAGAGTCCCGCGTCTCGGAGGGCGGGGAGTCCGGCCCGGAGGCCCGGCGCCGCTGGCCGAGCCCGCTCTGACAACGGAGTCCGAGGAGCCGGGGGCCCCGGAGGCAGGGGGAGGGTGGGCACGAGGCTCAGGCCCCGGCAGAGGGCATGCACTGAAGCCTGGGGCCGGGCCGGGAGGCTGGGGCGGACACGGACACGCGGGGAGACACGGAGCCGAGCTGAGGGCGGGCTCGGACGGGTTTCATTAGTGAGTTAGAGCGGGCCGGGGCCGACGGGGCGGGGGAGGGGGGAGGCGGCAGCCGGCCTCCGGCCCTCACGCCCGTCGGGAGCCCGGCCGGCCCCAGGGGGAGCGAAGGGCGACGGACCGGGCGGGCGGTCAGGCTGGGGGCTCCCGGTCCTGCTTGGCCCCGACACATACAGAGCACAGACGTGGGGTGGGGAGGGGGCCTCAGGCCGCCGGGGCGGGGAGCGGGGCTGACCCCCGCCACACTGATGCCGGTGAGCCCGGCGGTCCCACCCACACTTGCACACGCGGACACGCACACGCGCGGATGTACACATCCATCCCCACCACACACGCACCTGCCCGCCCTCTCTCACACACGCTCTCTCTCTCTCTCTCTCTCCTCTGCCTGGAGCCCAAGGGGAGGACGGGGACACCGGAGGCCTCTCTCTCTCCCTCAGCCCCGGGGAAGGGGAGCCGACTCCGCCTTAGCCCCCTCATGCAGGGGAGCCCCGCCCCGACCATCCCGCCCCCCCCCCCCCCGGTAGGATCCCAGGCCCCTACCCCCGGGTTGGGGGGGCTGGGGCGGGGAGCGCTCGGGTGCCCCCGGCCCAGGCCCCCTCCCGGCCTCCGGGCGCCAGGCCGGGCCCGACCGGCAGCGCCGGGCCCCTTCCCGCCCCACGCTCCTCTCCCGGGCACACCCGAGTCCCTCAGACACGGCCGGGATCGGGAGGGGGGATGGAGGGAGGGGGAGGGCTCAGTGTGGACGCCGCCCCGTTCGCCGGGGCCGCTCAGGGAGTCTGGGCCCCCGCCCGTTTGGGCTTCAGGCTGCCCAACAGCGTCTGGACACCTTTGCGGACGGTGGAGCCCACGCGGCGGGCCACGGAGTCGGCGGGCGGGGCGGGAAGGCAGGAGCTCGAGGCCTGGGGGCGGGCGTCCAGGCACTTCTGATACCTCAGCTGGAGGGCGGGGGCGGGAAGAGGGAGCGAGGATCATCCTGAGGCCCGGAGTTGGGAGAAGGTGCCCGGCCCGCGCCACGCCCCCGAACGGCTCTCCCAGCCGCTCGGCTCACGGCGTCCCCCCGAGTTTAGTACAGCTTTGCCCTCCCTGCTCACCGCGGGGGTCCCCCAACTCCTCCCTTCCCTCTCCCCGAGACGACAGACACTCACCATGCAGGCGGCCTGCACCGCCTCGGACAAGCTGGCGGCGTTGGGCTCACACCAGAACATGTGACAGCAGAAGCTAGCCGGTCCGGCGGCCATGATGAAGGCGAAGGTGTGGACGTCCCGGCCCACGGCCAGAAAGGACAGAAATCGCACCCGGCACTCGGCCAGCACGGCCTCCGTCTGCGCGGGGAGAGACGCCGGGCACCGTTACGGCCTCCGGGCCCCTCTGCCCTGGCCACCCATCCCAGCCTCCCCTCCGTCCTCCCCAGGCTCCGCGGGCCCGAGCGCTCACTTGCTGGTGCAGGATGGTGAGGGTGGCGGGGGCCACGCTGACGTGACTCGGGGTCCACTGCTCCCGGCTGCTGGACGCCAGGACCACCTCCAGGGCCCCATTCACGACGTCCACCCCTGGAGGAGGGGAGGGAGGCCGCTGTGAAACTGGTGGGCGGAGGGAAGGGGACCGCGCCCCCGGGGAGCCAACGGGGAGGGAGAGGAGCACCCCTCCGGGGAACCGTTGTGGGGGAAGAGGACCACGTCACTGGCGAACCACTGTGGGGGACAGAGGAGCGCATCGCTGGGGAACCATGGTGGGGGGCAAGGGGAGAGAGAAGCACTCCGCTCGGGAGCCATTTTGGAAGGGCTGGGGGCGGAGAGGAGCACTCCACTGGGAAACTAGTGCCAGGGAGAGGCCCGTATCATTGGGAAACAACTGTGGGGGGTGGAGAGAGGCGCATGCTGCTGGGAAACCACTGGAGAAGTAGACCATCCCACTGGGGAACGACTGTGGGGGTGGAGAGAGGCACGTGTCACCGGGAAACCACTGGAGAAGGAGAGGCGCACGTCACTGGGGAACCGCAGGAGGGGAGAGGACCATGCCCAAACTGTGGTGACATGGGGAGAGGGGTGCGCCGCTGAGGAATTATTGGAGAGGGAGCAAGACGTCACCACGAGGCTACAGAGGAGTCGGGGAGCATACGACTGTGCACCACGATAGGGCGCGGGGAGCGGGAACAGGACGTGATGAGGATGTAGAAGTCAAGGGAAAGGGGCTCAGGGGACAGAGGGTGGGGAGCCTGACCCCGGGGAGGGGAGAAGGGGGGAAAGAAAAGCGGGCCTTAACGACCAGGGCTTAGTTCAGAGCATTCGGCCACCCAGCCGGCCCCAGGGTCTCCACCGCCCCCTTCTGAGTTGTTCCGCCCACCGAGCGAGTCTTGGGGGAGCAGGGAGGATGGAGGATCCAGTGCGGAGAACGGGGGGCCCGGTTCCGGGTCGGGCAGGGCACCGAGCAGCCGAGAGCGGGGTGAGAGACGTCTGGGCCCGGGGTGCCCGGAGTGCCCAGGGAGAGGGAAGGCAGCAGGAAAAGGAGGGGCCTGGAATCACATACCCACGGGTTTGGAGACAGGAACACTGCCCAAGTAATAGACCTGGAACTTCTGCACCATTTCGCTCTTCGGGGCTGGAAATTCCACTGGGTCGAGCAGTCGGGGGAGGGGAGGTAGATTAGGTCAGGTCCCAGATCTCACGTCCTCTCCCCTCCTCCCCGCCCCAGAATCAGACTGGTACCAGTCAGGGGGAGGGAGGCACTCTGGGGGGAGCGGCGGTGATCCCTTGGCCCGGCCCAATCCTAACCCCACCGAGAGAACTCTCCCACCCCTCAGAGCTCCGTCCTCCCGTCCCTCCCCTTATCGTCTCCGTTACAGGCCGGTACTCCCAATAGCCAGCCTCCTCTGTCGCAGCTAGGACCAGGGCGGCCAGCTTCCCCACCCCGCCCACGGGCACCCCCACAAGACAGTCACCCGTGCTCACCCTGGAAGGGGACGTCAACCAGCTTAGCGTGATCCAGGCTCAGCCCGTTGACCAGGGAGCGGCCACTACGACGCTCAGCCATGATCTGGGTGAGGGGGAAGGGGGTGGGGGGAGAAGGAACTCCGTCGTGGGACTATTCCTGCCTGGCCCCAACCCCGTCCCCAGGCTCCCCGGGTCCCTTCCTGCACCCCAAACTGAAGCCCGTCCCCAAGTCGCCCATCTTTCCCGGTTCAGACTGGCCCCTGAAGCCAGATCCGGAACCACTAGGCCACTAGGGAGGGAACGTCTGGGGTTGGGTTGTTATCATCGTCGTCGTCTGAGGTTGGGGAGCGGTAGGGAGCTGGGGTCCAGGGACCCGGGGCCCGGGGGGTCCCGGGGGCCGGCCGTGCCTTGGAGCAGATCTCGTGCAGGCTGGTGGCGATGTTCTTGGCAGGCGCCTCGCAGCGGAACACGTGGCATTTGAGCACCTGGGTCAGCCTGTCTCGAGCCACGTAGGCGAAATCCCTGCAGGAGCAGCGGGGGGCTGGTGAGCTGGGGCACCGGGGTGGGAAAGAGAGGTGGCGCACGGGGGTGGGTTGGAGAGAGGCCCCAGGGGGGATCGGGGTGGGGGCTGAGGCGTAAATGACAGGGGACAGAAGATGAGAGGGGTGGGGAAGACGGGGCAAGACAGGGCGAACGGGAGCAGGGAAGGGGCCAGTACCTCTCTCTAGGGTCCAGCAGCAAGAGACAGTCAGAGAATAGAATTAGGCCAGAAACCCCCTACCCCCAGCACCGGTCTCCCCACCTCAGGGCACTCAAGTCCCTCCCCCGGGGAGGTCCCAGGTCCGCTCCGGGGAGCGGCCGGGCACGGTCCCGCCCCATCCCGCCCCCGAGGCCGGTCCCGTCCCTTACCTGCCGCTGTCCCGCCCCACGCCCCACACCCGGATGCTGACGATGGGCTGGGAGTGCAGCAGCGTCCGTTCCCGCCGCTCCACCAGCTTCAGCGACTCGTCCTCCAGCTGCAGCAGCATGTCCTTCCCCTGCGGGGCGAAGGGGACGGGGGCGGGGGGGGGAGAGGGTCCAAGGCTCACGGCGGGCCCCCTCGCCTCCCCATCCCGGCCCCTCCTCCTCTTGCTCCACGCCCCTCCCGGCCCCCTCCCCTCCCCAACCACCGCAGAGCCAGGGCCGGGCGGGGCCTCACCTCTCCCCAGCAGCCGTGGGCAGGGCCCCGAGGGCCGGCGGGGTAGCACAGCTGGCGGATGCAGTTGTTGACGGCCACGCTGCTGCGCCCGGGCACCAGCTCCTCCTCCGTCATCTCCACCCAGCCCAGCGAGCGCACGGCGAACACCTGCGGGAAGACCAGAGGGGGCTGGGGCGGCCAGGAGCCCGCAGGGGGTGCCACTGGAGGAGGGGCGGGGCCCCGCCGGACAGGACCGGGGGCCCCGGAGCAGGGGAGGGGGGCGTCTGTGCCCCCGCCCCAGTGGAGAGAGCCCGGGACTGGACGAGCCCGGACTGGAAGTCGGGAGACCCGCCGGCCTACTGGGTGACCTGGGGCAAGTCGCTTAACCTCTCCGGACCTCGGCTTTCTCTTCTGCGAAACGGGGAGAAGAGATCGTGAGCCCCGTGTGGGACGAGGACGGTGTCCAGCCTCAGAACCGATGACCGGTCCCAGCGCTCGCGACAGTTCGTGCTCGTGTAACTCTCGTTATTTTAATTCTGATTATTCTTCTTATTTCCTTCCCCAGAGGACCCCGGCCTGGGGTCCCCCCGCCTCCCCCTTCTCCTCTCTAGGTCGGCGAACCTTGGCTCCAGGATTAGTGCTCAGAAGGGGCTTCTCCTCCTCCTCCTCCTCCTCCTCAGACAGCCCACAGCTGGAGAGAGACAGGGGGAAAGGCGACAGGGAGAGAGGCGGCAGAGGGGAGGAGACGGGGTGATTGGAGTGACAGAGGAGAGAGGCAGAGTGGAACGGGGGAGGCGGAATCAGCAGCGGGGCAAAGACGGAGAACGGGCCTGTCGACTCTGTTATATCGTACTCTCCCGGGCACTTAGAAGGGCGCCGTGCCCGCGCTAAGGGCTCAATAGATACCACTGACTGATGTGAGGGATCGAGGGGGAAGATGTGGGAGGCGGGGGGGGTGGGTCAGGAAGGGGAAATAATAAAGGCAGAGTTGGGGGAGACCGTGGAAAGAGACGGAGGAGGAGACGAGAGGATAGAGCAGGGGGAGTGAAGGCAGGCTCGGGGAGGACAAGAAATCGGAGCCGGGGGAGAGCCAGGACTTTCCTCACGCTCCCAGACCCCACCCCCGAGAAACTTCCGCCAAGGGCCCCTCTCCCCGTTGCCCGCCCAGCCCTCACCTGATATCCAGAGCCTGAAAACGCAAGGAAGAGTCCTCATCCTTCTGGTCCTGTTCCGGGGCTGGCTCCTCCCCCCGCACATCCTGGGGGTGGGCGGCGGGGAGGTGAGGGAGGGGGTCCAGAGTGACAAGGAAGGGGAGATGGCACAACGTCCCAGGGAGGGGACAGGAACCGTCCCGATTTCGGCTGGGTGCTAAGATGGGTCGGGCCTGGTGTCCAAGTGCTCCAGAACCTCCCCTCCTCCAGTGGTCTTCCCCTCCCGCTCCTCCTCCCCCTCACCCTTTTCCTCCACTTCCCCACCTCGTGCCCCGCCTCCACTCCCGGGGGGCCCCCTCCAGCCTCTCCCTTCCACACCCACCTTCCAAAATTCTCCATCTTCAAAGCCAGTGCAGTGGCCGAAGCCTGTCCAGGTGAGCTGCGGGGGCAGGGGGAGAGGTTACGTGAGGAAGCTGGACGGAGGGGAGGAGGGAAGGAGAAAGGGCGGGAGGGAGGGGCCGGGCAGCTCCCAAGAAGGGAAGGAACCTCAGGGCTCTGAATACGAGGCACAGGTACACGTGCATATACACACACACACACACACACCAACACAAATCCACCCTCCCCAAACAGATCCACATTCAAGCAAGGGGTTCCTTGGGATCGGGTGCCTGGGGACTGAGGCAGGGAGGAGAAGGCCATCTGTAGTCTCTGACCATACGTGATCAGAGAAGCAGTGTGGCCATTTGGGTGGAGCGAAGTCCTGGAAGTCAGAAAGACCTGGGTTCTAATCCCGCCTCCTCTACTTGGCGGCGGTGTGACCACGCGCAACTCAACTTCTCTGGGATTTGGTTCCCTCATCTGTAAAATGGGGATTTTAAGACTGTGAGCCCCATGTGGGACACTGACCGTGGCCAACCTCCTATCTACTCCAGTGCTTAGTACAGTGCTTGGTATATAGGAAGAACTTCACAAAAAACATTTAAAAACCTTCCCAAAAGAATCTTCAACATTCTGTGGCAGTTTGCAGCTGGGGTAAGGGAATATATATATATACACACACACATATATACATATACATATATATATATGTTTCTATAGATATATCTATATGTATGTGTGCTTGTCTGTATGTGTGCATGTGCAGAAAAAGGGAGAGAGCAGGATTGGGGCTCCCAGGTGGTCAGTGATGTGGAGGAGAGGCGAGGCTGGGTCGGGTCACCCCAGCCAGCTTCCCAATGTCAGCAGAAGGGGGACAAGGGGACAATTTGATGTGTCGAGAAATTCCTGGTTCACCTGGCGAGGCCGGGCAAGCCCTGGGAGGAAGGGAATGGAAGGGAAGGGGAACCCGGTGACTCCGATCCAGCCCTGGGGATCCGTGGATCTGGAGGCGGAACGGGTCCTGTAGGGGCGGGGATAGGGTGGACCCCCCCCGGGCGGAGGGGCAGCCGTCAGAGGTCACGGGCCCGGGGTTTACCTGAGGCTCCTCGGTGGGACTGTCGCCCGTGGAGGCGGGCCCCTGGCGGGGCGGTCCTCGGCCCTGGGGCCCCCGGCCCTGGCCAGGAGCGGCAGGTGGCTGCCACTGGGTGGTCCCCGTTGGGATGTGCCAGTAATAGGTCCCTGAAGTGTCCTGGACCCTCATCCATCCGGCGGGCAGATCCGAATCCGTTTCGAAAGAATTGCGGTTCCAGAACGAGTCTGACAAAGATAAAGCGGGGAGGTGGGGGAGGGGTTCGGGGCCCCCAGATGGGACCGTCCTAGGTAGCCCCTCGCTCCCCCCAATCCTCAGACGGAAAAATAGAGGATTACCCAATATAAGACCCTCTCCCCGTCTTCCAACATAAAACGCAAAGATCCCAGGCCCCGCGAGCACCAGGCCAGGCAAGGGGGTGGGGGTGGGGGTGGCACGGGGCCAGCTAGACACTTCCCCTCCCGCCCCCCAACCCTGACAGAGGGGAGACCAACCGAGCTTGGGAAGGGCAGCTCGGCCCGGGGTGGGAGACGCTGGATCCGGAAGGAGGTGGGGGGCAGGGGCAGAGTCGGGTCCAACCTTCCACCGACCTGCCTTCCCCGGTCCCCCGCGAACACTTCCCCGGGAAAATCAGTGTGACCCCTGGACCCCTCACAGGCCCGGATCCACACCCGTGCAGCCGGCCACTCACACACCGCCGTTCCCAGCCCAGGTTAAAGCCCAATCACACACTCCCGGGGTGCATCGAGGAAGGAATGAGAGAAGGTGGCCCCGTTTTCCACAGCCAAGTGCTTATAGTACAGTGCTCTGCACATAGTACGCGCTCAATAAATACTACTGAATGAACCCCGAGCCTCTGCGACTCGAGCTCCGGTAGTGTCTTCTCCCCAGGTTCCTGCCGAGGCACCCGCGGACCCGCCCCCTCGCCCCCCACTGCCCTCCCGCCCCCAGCTTTGGCCAAACCCCCAAGCACAGCCCTCCTGTGGAGCCCCCGCCACACCAGACCCCTACCCGGACCACCGTCTGGCAGGATGATAGCCAGGAAGAAGTCCCCGGAGAACACGGTACCCGCCCCTCCCGCGGCAACCCCAGAGCCGGCCCGGGAGACGGAAAGCCGGCCCGCCCCTCGGCCTCCCCTACGGGCCCGACGGGAGCCCGGCCGGATCCCCGCTCCTCCCTGCCTCCGGCCTCACAGGCTGGTTTGCCAGCAGGGACTCTGGGCCTTTGTGCCCAACAGAACGGCCTCCCCGCCACTCCTCCTTCCCCGTGCCCCCTCTCCACCGCCGAGCCGCCATCTGCCAGCCGCACCGTCACCCTCCCCGCCGAGCCCGGGGCTCAGAAAGGCCAGCGGTGGACTCGGGCCGTGCCGGGGAGGGAGATGCGGGGGGTGGGGGTGGTGAGGCAGGAGGGATTCCCGCTACCCTGAGGCCTTCGATGCTGGGGCGCTGGGGCGGGGGGCAGCCGGCACCCTTCCCTCTCTTCCCCCCGGCTCCCCCGCCTCAGCCCGGGACTCTGGGCCGGCGACTCATGTCTCCTGGCTTCCGGCCCCCTGCGTCGTTCGCGGCTCCCAGCAGGGACACACCCACCCTGGGAGCTGGGGAGGCCCACCCACCCGGCCTAGGCAGCTCAGGTGGCCCCAACCCGCCACCGTGGGTGTGCCGCTCCCAGAGCCCAGGTCCCCAGATCGTCGCAGGTGGCGAGAGACGGAGGGGGAAGCGAGGGCTGGACTGGCTGGAGCCGGGGGGAGGGGGTGGATGGGCAAAGGGTGTGAACCAGAGCGCGGTCCCGGCCCGCTCCGAGTCGGGGCGGGACCGGGGCTAGGCCCCACCGGGGCCGTCCCCGGGCCGCCCGCACTCACCTGCCACAGCCGGGCGGGCACGGGGATGCGCGTCTCCTCGGCAACGGTGGCTGCAGGACCGGCTGGGGATGGGGGAGGGGGCGGGGAGGGGGGACAGAGAGCGGGGACCAGCCGGTGACGTGGCTCCGGTTGCCAGGGAAACCGGAAATCCCGGCCCGGGGGCCCGGCAGGTAGGCGGAGGCGGCGGGGCGGTGTGGGCTCTCGGCTGGCGGCGGGAAGGGAGGGAGTCGGTCGAGGGAGGCAGGAGCTGGCGATGGCAGCGGCGGCCCTGGGGCCCGGGGTTGCCAGGCAACCCCACGGGCGTCGTGCAGCGCGGAGGTGGGGCCGCTGCGGCCGGGAGGAGGGAGGAGGAGGACCGCGACCCAGACTCCGAGAAGGACGGCCGGACGGGTGGAGTCCGCGCCCCCCACCCCCCGGCCTCTCAGGGTGCAGGCACGGAAGCATCCGGGGTGGGGTCGGGGGGGGGGGGAAGGGGCGTTTGGAATGGGGGGGCCAGCCGTCCATCCCTGGCTCCCTCTCCCTCCTGCGTCGTCTATGCACTTGGATCTGTGACCTCTGGACATCCGATAGTCGTCCCCACCCCCAACCCCACTGCACTTAAGTCCACATCTTTAAATTATATATTATACGTTACTAATTTATTTATATTATTGTCCGTCTCCCCCCCAAGACATTATGGGCAGGGAACACGTCGGCTAAATCCGTCGCGCTGTACTCTCCCAAGTGCTCGGGACGGTGCTCGGCACGTAGTAAGTGCTCATTAACTACCACTGATGGATTGATTGATTGAGAAGGGGGATTGGGAAGGGGAACCGGCAGTCGAGGGGCCCTGATGATTCCTGCATCGCTGAATCAGGGGTCCCCTCACACCAGTCCTCCCTCCCCAGGGACCCCACCAGCCTGCAGAGGGGAAGCCCTCTGCTCCGGGGTCAAACTGGGGCCCCCCCCAGCGACCTCACCCCTTCCCGGCAGGGTCTTCGGCTCCACCAGCCCCCTGAGTTCAGGCTGAATTTTCCAGACTTCCGGGGTCCCATTCACGCGTCCGGCCCGAACCCCCGGCTGCGACCCCGCCACTACGGTCTGGCTCCGAGCCTGCGGGTCTGAGGCTCTGAGGCCAGTAGCGGAACGAACCCCATTAAGTTGAGGGGGGCCGAGGTCACCCCCGGCCTCCCCTCAGCCCTCTGTTTCGGCCCGGGCCGAGGGGGCGACGGGGCGGGGGACGGCCAAGTGACAGGCCAGGACAGAGGGTCCCGGTCGGGACCGAGAGTCTGGCGGGGCTGGGCTGGGCCTCCATCTCCGTGCGGGCAAGAGTCCGGGGTCTCCTGCCCCAGAAGGGGCCCGGCAGCCTACTTTCAGCACCCACAAGGAGGCCTCTGCCCTTCTCCCCTCTTCTTGGACCACCGTCCACTGCCAACCCACCACCGTCAGCCGGCTCGCTCCTCCTCACCGCGCTCCCCCAAGCTCCGGGCCCTCCTGTCTCCCCGTCCGCCGAGGTCCGGCCCCGCCCGCCATCGCGCCAGAATCGTGGCGGGGCGGGACCTCTCCCCCGCCCCCGCCACCTGCCCGGCACCGGCAATCCCAAAGGCATCGTCTTCAAACCCGAAAGAGGATGCGTACAAACAACATCTGTCCCGTGTGTGCGTCGTGTATGCACGCACACGCAAAGAGCCAGAAGAGAAAAATAAAGAGGCGCAGATTGGAGGAAAGGCATATTCAGCCACTACAAAAACTCTACCTACTGACCGACCAACTCTAAGACACCCTCAGAAATCCTCACTTTGTCACTCACACACCCAAACACACACACACCCTGACTGTAACAGTAGTCCTCCATCAATCAGTGGTATTGCCTGACGGGCTGGTGAGAGAGTCCGGGCTAAGTCCTGGAAGGAACCGAGCAGGAACCCTTAAAGGAAATGAAAATCGAATGAAGACTGGGCCGTAGTCTACCGTCCTCGATGCAGGATGGAGAAGGGGTGGGCGAAAGATGAGGGGCCCCCCCCCCCCCCGGCTCCCGTCTCGACGGTGGGGAGACCCGGAGCCCACGGGAGCCGAAAGAGGCGGGAGGCCCGAGGGCCGCGGTGGAGGCCGCGGTTTCCCCGCGGCCCGGGCTCGGTGCCGGACCCGCTGGCCGTCCGTGTGCGGGTCCCGCGGGCTCGGGTCTCCGTCCCAGCTCCGCTCCTGGGAGAGGCGGGAAAAGCGGCAGTCTTCCCTCTCCCTGGCTTTGAGCCCATTCCTGGGTCCCACAGCGGGCGGAAAATGGGGATTCAGACCGGGAGCCTCACGTGGGACAACCTCATCAACCCTGTACCTACCCCAGCGCTTAGAACAGCGCTCGGCACCCAGTAAGCGCTTAACGAATACCAACATCATTACTGAGAAGCAGCGTGGCTTCAGTGGAAGGAACCCGGGCTTGGGAGTCAGAGGTCGTGGGTTCTAATCCCGGCTCCGCCGCTTGTCGGCTGTGTGACCCTGGGCACGTCACTTAACTTCTCGGTGCCTCAGTTACCTCATCTGTCAAATGGGGATGAAGACCGTGAGCCCTACGTGGGACAACCTGATGACCTTGTCTCTACCCCAGTGCTTCGAACAGTGCTTGGCACATAGTAGGTGCTTAGGAAATACCAACATTATTATTATATTATTATTATTATTATTAAGAAGGGGACTGTAAGCTCCCCTCTAGACTCACTGTGGGCAGGGAATGTATCTGTCATACAGTTATATATCTGTCATACAGTTATATTGTACATATACATTGTGCATATATGTATATACTGTACTCTCCCAAGAGCTTACTACAGTGCTCTGCACATAGGAAGCACTCAGTAAATACGACTGACTGATTGAACGAGGCCGTAGAGGGGGCCACCGCTGTTCTGGGCTTGTAGCCCAAGACCCGATGAACCAACATAATAATAATAATAATGTTGGTATTTGTTAAGCGCTTACTATGTGCAGAGCACTGTTCTAAGCGCCGGGGGAGATACAGGGTAATCAGGTTGTCCCCCGTGAGGCTCCCAGTCTTCATCCCCATTTTACAGATGAGGTCACTGAGGCACAGCGAAGTGAAGTGACTCGCCCACAGTCACACAGCTGACGAGCGGCGGAGCGGGGATTCGAACCCGTGATCTCTGACTCCCAAGCCCGGGCTCCTTCCACTGAGCCACGCTGCTTCTGAACATCCACCCATCTGAGGCTCACCCGTCTCCCTGTGCCTAGCGGCCATTCCGTGGAAGCCCAGAGGCCCTCCGTGGGTCCCGGGG
Source organism: Ornithorhynchus anatinus (assembly GCF_004115215.2). NCBI lineage: Eukaryota > Metazoa > Chordata > Mammalia > Monotremata > Ornithorhynchidae > Ornithorhynchus > Ornithorhynchus anatinus. The sequence continues at coordinate 138,179,779 of NC_041729.1, read as the reverse complement.
GACCCCCGCCCCAGCCCGCACCCACCCAGACCCGATTCGGTCCCCCAGAAGCAGCCCACGCGGGGCTCCCCGAGCCACCCGCCGCCCAACTCTCCCTTCCAGGGTGGCCTCGGCCCAGAGGACACGAGCGTGTACACGAGCCCGCGAAGACACACGCATCCGTACTGATACGCAACTAGCCATCCACCCACAGCCCTCCCCAAAAATACATGTGTGCACGGATACCCTGTAGCACGCCTACCTACACTCGCACCCACAGCTCACCGTCTTGTCTTATGCTGTCGCGTCGCCTCCGACCCATAACGACTCCGTGGACACGTCCCTCCCAGGATGCCCCACCTCCATCTGCAATCGTTCTGGTAGTTTATCGACAGAAACAGCGTGGCTCAGCGGAGAGGGCAGGGGCTTGGGAGTCGGAGGATGTGGGTTCTAATCCCGGCTCCGCCACCGGTCTGCGGGGTGACCTCGGGCGAGCCACTTAACTGCTCTGTGCCTCCGTTTCCTCATCTGCAAAGGGGGCGTTAAGACCGTGAGCCCCACGGGGGACAACCTGATTACCTTGTATCTACCCCAGCACTTAGAACAGCGCTTGGCACACAGTAGGCGCTTTAACACCATAATTATGACTATTATTAATAGGGTTTTTTGGGTAAAATTACGGAAGTGGTATACCACTGCCTTCTTCCACACGGTCAACTTGAGCCTCCGTCCTCGACTCTCTCCCACGCCGCTGCTGCCCAGCCCGCGGCTCACTGTACACCACCCCAGTGGCCAACGTTGGACCACGAACCCTCGGATAGGAACATCTACACTACTGTCTCCTCCCCTACGCCTCCAGCCCCCTGACCCCACTCTTCTGGGGCCCCCATCCCTCATTTCCTCCCGGAATGGGATAGGGAGGATATTCTGCCCTGTCCAAACCCACTGGATCCGGTCTCTTCCAGGCCAGCGGCAGGGGGAGAGGGTGGGATCGTACGTATCTGGGGCGTGGGAGAGGGAAGGCAGGGGAACCACGAGACCGGGACCCGAAAACACAGAACCGAAGCACGAGAGGGCCCGGCCCCGGTCATCTTCCCAGGTTTCAGGGCATCCGGCCAGGCCCGACGGATTCCCCCCGAGGCCACCCGGACCCTGGGGTGCGCGTTTCCAGATACCCTGCCCTCCACGCGACAGCCGGTCAGCCGTTCCGAGGAGCCCCGCCGACCTCCCCGGCCCCCGACCCCGTGTACCTGTGTCGTCGGGAGAGCTGCCGGAGGGGCTGCCCTGGGACAGCGTGGCCCAGCTGGAGTCGTCGTCACTGGCCGCGCTGTTCCTCATGCCAAACAGGAGGCTGGCGCTCCGGCCGTGCTCTCGCGGCCCGTCCCGCCCACGCTCCGGGGGCTCTTCCCGGCCGTGCCAGGATGAGGTGTCCTCCTCCTCCTCCTCGTCCTCCTCCTCCTCGTCCTCATCTTCCTCCCCGCCTTCCTCCCCAGCGGCCTTCTCCTCCTCGTCGTCGCGGTGGAGCCGGCCGGGCCGGCGCAGCTGGGGGCCGGGAGGCCTCAGGTCGATGAGCAGGCCGGGCCCCGGGTGCTCGCGGTTGGCGGCGTTGAGCTCCAGCTCGGAATAGAGGTGCAGGAGGCCCTTGGCCGCTGAAGCGGCGGACCCGGGGGCGTTGGGCTCGTGGGAGCCCGTCCCCCCGGCCGTCGTCTCCACGGCCGCCGTCTCCCCCGCCGTCTCCACGGCCGCGGTCTCCACGGCCGCCGTCACGTTGCGGTTCTGATCCTGCTGCACGCTGGCGGCCCGGCGCAGCTGGTTCTGCCCGTCTTTCACCCACTTGGCGTTGGTGGGGTCCCGCTCCGCCTCCCCCGGCCCCATGGTGCCATGCAGGTGGGCGGCGGGCACGTAGGCCTGCCGGCCCCGGGGTCCCGCGGGGACCGGGGCGCGGGAGACGGGGTGGACGCCCTGGAGCTTGGCGTTGAGCAGCTGGTTGTGAGCGGCCTGGAGGGGCCGGGACAGGGGCGAGCTCAGGCGGCTGTTGTCATTCACCAGGTCCGGCTGGCAGCTCGGGGACGCGGACACGGACACGGCCATGGCCCCGGAGGCTCCTGGGAACTGGCGGGGCGGGCGAAGAAGAGAGGGGACTTGAGGCAGGGCATTTCCCCAGAGGTCTTCCCCCTCCCGATCCGGCCCCTGCCCTACGCTAGTCCCCCAGGCCTCTTGTGTCCCCAGCCGAGGAAGGGTCTCCTCGGCGCCCCCGTGGCTCCCCCTGCTTCCCGCTCACTGGATCCTAGACGCTCCCGGGGTGCAGCTAGGTGCAGAAGGCAGCACCTGGAGAAGGTGGAGGGTGGAGGTCACCCTCGGGACGCCACCAGGCACAGTCCCCCCGAGGGCCCGGAAGACCCCGAGTCAGGCTCCGCTCTGAGGGACGGAGCTGAATGGAAGCCCGTCCCCCACCACCCACCTCGACGCCACAGACTGGGCCAATCACAGTCACTGGTTTGGCCTCGCGCTTCCGTCTCCCACCCTCCCCATCCCCGTTGGCCAGCTCCATTTGGTGCCATGCCCTGACACTCTCCACACGCACCCAGGGGCCCTCCCCGGGTCCCGGGAGCCCCTGGCAGCTCCAGGCGGCCGGGCCCGGCACAAGGCAGCCTTTGTCCCGGGAAGGAGAGGCGAAAGGACGAGAGGAGTGGGGGGATGAAGAGAGGAGCGAGTAAAGGAGCTGCCTGAGAACAAGGCTAGCCCTCCCATCCCCTCAGTCCCATGGCTTCACCACGAATCCTGGCTCCTCTCTGGTCCCTGCCCAAAATCTTTCCCTCCTCCCCTCGCGGCCCCTGGGAACTTCCCCTAATAATAATCAGAATAACCGGGATAACCGGTAACCACTTACTAGGAGCCAAACACCGTTTTAAGCTCTGGAGAAGACAGAATAACAGAAACTGGAATTTAAGGTGCTCATTATGTGCTGGGCAATGTATTAAGAGCTGAGGTGGTTACAAGCAAATCAGGTTGGACACACTCCCTGGCCCACATGGGGCTCCCAGCCAAGGTTCCTGAGGCACAGAAAGGTTAAGTGAATTGCCCAAGGTCACACAGCAGATAAGTGGCGGAGCCGGAATTGGAACCTAAGTCCTTCTGACTCCCAGATCTGTGCTCTATCCACTAGGCCATGCTGCTTCTAAGGCCCGGTCCCTGTCCCACAAGGGGCTCACAGTCTAAGGGGAAGGAATGACAAGGATTTTACAGACGAGGAAACCAAGGCACAGACAGATTAGATGATATGCCCAAGGTCCCACTGCAGGCAAGTGTCGGAGCTGGGATTAGAAGCCAGGTTTCCCGGCTCTCTATCCCGGACTGCCCTCCCAGGAGGGAAGCAGGCCAGGGAAGAGAGAACCCCCACCCCTCAAACACACTCCTCTGCCAGCCCGGCTTCTCAACTCCGCCCCTAATTATCTTGGGGACCCCTCGGGGAGTGGTGAGGTTTGGAAAAAGAGCGAGACCCTCAACTCCTACCTACCCCAGCTCTCTGGGCGGGGGGCCAGCTGGGACTTCCAAAGGTCAGGCTGAGTCCAGAGGTCCCACCCCCCTCCCTGCCCAGGTCACCCCCTGTGACCGCCTCCTACTCGTTGGGGAGTGGGGCATCCTATACGCAAGCCCAACTTGACTCGCTGAACCATGATGTCCTTTGCGAAGGAGATGCACAGTCGAGCACGTCTACGATTAAAACTGTGCACCCACAGGGACTGTGCCCAACCTGATTAACCTGTGCCAAGCACAACCCAATGCTTGGTACGGTGGCTGGCACACAGTAAGTGCTTAACAAATATCATAACGATAACAATGACGTGTTAAGCGCTTAGCAGGGGCCAAACTATGCTGAGCAGAAAGATAATCAGTTAATCGCCAGTCCTTTTCCCACATGGGGCTCACAGTCCAAGGGAGAACTGGTATTTTATGAGTCACCTTACCTATCTCTCCCACTGATCACCTTACCCGTGTCTCCCACTGAGAGCCCTGGGTTCTGACCCGCTCTCCACTGATGCTACAAACCAGTCGAGGAGGATGGAAATGGAGAGAGAGGGAGGGAGAGGAGGAAGGGTGTGCCGAGGGGCGGCCTTCAGGCTTCCGGGACTCTGGGGGGCTCCTCTTCCCATCCCACGCTGAAGGTAAAACCAAGGAGGAGAGGGGAAGAGGAGCGAGGGGGAGGCAAGACGGTCTGGCCCTGCAGCCGGAGTGGGGGTGGCTGGACACCGGAAAGAACTTCCCGACCGGTGGGAGTCGGGGCGGGGAGTGGGAGGCGGAGAAAGGACGGGCATGGATTCAATGACCGGCGAGGTTCTCAGCTCGGGAAATTGGGATTCTATGTCAGGAAGACTCCACAGCCCACTCCCAGCTGGCGGGGGGAGGGTCTTCACCTCCTCCTCCTCCTCCCTCCTGGGCGGCCCATCCCTTCCCTGGACCTCGACCCATCTGTCAAGTCCCTCGTCTCGTCCCCAACCGGTCCCTGGATCCCCGTCCCCACTGCGGCCAGGGAGAGGTCCGCCCCCACTCTTGGTCCAGGGATGCTTCCACTCCTGGGAGAGGGCTGCCCCCACTCCTGGTCGAGGGATGCCCCCACTCCTAGAAGAGGGATGCTCCCACTCCTGGTCCACAGGGATGTCCCCACTCCCGGGGGAGGGATGCCGCAGCTCCTGGTCCAGGGATGCTCCTAGAAGAGGGATGCTCCCACTCCTGGGGGCGGGTTGCTGCCACTCCTCGGGGAGGGATGCCCCTACTCCCGGTCCAGGGATGCTCCCACTCCCGATCCAGGGATGCCCCCGCTCCTGGGGGAGGGCTGCTCCCACTCCTGGCCCAGAGCCCGGCCCAGAGCCCGGTCCAGCGTGGCGCACACCTAACCTAGGGCCCAGGAAGGCTGTGCTGCTGGGCCATTGTGCGCCCAGAAGGCCCCGGATGAAGGCTGGGGCCGGAGAGGGAAGAGGGGCAGGGAAGGCAGAGGGAAGCAGGCTGGGGAGGGGGGATGCCCGGGGTGGGGAGGGAGAAAGGGGGATGGTGGAGGAGGCGGAAGGAGCACGAGAAGCCCCTCCTGGGGGGCGCCCGGTGGCCGCTACCTGCGAGGCGCTGGCCGCCGAGCTCCGCTGCGCTCCGGTCCTGGCGCCGCTCGGCCCCGACCCGGCCCGCTCTCTAGGGCGCCTGCGCGGGGGCGCGGGGACGCGCGCTCCCCGGACCCGGCGCCCTCTGCGCCTGCGCCCCGCCGCCGCGGGGTCGCGCTGCGGGGGCGGCCGGGGCGGCCGCGCGCGCGCGGGAGCGCGCCGGGCGCCATCTTGGAAAAGGCCTCAGGCGCCCACCTTCCCCACTGTAGCCCCGTCGTGGCAACAGTTCTTATAACGTGGTCATAATGACAGTAATCATAATAATGGTGGTATCTGTTAAGCGCTTACTATGCGCAGAGCACCGTTCTAAGCGCTGGGGGGGGGGATACAGGGTCATCAGGTGGTCCCACGTGAGGCTCCCAGTCTTCATCCCCATTTTACAGATGAGGGAACTGAGGGATGGAATAATAATAATGTTGGCATTTGTTAAGCGCTTACTATGCGCAGAGCACCATTGTAAGCGCTGGGGGGGATACAGGGTCATCAGGTGGTCCCACGTGAGGCTCCCAGTCTTCATCCCCATTTTACAGATGAGGGAACTGAGGGACGGAATAATAATAATGTTGGTATTTGTTAAGCGCTTACTATGCGCAGAGCACCGTTCTAAGCGCTGGGGGGGATACAGGGTCATCAGGAGGTCCCACGTGAGGCTCCCAGTCTTCATCCCCATTTTACAGATGAGGGAACTGAGGGATGGAATAATAATAATAATTCATTCATTCAATAGTATTTATTGAGCACTTACTATGTGCAGAGCACTGTACTAAGCGCTTGGAATGGACAAATCGGCAACAGATACAGTCCCTGCCCACTGACAGCCTTACGGTCTAATCTGGGGAGACGGGCAGACAAGAACAATGGCAATAAATACAGTCGAGGGGAAGAACATCTCAAAAACAATGGCAAATTTGTTAAGCGCTTACTATGTGCAGAGCACTGTTCTAAGCGCTGGGGGGATACAGGGTCATCAGGTGGTCCCGTGTGAGGGTCACAGTCTTCATCCCCATTTTACAGTTGAAGGAACTGAGGGACGGAATAATAATAATGTTGGTATTTGTTAAGCGCTTACTATGTGCAGAGCACTGTTCTAAGCGCTGGGGGGAGAAACAGGGTCATCAGGTTGTCCCACGTGAGGCTCACAGTCTTCATCCCCATTTTACAGATGAGGGAACTGAGGGACGGAAGAATAATAATAATGTTAGTATTTGTTGAGTGCTTACTATGTGCAGAGCACTGTTCTAAGCGCTGGGGGGGAATACAGGGTCATGAGGTGGTCCCACATGAGGCTCACAGTCTTCATCCCCATTTTACAGATGAGGGAACTGGGGGACAGAAGTGAAGAGACTTGCCCACAGTCACACAGCTGACAAGTGGCAGAGCCAGCATTCGAACCCGTGACCTCTGACTCCCAAGCCCGGGCTCTTGCCACTGAGCCACGCTGCTTTCCTAAGGGTCATGGAGGAGGGGCCGAATGGGGTCCATTTAGCTGTTCCCCTCCCCACCCCAGACTCCCAGGACGTGGGTTCTAATCTCTGCCTCCACCACTTGTCAGCTGTGTGACCTTGGGCAAGTCACTTCTCGGGGCCTCAGTTCCCTCATCTGGAAAATGGGGGTGAAAACTGGGAGCCCCACGAGGGACCACCTGATGACCTTGTATCCACCTCAGCGCTTAGAACAGTGCTTGGCCTGTAGTAAGTGCTTAGTAAATACCAACGTTATTATGATGATGATGAAGTCACTTCACTTCTCAGGGCCTCAGTTCCCTCATCTGGAAAATGGGGATGAAGACTGTGAGCACCACTTAGGACAACGTGATGACCTTGTATCTACCCCAGTGCTTAGAACAGTGCTTGGCACAGAGTAAATGCTTAATATATACCAACATTATTATGATGATGATTGTCAGTTCACTTCTCTGGGCCTCAGTTACCTCATCTGGAAAATGGGGGTGAAAGCTGTGAGCCCCACGTGGAACAACCTGATCACCTCGTATCTACCCTAGTGCTTAGAACAGTGCTTGGCACATAGTAAGCACTTAACCAATACCAACATTATGATGATGATGATTGCCACTTCACTTCTAGGTGCCTCAGTGACCTCATCTGGAAAATGGGGATGAAGACTGTGAGCCCCGCGTGGTACAACCTGATGACCTTGTATCTACCCCAGTGTTTAGAACAGTGCTTGACACATAGTAAGCGCTTAATAAATACCACCGTTATTATTATTATTATTGTTACTTCACTTCTCTGGGCCTCAGTCCCCTCATCTGTAAAAGGGGGATAGCAACAGTAAACATGATGACATTTGTTAAGTGCTTACTATGTGCAGAGCACTGTTCTCAGCAATGGAGGAGATACAAGGTGATCAGGTTGTCCCCCGTGGGGCCTCACAGTCTTCAATCCCCATTTTCCAGAGGAGGGAAGCAAGGCCCAGAGAAGTCAAGTGACTTGCCCAAACTCACACAGCCGGCAAGTGGCGGAGCCGGGATGAAGTCGGGGAGCCCCACGGGGGACAACCTGATGACCTTCCATTCATTCAATCGTATTTACTGAGCGCTTACTGTGTGCAGAGCACCGGACTAAGCGCTTGGAATGTAGAGTTCGGCAACAGAGAGAGACAATCCCTGCCCAACGACGGGCTCATAGTCTAAAAGGGGGAGACAGACAACAAAACAAGTAGTTGTATCTCCCCCTGTGCTTAGAACAGTGCTCGGCACATAGTAAGCGCTTCACAGACTGTAAGCCCGTCAAACGGCAGGGACCGTCTCTATCTGTTGCCGACTTGTTCGTTCCAAGCGCTTAGTACAGTGCTCTGCACATAGTAAGCGCTCAATAAATACTATTGAATGAAAATACTATTGAATGAATCATCACCATTAACTAGAAGCAGGGTGGCCTAGTGGATAGAGCACGGGCCTGGGAGTCAGAGGACCTGGCTTCTCCACTCGTCTGCTGTGTGACCTTGGGCAAGTCACTTCACTTCTCTGGGCCTCAGTTCCCTCATCTGTAAAATGGGGATTAAGACTGTGAACCCCATGGGGGACAACCCGGTTACCTGTATCTCCCCCAGCGCTTAGGACAGTCCTTGGCACACAGTAAGCGCTTAACAAATACCATAATTATGATTATTCTCAGCTGCACCCCTCTCTGCTGTGTGACCTTGGGCAAGTCTCTTAACCCTCTGGGCCTCAGCTACCTCACCTGCAAAATGGGGAGTGAGGCTGTGAGCCCCAAGTTCATTCATTCATTCAATAGTATTTATTGAGCGCTTACTATGTGCAGAGCACCGTACTAAGCGCTTGGAATGGACAAATCGGTAACAGAGGCAGTCCCTGCCCTTTGAAGGGCTTACAGTCTAATCGGGGGAGACGGACAGACAAGAACAATGGCAATAAATAGAATCAAGTGGGACAGGGACCGTTTCCAACCCGATTAAGTTGGATCTATCTCGGCGTTCAGTAAGTGTCTGGCACCCAGTAAGCGCTTAACGCCTACCATATTAAAAAAAAAAAGGAAATTAGGCAGGGTGCCTCCCTGTCGAGGGGTGAAAATGACCACCAACCTGGAGAGCCAGAACCCAGCACCTCCTCCCCACACCACATCTAGCAGCTATAAGTTTTTCCACCCCGCCACTGCCAAACCCCGTTTTCAGTAAGCTCCGAGCTCCTCGAGGTCAGGGACTGTGTCTTCTCCATTTATCGAGTGCACGCTACCTCCTCGTCAATATCTGCCCACAGCCTCCCTCCTTAGGCTCCTTCATGTTCCCCAGGCACTCAGCACAGTGCTCTGCACCTAACAGAAGTCCAGTAAGGTGCTCAGCACAAAGGGAGGATGAGCTACGGTATCTTTGACCCGGGAGATGCTTGTTTACATATAGATCACGTTTAATAGATACTGGCGATGTCGATACTGATAAATTCTTCTGGGAAATGACGGGGGAGATGTGGGTTCGGGTGATGAGAGAGGCCACTGGGGTCTCGATCGAGGAGACCCCAGGTTTTCGACGATTTCTTGAACAACGAAAATTGAAACGCGCCGACTCTGTCCAGTGTGTAAGTTGTCATGAGCGCACACGCCGGCCTCATTAACCGATTCCCCCCGCCTCCCGTCACCCCGTCAACCAGTCCCGGAGGGGCAGCCGTAAGACCAGAGAGCTGAATGATTTATTGCCACAGCTGCACAGACCGAACACCGGAGCTCCGAGGAGCACGACGTAGCGGGGAGGGGAAATGAGCTGGGGATTAGAAGGGAGGGGAGAAGGGGTCTCTTGGGTGGTCAGTGGGCACAACCCAGGAGGGTAGTGGCCAGACTGTGGGGTTTCGGAGGGATGCCGGATGGCGTGAGCTCCTCTGGGCCCCCGTAGCGGTACAAGTTGGGACCTTGGATGAGGTAGAGGCCATGAGCTGTACACAGGGCGCCGTCCACGTGGTCATGAGGGAAGAAGAGCTCCTTCCAAGAGTCCTTGGGGCCCTGGGCCAGGTCCTTGACCCACATGTGGGATCCTGGCGGCCACAGACGAGAGATCTCATGAGACCTCCCCCAACCCCAAATTCAAAGAATCCCCCAAACCCAGCCCCAGCGTCCTCCCTCCCTTCTGGAGTTCCGGGGTTCCTCATCCCTCCAACCCTCCCCAGTTCCGACTGATTCATTCACTCGTATTTACTGAGCGCTTACTGTGTGTAGAGCAAGGTACTAAGCGCTTGGGAGAGTACAATACAACGATAGACACGATCCCTACCCACAACGAGTTTACAGTCTAGAGGGGAGGAGACGGACATTAATATAAATTAAATAAATTACAGCTATGTATATAAGCGCTGTGGGGCTGGGACGGGGGGACGAACAAAGGAAGCAAGTCAGGGAGACGCAGAAGGGAGTGGGAGAAAGGAAAGGGGGGAGGCGTCAGGGAAGGCTTCTTGGAGGAGATGGGCCCTCAAGTAGGTTTTGAAGCGGAGGAGAGTAATTATCTGTCGGATTTGAGGAGGGAGGGCGTTCCGGGTCAGAGGCGGGACGTGGGCGTGGGATCGGCGGTGAGATAGATGAGATCGAGGCACAATGAGAAGGTTAGCGTTAGAGAAGCACGGTGCGTGGGCTGGGTTGTAGTAAGAGAGTAGTGAGGTGAGATGGGAGGGGGCGAGGTGATTGACTGCTTAAAAGCCAGTGGTGAGGAGTTTTTGTCTGGTGCAGCGATGGATAGGCAGCCACTGAAGTTCCTTGAGGAGAGGGGAGACCTGTCCTGAGCATTTCTGTAGAAAAATGATTTGGGCCGCAGAGTGAAGTATGGACTGGCGTGGCGAGAGTCAGGAGGCTGAGAGGTCAGCAAGGAGGATGATGCCGTGCTCCAAGTGGGACAGGATGAGTGATTGTATTCACGTGGTAATAATAATGGTGGCATTTGTTAAGCTCTCACTATGTGCAAAGCACTCTTCTAAGCGCTGGGGGGATACAAGGTGATCAGGTTGTCCCATGTGGGGCTCACAGTTTTAATCCCCATTTTACAGATGAGGTAACTGAGGCACAGAGAAGTTAAGGGACTTGCCCAAAGTCACACAGCCGGCAAGTGGCGGAGCCCAGATTCGAACCTACGACCTCTGACTCCCAAGCCCGGACTCTTTCCACTGAGCCACGCTGCTTCTCGAAGCAATTTGGATGTCTATCCAACCTTCCCCCAGCCTCCCCTCTGCTTTTCCCCTGGTTCCCAGTCATCCACCCCCATCCCCGCCCTGCAACCCCAGCTGCTACTGACCGGAAATGAGGTACAGCTTGGAAGATCTGGGGCAGGTGAAGGTGGCATCCACCTCGTCCAATGTCTTGTCACCAGGGTTGCCCAGTTCCTTGCTCAGCCGTCGGGGGTAGCCGGAGACCAGGGTGAAGCCTGCCCTTCCCCCGTAGATGTATACGTTGGAGCCCTGAGAGAGGATGGGAGAGGATGGGAGAGTTAACAAGAGTCTGACCCAAACCCCCTACCCCTGGGCCCCACCCCCCATCACAGACTGCCCTCTGCCCCACCTGAATCAGGTACACCTTCCCCTCCCAGCTGAAGGCCGCGTCCACTGGACCCTGGACCTCGGGCCACTGGTGGCTGATGGGCCAGGCGTGCCAGCCGTCCCGGTGCGAGTCCACTCGCCAATACCTGAACCCTGTGGGGACCAAACCCCGGACTGGTCAGAGGGGGATCAAGGAGAAGGGTGGACGGGGAGGGATCGAAATGCTGCGGGGAGTTGTCTGAGGTCAGGAGGAAGGGTTATTATTATTATTATCATTATTATTAATAATGATAATAATAATTATGCTACTTGTTAAGCACTTAGTGTGTGCCAAGCGCTTTCTATGTACTGGGGTAGACATAAGTTAATCTGACTGGACACGGACTCTGTCCCACATGGGGCTCACACTCTTAATCTCCGTTTTACAGACCAAGTAACTGAGGTGCAGAGAAATGAAGCGACTTGCCCAAGGTCACACAACAGACTTGTGGTGGAGCCGGGATTAGAACCCAGGTTCTTCTGACTCCCCAGCCCATGCCCTAGCTCTGCTTCTCAGGGTTGGAGAGGGAGTGAGGGGGGATGGCGGGAAGGGGTCGAGGAGGGGGTTGGGCCTCCGGGGCCCGGTCGCTCACCGTTGAAGGCGTAGATACGCCCGGAGTCGTCCGAGAGAAAGGCCGAGAAGGTGAGGTTGCTGCAGCGATCGTCTTGAGGCTGCGAGCTGTTCCGGTGGGCCCCGTGGCCGTGCCCTGCAGGAAAGCCACGGGGCAGGGGGAGCATGATCCATTAGGGGCAGGGCTGGGGGCAGAGCCTGAAGGGAGAGGGCAGAGAGGGCAGGGACAGAGGCGGGGGGTTGGAGTAGGGGAGAGGGGATGCTGATGGGGCGGTGGGCAGGAAGTCACCTGAGGCAGAGCTTGGCGATAGGGATGTAAACACACACCAGATATGAAGGACAGGACAGCAGGGTTGTGGACTCGACCTTTGGATTTGGGGCTAGGACTGGGGGACAACGGGAAGCGGGCTGGAGAGGAGAGGTCTTCATCTCCTCCAAGAGGCCTCCCCTGACTAAACCCCCCTTTCCTCTTCTCCCACTCCCTTCTGCATCACCCTGACTCACTCCCTTTATTCATCACCCCCCTCGCAGCCCCACACCACTTACGTCCATATCTGTAAACTTATTCATTTATATTAATGTCCGTCTCTCCCTCTAGACTGTAAACTCACTGTGGGCGGGGGATGTGTCCACTTATTGTTGTCTTATGTTCTATCAAGAGCTCAGTACAGTGCTCTGCACACAGTAAGCGCTAAGGAAGGAAGGAAGGAAGGAAGGAAGGAAGGAAGGAAGGAAGGAAGGAAGGAAGGAAGGAAGGAAGGAAGGAAGGAAGGAAGGAAGGAAGGAAGGAAGGAAGGAAGGAAGGAAGGAAGGAAGGCAGGCAGGAAGGAAGGAAGGAAGGAAGGGGCTGGGGAGGAAGGAAGGAAGGAAGGCTGGGGAGGAGTATTAGAGGAGGAGGGCTGGGGAAGGGCAGTGGAGGGGGTGCAGTGGGAAATGGACTTGGGAAGGGGGCGCTGAGGGAGGAGGTCTGGCCGGGGGCTCAGAGAGGGGCAATGAGGAGGTGCTCACCTCTGCCCGGGCAGTGTATGAAGTAGTCGCGGAGGAGCAGGGGGTAGTGAGGGGGGACCTCACCGGAGACGGGATCGAAGCGCAAAAAGCGGCCGCCCTGGAAGCAGTAGTAGCGGCCCAGCCAACGCACGGCGGCCGTGCAGTTGCCCACGCTGGGCCAGGTCCGCTCCTTCACCGTGCCCGAGGCGAGCTCTAGGAACCAGGTCCGCCGGCCTGCAACCCCCGACGCGGATGGGCCCCGGTCAGCCAGGGCCCGCCCCCTGCCCCCACCCAGCCTCCCACGCTCCCCCCACCCCCCGGCCGCCACGTACCCTGGAAGAAGAGGACGCCCTCGGCCCTGCACTCTCCCGGGTGGCACTCCATGGCGGCGTCCAGCGGGGTGGGGATGCCCGGGAACTCTTCGGAGACGAGGCGGGGGTAGCCCTTCTTGAGCTGCCCCTTTTCATACACCCAGACGTTCTCACCCTGACCGCACGGGCACGGGGAAGAAAATGACAAAGATACGAGCTCCCTGAGGGCAGGGATCACCCCAATAGGTCTGTCAAACTCTCCCAACTGCTGAGCACAGTGCTGTGCACACGGTAGTCCCTCCATAAATATCGACTGATTCATGGAGAACTAACATGGCCTAGGAGAAAGAGCGCAGGTCTGTGAGTCGGGTGACCTGGGTCTCGATCCCATCTCTGCCGCTTGCCGGGTGTGTGACCTCGGGCAAGTCGCTTAGCTTCTCAGTACCTCAGTTTCCCCTTCTGAAAATGAGGATTCTGTACCTGTTCTCCTCCTTATTTAGGCTACGTCCAACTTGATTATCTCGTTGCTACCCCAGTGCTTAGTACAGTGCTTGGCAGATAGTAAATGCTTAATAAATACAGCAATTAATCAATGGTATTTCTTGAGTGCTTACTATGTGCAGAGCACTGTACTAAGTACTTGGGAGAGTACGATACAACAGAATTAGCAGACAGTGCTTGGCACATAATAAGTGCTTAACGAATACCATCATTTGTATTCCCTACCCATACTGAGTTTACAGTCTAGAGGACTGCATTATTATTGTTGTTGTTAATATTATAATTATAAAATATAATAACAATCACAGGTTGGTCAAGGGAGGTAGAGGGCATCCTGAGATGTCTTTGCCACCCCGAATCCCAGGCCAAAAGAGTCCCAGTGAGTTAGGAAAGAGGTGGGGCAAAAGAGAATCCCAGTGCAGAGGTGAACCCTGCTCTTCTGTATCTACCCCCTCCAGGGTGCCCCCCCCGCCAGTCTCGTCCCCTCCCCACCCTGCCGCTGCCCCGGTACCCGGATGAGGTAGACATTGTCGTGGGCTTTGGGTCGCTCCAGGTGGTGCAGGCGGAAGGCAGCGTCCACGTGACCGCCCACCTCCGGCCAAGTGGCGTTCACCAGTTCCCGGGCACCACCGTGGCTCTTCCATACGGACTCCCCTGGGGAAAGGTGGGATAAGAGCCGGTCCAGCTGGGCCTCCCAGGACCCACTGCAGAGACACCCACCCTTTCCAGACCCCCTCCTCCGCCCCCAAAGATGATTTAGGCCCCCCATTCCTCCTCATTGACTCCTGCCAGCGCCTAGACTTCCCCCTAAACCCCCCTCACTGGGATCCACCATACCTCTGAAGTACATCATGGTCCCCGACTCATCCAGGGTGACCGCATCGAAGCCCCAGTCTTCCGAGCAGCGTCCTGGGAACGTCAGGGGACAGATTGGGGTTCGGGGGTCAGGAGAGGGGAACGGGTTATGGAGATGGGGAGGCGGGGACTCAAAGCAGAAGCCAAGGATGGGTAGCCCCAAGGGGGCTGAAGGGCTAGAGAGACAGGGACGGAGACGGGGGACCCGGAGAGGGCCGCAGTGAGCGGCCTCCCCCTTCCTCACCGATCTCATCGGGGTGCAGCTCTGTCCTGGGGGCTCCATCGGCTCCAGGAGGGGCGGTGGAGGCTCTGTGGGAGGAAAAAGCCCGCAGAGACAATTCCCTTCCGCCCCGTCCCCGGTCCTAATCCAGCCACCGCCCAGACACCACACTACGAGGTACCCTGACCACCTGGACGTCACGGCTGGAAGTCCCCACCAGCCCTTCTCCCTCACCACCTCTTCCCTCCCAAGAGAACGGGAGGGGCTGAGCTACGGAGATTAGGGAGAGGTAGTAATAGGAAGAGCAGAAGAAGAAGGAGGCGGAGGAGAGGTAGAGGAGCGTTAGTAATAGCAGCGGTAACATCGTAACGGTCGATATATTAGTGATATTATTAGTAGCGGCAATATTAGAAATAGCCGCCATGGCAGAAGTAATAATAAAAATAATGGCATTTGTTAAGTGCTTACTATGTGCCAAGCACCGATCTAAGCGCTGGGGGGTGGTGGATACCAGGTGATTAGCTTGTGCCACGCTGCTTCTCTAGAAGTACCAGTAGTAAGCAGGGATTGTCTCTCTTTATTGATGTATCGTACTTTCCCAAGCACTCAGTACAGTGCTCTGCGCACATTAAGCGCTCAATAAAGACCACTGAATGAATAACAGTAGCGGCAGGAGTAATATTAGTGACGGCGGCCGCAGCACTGATCTTGTAGGAGGTCCAGAGGCGATAAGCGGGGCTAGGGAGGGCCAGAGGGCTCCTCTGTTCAGGACCCCTTCCCTGTCTCCCGATCAAGCGTCCAATCCAGGCTGGGCCAGGGGGAGCCCATGTAAGAGCCTGCACTGATCCGCCTCTTGGAACGGAAGTCCCGCTCCTCCGGCCCCTCTGGCCCCCAAGCCCGGTTGGCAAGGGGTGACCAAGAGCAAGCATAAGACTGACCTGACCTGGAAGCCTGGGATCGGGGGGCGGGGGGGGGGGACGGGAACTGACCTTGTTAGGCGCCTTAGCCCAAATGGTCACCGACCTCCACTGTTCACCGATCGCAGCCAACGGGCCCCTCCGCCCGGCCCAGGGCCGTCCCCCTCGGGCCAGGAGATGGCTCCCATACCACCGGGACCGAGTTGTGGGTAGGTACAGTTCGATCTGGCTAGGTCCTGTCCCCAGTCAGGTTCCCCCTCGTCCCCATCCCTCTGCAGGATACGCTTCGTCTATCCAAGCTCACCAGCCTCGTCCTGCTGTCTAAGCTTGGTTCCTCGCCGCCAGCTCTGCCGCTGGAAGGGCGGGAGAAACGGCCCATTCCCAGGCTGGGGAGCCAAGACTCTACCTTCTGCAAGCTTCCCTCCGCACCTACCCTGGCTCCCCTTAGCCCCTTGCCCCGTCCCCAAATCTTCTCTCTGCTCAGCTACTCCAGACCCCCTAGCCCCCTTTCCTCCCACTGCCCAATCTCCCGGCTCCCCTTCCTGACCTGAAGGGAGACAAAGCCTGACCCCCGACCCCCGGGGTACAGTACTACTCACAGTGGATGGGCCAGAGCCAGTGTCCAGCACAGGCCCATGACTCCCAGCAAAGTCACCATCATGCTGGACGCTCGCTGAGTCCGGTAGACTGATGGCGTGGAGGACTTCGGCCCTATATGTAGGCTGAAGCCAGTGATTACATCAGCTTGGCACGACCTGGAACAACCCCCCATCCCCCAACCCCTGCCACTGTCCCTCCCCGCCTCCCTCCTTCCGGCTCCTCCCTTTAACCCTTCCTTGGTCAGCGATGGACCCCCTCCACCCCCCACCAACTCCCTGCCTAGCTTGGGGTTTTCTGCAAGCCTATTTCTACGGCCGTCCCCGCCCCCCAGGATTCCTCCCTCTCTCTGCCCGGAACAGCTGCCCCTTCCTTTTCCCTCTTCCCCACTGCCATCTGCTCTCTCTGCCCGGAACAGCTACTCCCGTGCTTTTCCCCCACCCCTGCCGGGCACTGGCATTTGGCTGTATGGGGTAGATTTCATCAGAGCAAACAAAAGGCAACATCCAAGGCCAAAGCCAGGAAATGACTTCACACTGACCCCAGCCTTGGGCCTGGGTGCCACAGGCCGGACCGGAGGTAACAGGGAGCAGAATGACCCATTTGGTCAATCCCGCCCTGGCTCATAGAGTCCCTCCCTATCCCGTCTGTCTCCAACCACTTGGCACGGTTGGCCAGCTTCTCCTACAAACCTGTGCCCAGTCACGATGGGCACCAGGTCTCATGAAGAGCCGACACCTAGGCCAGCTTCCCAGTTCTCATCTAGTCAACGGCTGGACCGGCCTCCCTCACATCATTCCACCAGAGTGCTGGGGGCGACTGGTGATGATCGTCCTCCCGGCTAAACTCACCTCGCTTATCCAAGTTCCGGTGCCCAGCGGCTGACCACCTTTTCAGTTCCAGCTCCGACGGCACCGGTCTCCAGGTTTTTCTCTGACCAAAACACTCCGCCCCCACCACCTCCAAGCTCAAGATGGAAACCACGTTTTCTTAGGGTATTTGTTAAGTGAGAAGCACCATTGCCTAGTGGATAGAGCCCGGACCTAGGAGCATGGGCCTCTAGACTGTAAGCTCATTGTGAGTTTATATTGTATTCTCCCAAGGGCTTAATACAGTGCTCTGCACACAGTAAGCGTTCAATAAATATGACTGTAAGCATTCTGTGAGCAGGGAACGTGTCTGCTTTATTGTACTCTCCCAAAGGCTTAGTACAGTGGGCTGCACACAGTAAGTGCTCAATTCAACTGACTAACTGAATTAGAAGGACCTGGATTCTAATCCCGGCTCCATCAGTTGTCCACTGTGTAATTTTGGGCAAGTCACTTCACTTTTCCACACCTCATCTGGAAAATGGGGGTTCAGACTGGGAGCCCCATGTCGGTCAGGGACTGTGTCCAACCCAATTTTCTTGTATTCACTCCAGCGCTTAGTACAGTGACTGGCTCATATTAACAAATACCACAATTACTTAAGAGTTTATTATGTGCCACGCACTGAACTAAGCGCTGGGATAGATACAAGTTAATCTTAATCACAGGGACTATCTGTTGCTGAATTATACATTCCAAGCGCTTAGTACAATGCTCTGCACAAAGTAAGTGCTCAATAAGTACTATTGAATTGAATGAATCCTAATCCCCATTTTCCAGATGAGGGAACCAAGGCACTGTCACGTCTCCACTCGCGATCCCCGCCCACCGGGTCCAGCTTGGCTCCCCTCAAGCCCCAGCCATCTGGCTGGACCCAGGGATGGGATGTTGAGACTCCTGCCGGCCTCTGAAGCCGTGGCTTTTGCTCCGACCGATTTTGGGGAAATCGGTGCCCTTCTGGAACCACAAAGACCAGAATCCCACTGGGATCAGATGGCCTCCCTGCTGGAACCACGAAGAGCAGGATTCCACTGGGATCTGATGGCCTCCCCGCCGGGCTTCCCAAGCGGCCACCCTCAGTTCCGAAAAGGGCAAGGGTTTCCCGGAGTGAAAATTGCAGGCATCTAACTCCTCTCTATTGCTCAGCAGCTCCTTGCCAGAATCCTCCCGGACCGGCTATAAAGTATTGTTAAACCAGAATCCATTCGGGGCACAGTAAATGTGATCTTTCCCATACACCACCTAGAGCAGAACTGTGGTGTTTTCAACTTTTAAAAAGAAGAGTTTGGTATCATCAAACCCGGGCGCTGGCAGCAAGCAACTCTGCATGGGTGCCCTGGGTTCACCCAGACCGCAAGTTTTCTATGTGAAGGCACAGTCAGCATTGAAGGTGTCTTATTTGACCCTTTATCAATCAATCGATAGCATTTATTGAGCATTTACTATGTGCAGAGCACTATTCCAAATGCTTGATAGAGTACGGTACGACTGAGTCGATAGATACGATTACTGCCCAAGGAGCTTACGGCCTAGGGGGAGAGAGGCATTTAATTAAATTCCTCCATCGTCACTGGAGTAGAGAAGCAGCATGGCATCGTGGAAAAAGCGCGGCCCTCGTAATGGGCGGCGAACATATTCGCTAATTCTGTTGTAGTGTACTCTCCCAAGCGCTTAGTACCGTACTCCGCACATAGTAAGCACTCTATAAATATCATCGATCGATCGATTGACCTCGGAGTCAGAGGACGTGGGTCCTAATCCCGAGTCCGCCAACTGCCTGCTGTGTGACCTTGGATAAGTTGCTTAACTTCTCTCTGTGCCTCAGCTTCCTCACGACGCCTGTTCTTCCTCCCACCGTGAGCCCCATGAGGGTCAGGGACCAGAACCAACCTGATTATCTTGTGTTTATCCCAGTGCTTAGTATAGTCCTTGGCCACAGTAAACACTTAATAAGTACCACAATTAGGTACCAAAATTAAAGATCTGAGTAGTAGGGTTGATCCTGTTCAGTCTGTTGGAGGATGCTGGGCATAAAAGGCTAGGTGCTGACCACTGGACTCTGAAGGCGTATACCCAAGGCATATACACGATTTTGAATCTGCAGTCCACACAGAATAAGCACACTAGGAACACCTAAGGCAAAGGCTTTTAGCCACAGCCAGTACCATTTGCAGCGACAAGCAATGTGGCCTAGTGGAATGAGTTTGGGCCTAGGAGTCAGAAAAACTGGGTTCTAATCCTGGCTCTGCCACTTATCTGTTGTGTGAGCTTGGACAAGTTACTTGACTTCTCTGCACCTCAGTGTAAAATGGGGATTACAAGTGTGAGCCCTATTTGGGACAGGGACTATGTCCAACCTGATTAGCTTTTGTTTATAACCCAGTGCTTAGAACGGTGCTTGACACAGAGTAAGCACTTAAATACCATCATTATCATTATTATTACAGTGGGGGGCTGCAAGCGAAAAGGTCAAACCCCACCTCAAACAACGTGGCCCGGCTGAGGGCTTGGCCGCCGGACCCTGGCAACTGGCCTTCGGGAATGTGGCCGGAGAGGAGAGTTGTTTGGACAGAGGGTTTAAGAGTGCGAAAGGCACACTAGTATACATGAACCCAGTGCCAGGGGCCACGAATGCCCACGGCCAAGGTTGATCTTGAGGCGAGTCCAGCTCTGTGACTCGGATCTGGCTCCCTGCCGCTCCTCCCATCTCCGCCCTGGAACCCCAAGCCCTCACCCGCCCCTCTTTCCCACCGGATTTCCCTCTCCAAAGAAGGAGCTGATCCACGGCCGCGACGATGGTTTATTTCATACATAGAGGGGAGGGGGTGCGGGGGCCAGTGGTATTGCTGTCTGAGTTTGTCAGTCTGTGGTGGGGGGGCCATGGGCTGGTGGTATTACTGTCAGGGGGTGTTGTGGGGCTGGGGGGTGGGCCAGGAGTGTCACTGTCTGGGGCTGTCAGGGTCGGGGGCAGTGGGGAAAGGGGGCTACAGGGTTATGCCCCTCCCCTTTTCTGTGTAGGGCACCCCAAACCGTCATGGGAAGGGAACTGGGGGGGTGGGAGGGGGAAATGCTGCCCCTAGCCTGGTAACTAGAGAGGACTGGGCCAGTCTGGGAGCCCAGGGCTAGCGTAAGTCTTTGCCTGTCACTGCTCATGCTTCCCAAGAGAGGATCAACCCATTTCTCTCCCACTGCTCACTCCTCGACACCGGGGAGGGGGGAATGGGGCGGGGTAAGGGGCCGGGGCCCCTAAACCAGGTCCACCGGGACTCAGGTGGGGTACTCCGACCCCTTCTGCCCCACGCACTGGTTGTGGGGTTAACCCAGCCAGGGTGTTGGGGGAGGGAGTGAGGGGTCGGTTGGGGAGCCAGAGCCCGCGCCCTGACTGGGGTTCGGGGGAGTGTGAAGCTCGCACATTCGTGTAAAAAAATAAAACCACATCAGCAGCTGGGGCCGGGCCCAGGCACGGGAGGTACCGGGAGGCCCCGCCTGGATGGCGGGGGGGAAAGGTGACAGGGGCCAGGCCCACCCTGAACCCCAACAGAAGGGCAGCAGCCTTGCAGGACCCCCATCCCCCGGGGCCCAGCCCTAGCAGCCCCCTTTCCCCCCAGGCCCAACCCTGCAGCCCCCCACCCCCCAGGCCCAGTCCTGCAGCCCTGGAGCACAGGAACCAAATAAATAAAGTGCAGCTGTGAGGGGAGTAGAGAGAGGACAGGAACTCAGGGGCGAGGACCTGGTAGGGAGTGGGGCTGGCCAGAGGGAAGCTGCGTGGAGAGGAGAAGGGGAGAGGAGTGAGAAGAAAGGAGATGGCTGGGAAGGACTGTGGCCCAGGGAGGGAGGGGCAGGGGGCTCTGGAGAGGGGCCAGGGTGGAAGCTGGAGATTGGGGGGATGACCCTGCCTGGGGACTCCCACCTCTGTTACCTGCCCCCCGCCCCCGGCCAACATTCACTGCCGCCCAGCCAAGGCCCAGGACAGGGGCAGGCTCTAAGGGGGAGGGGTGGGCGAAGAGAGGGAGAGCGGGAAGGGGGCCGAGCCCCAGATCAGGCCCGTCCTGTCCAGCGAGGGGTCCCGCGGCCCATCCCTCTGTTCGTGTGAGCCCCGGGCTGGGCGGCCCCCGCTACTGGAGGTAGCGATAGGCCTTGAAGCAGTGGTTGCCGGCGTCGGCCACCACCACGTGTCCGTCTGAGGTGAGGGCCAGGCCCTGGGGCCCGTACAGCGGCTCCCCCGTGGTGTTGATGTACGACAGGAAGGAACCCGATCCGTCAAACACCTGCCGTGGGAGGGAGGGCTGGAGAGGGGGCACCCGCCACATCCACCCCCGCGCACCCCAGTGCAACCCTCCTCGTCCCGGCTCTTCCCCCCACGTGGATCCCCTTCCCACCCCCCGCAGTCCCTTGACGTCCCACACAGCCCAGCTGCCCCGTCGCGGCCCCGGACCTGGATGCGGCTGTTGCCCCAGTCGGCCACGATGATGTTGCCGTTGGAGTCCACGGCCACGCCGGTTGGCGCGTTGAACTGCCCGTTGCCCTCGCCGTGGGAGCCGAACTTGAAGAGGAACTCTCCGTCGGCGCTGTACACCTGGGGGCGGGGACCGAGCGTTGGACCCTCTAGACCCCCGTCCCGCCTCTGGCCTGGAACGCCCTCCCTCCTCGTATCCGACAGACAATTACTCTCTCGCCCCTGCAGGACCTTATTGAAGGCTTGCTCCCTTCCTTCATCCGCCCCCATCAAACCCCACAGCAGTTATCTACGTAACTGTAATGTATTTATTTACATTAATGTCCATTTCCCTCCCTAGTCTGTAAGCTGGTTGTGGGCAGGGAATGTGTCTGTTTATTGTTATATCGTACTCTCCCAAGGCCTCAGTACAGTGCTCTGCACACAGTAAGCGCTCGATAATTTCGATTGAATGAATGACCCAGCACCCCCAGCCCCCTTAACAGCCGGTCCCCAGACCCCCGCCGAGCCCAGGGTTCCCCCACCTCCACCTTAACCCGGCCCTGCCTCCGGGTCGCAGTTGCCTGGGAGGGGGATGGGGCTGGAGGGAGACGGTCAGGATTTCCAGGACTCTGGCCTGGCTTGGGAAAGGCTGGCGGCGGCAGGGGGGAAAAGGCAGAGGGGGAACTAGATTAGTGTTGGAAGGGCTGGAGATGGGTCACGGAGACCCGGGGGGCTGGGGGTGGGCTCGGGGCGGAATAGGGCAGTGGGAGCCAGGGCACTGGGGGGTGGGGGCTGGGAGCCACTCACCTTCACAGAGTGGTTGTGGAAGTCAGTCACCACAATCTCATTCTTGTTATTGACGGCCACAAAGTGAGGACCTGAGATGGAGAGGAAGGGGGAGTTGGAGGAGAGGTGCCTTCGATGCCCCATCGAGGAGGATGCAGGCCACCGAGGCGCCACTCAACGCCAATGGAAACCCTGAGGGACCATCCGCGGGGGATCCCGGGGCGGGGCAGACGGGATCTTCAGGCGGGGGTTTTAAGAGGAGACGGGAGGCGGGGAGAGGTTGGCGACCCCAGGTATGTACCTGCGAAGTGCTTGTCCGTGGCCCCGCGGCCCCCGAAGCGACTGACCAGCTTGCCGTTGGGTTGGAAGGTGAAGACGCAGCAGGCCTTGTTGTCCACCACGATGATGTGGCCGTTGCGGTCCACGGCCACGCCCTTGGGGCCCATCAGCCGCCCCGCCCCGATCTTGCTCTGTGGGGCCGGGAGGGCGGTGACCCCCGGCCCCGGCCCCGACCCACCTCCAACCCGCCCCGACTCCAGGCCCCGACTCTCCCCTCACCCATCCCGGCCCCGGCAACCCGGCCTCGCCAATCCAAGCAGGCCAAGGTTTGGGTGGGATGATCCGGGGGAAACCGGGGGGACTGGAGGCGGGCGGTGGTGGAAGGGGTATGGGGTCACAAAGAGTCGGGGGAATGGGGCACAAGGCATAAATGGGGGGCAGGGAGGCATAATGACCCTAGGGCCTGGGGAGAGAGGGAGGAGGTTGAGGGGGATTGGTCTTGGGAAGGGCAGACCCCAGGAAAGGGGAAATGAAACTCCCCTAGACTGCAAGCTTGTTGTGGGCAGGGAACGTGTCTGTTTAAAAATAATAATAATAATTGTGGTATTTGCTAAGCCCTTATTATGCACTAAGTACTGGGGTACACCAAAGTAACCAGATTGGATACAGTCCCTGGCCGACACGGGACTCACAGTTTTAATCCCCATTTTACAGATGAGGTAACTGAGGCAAAAGTGGCCAAGTGGCAGAGCGGTATTAATAATGATGGCATTTAAGTGCTTACTATGTGCAAAGCACCGTTCTAAGCGCTGGGGGGGGGATACGAGGTAATCAGGTTGTCCCACGTAGGGCTCACAGTCTTAATCCCCATTTGACAGATGAGGTAAGTGAGGTACAGAGAAATGAGGTGACTTGCCCAAAGTCACACGGCTGACAAGCGGCGGAGCCGGGATTAGAACCCATAACCTCTGACTTCCACACCTGTGCTCTTCCCACTGAGTGAAGATCTCCTACTCCCAAGTCGGTACTCTTACCATTAGGCCACACCGCTTCTCTGTTTATTGTTGCCTTGTACTCTCCCAAGTGTTTAGTACAGTGCTTTGCACACAGTAAGCACTCGATAAAAACCGTTGAATGAATATGATTTAATGAATGAATGAATGACATTGCGGGCAAATGGGATGGAGGCAAGGGATGGGAACAGGGGGTGGGAGGGGACACGGGGCGGGAGAGGGGGCTGCTCTCTCACCTTGAACTTGCCCTCGGGAGAGAAGATGCTGACCCAGCGGTTGTCGTAGTCGGCCACGATGATGTCACCGTTAGTGTCCACCGTGACGCCCGTGGGACGCTGCAGTTGTCCCGGGGAGCGCCCCCGCACCCCAAAACGTAGCTTGAACTGCCCCTCATTGGAGAACACCTGTCGGCGGGAGGGGCCGGTTGGAGAAGGGAAAGGGCGTCCTGGTGGGGGCTGAGGGGACGGGGGAATTGGGGCCAAGCCAGGTTAGGGACCAGGGACCCGGGCCCGGGGTCACTCACACAGCAGGACCCTCTCGACCCACCCCCAGGGGGAGGAAATTATGCCCTCTGCCTCCACCCAAGGCCAGCGGGAGTCCATCCAGAGAGCTTCCTACCCCACTCTCGCCCCTCTCCGCCAGCCCTGGGGGATGAGGGTCCCTATGGCCCCCACGGAAGCGACTGGGGTAGGCCACCCCGGCCCCCACGGCCCCGGAGCCGCCCGCCCTCGGCCCCAGCCTGGCAGTCGAGGGCGAAATGAGCCCCGCTGGGGTGGCGGGAGGCCCACGCGCAGCAGGGGAGATCCGGCCGCTTGCCGGGCCGCGGGTGAGCAGGCCAGAGGCCCAGCACGCCGGGGTTCAGCACGCAGGAGGCCCACCGCCCCAGAGGGCGTTCACCAAGTCCGCAGAGGCCTCGGGCCCTAGGACGGGGCTGGGAGCCAGGGAAGAGGGGCGAAGCCCTATGACCTGGTGGTTAGAGCCGGGGTCCGGGAGTCAAAAAAATCTGGGTTTTGGGGGGTTTTTTTGTGGTATTTGTTAAGCGCTTACTATGTGCAAAGCACTATTCTAAGCGCTGGGGGGGATACAAGGTGATCAGGTTGTCCCACGTGGGGCTCACATTCTTAATCCCCATTTTACAGATGAGGTAACTGAGGCACAGAGAAGTGACCTGCCCAAAGTCACACAGCTGGCAAGCGGCGGAGCGGGGATTCGAACCCATGACCTCTGACTCCCAAGCCCGGGCTCTTTCCACTGAGCCACGCTGCTTCTAACCCTGACTCCGCCACTTGCCTGCTGTGGGACCTTGGCCAAGTCACTTCACTTCCCTGGATCTCAGTCATCTGTAAAATGGGGATGAAGACTGGGAGCCCCGTGTAGGAGAGTGAGAAGCAGCGAGGCTTAGTGGAAAGAGCCCGGGCTTGGGAGTCAGAGGTCGTGGGTTCTAATCCCGGCTCCACCGCTTGTCAGCTGTGTGACTTTGGGCAAGTCACTTAACTGCGCTTTGCCTCAGTTCCCTCATGTGTAAAATGGGGATGAAGACTGTGAGCCCCACAGCGTGGCTCAGTGGAAAGAGCCCGGGCTTGGGAGTCAGAGGTCATGGGTTCTAATCCCTGCTCCACTGCTTATCAGCTGACTTTGGGCAAGTCACTTAACTTCTCTGTACCTCAGTTACCTCATTTGTAAAATGGGGATTAAAACCGTGAGCCCCATGTGGGACAGCCTGATCACCTTGTATCCCCCCAGCGCTTAGAACAGTGCTTGGCCCATAGTAAGCGCTTAACAAATGCCATTATTATTACCTTGCAACTACCCCAGCACTTAGCATAGCCAAGCACATAGTAAGTACTTAACAAATACCATCATCATCATCATCTCACCCCCTCTTCAAGAAAAAACTCTTTCACGTCTAATTCCACCTTACCTATAATTGATTCTAACATAGTAATAATAATAACTGCGGTATTGGTTAAACTAGGTGCCAAGCACTGTACTAACCGCTGGGGTGGATATGAGCAAATTGGTTTGGACACAGTCCCTCTCTCGCATGGGGCTCCCGGTCTCACTCCCCCTTTTCCAGATGAGGTAACTGAGGCACAGAGAAGTTAAATAACCTGCCCAAGGTCACACAGCAGAAAGTGGAGGAGCCAGAATTAGAACCCAGGTCCTTCTGGCTCCAAAGACCCTTGCTCTGTCCGCTGGATCACAGTGCTTCTCACGTGCTTACTATGGGCTGGGGACTTAAGCGCAGGGGTGGATGTAAACTAATCAGGTTGGGCACCGACCATTTCCCACGTGGGACTCACAGTCTTAATCCCCCTTGTACAGAAGAGGTAGGTGAGGCCCAGAGTAGTTAAGTGACTTGCCCAAGGTCACACAGCAGCCGGAATCGGAAACCCGGTGCTCTGATTCCCGGACCCGTGCTCTTTCCCCTAGGCCACGCTGCTTCTCACTGGCTCTCGAGAGTCTGAAGAGGCAGCAGTGGCGTCAGGCAGGGACTCTGAAGTTCTCCGTCGCTCCCGAGCCAGCGGACTGATTGGAGAACCGCGACGGATGGGGCTCGTTTCTGCCTGGAAAAATGACTCAGAGAGAGCCGGGGGGTCACCCGGGCGGCCGGTGACTCGGTCATTAGCAGGCATCCAAGTGGCGCGGGTTAACGGAAAGAGCCCGGGCTTGGGAGTCAGAGGTCGTGAGTTCTAATTCCAGCTCTGCCACCTGTCAGCTGTGTGACTTTAGGCAAGTCGCTTCACTTCTAGGTGTCACAGTTATCTCTTCTGCAAATGGGAATGAAGACTGAGAGCCCCACGTGGGACAACCTGATGACCTTGTATCTATCCCAGCGCTTAGAACAGTGCTTGGCACATAGGAAGCGCTTAACAAATACCATGATTATTATTATCCAAGTTCATCCTCTGTCCCAACGCCCGCCTCTGGACCCTCCCTCGTCCAGGACCCCTCCCACGGTGGACTCTCTCGTGAAGACAGCCGTCCCAAGGGTCTGGACCGATTCTCCCCACTGTCTGCCCCCCGCCCTGGTCCCCCTGAGAAGCAGCGTGGCTTAGTGGAAAGAGCCCAGGCTTGGGAGTCAGAGGACATGGGTTCTAATCCTGGTTCCGCCGCTTGACTGCTGTGTGACCTTGGGCAAGACACTTAACTTCTCTTTGCCTCAGTTACCTCATCTATAAAATGGGATGAAGACTGTGAGCCTCACATGGGACAACCTGATTACCTTGTATCCCCCCATCGCTTAGTAATATTGCTGGTATTTGTTAAGCGCTTACTATGTGCAGAGCACTGTTTTAAGCGCAGGGGTAGACACAGGGGAATCAGGTTGTCCCACGTGGGGCTCACAGTCTTAATCCCCATTTTACAGATGAGGTAACTGAGGCCCAGAGAAGTGAAGTGACTTGCCCACAGTCACACAGCTGACAAGTGGCAGAGCTGGGATTCGAACTCATGACTTCTGACTCCAAAGCCCATGCTCTTTCCACTGAGCCACGTAGTACAGTGCTTGGCACCCAGGAAGCACTCAATAAATACCATAATTATTATTATTTTTAGTCTGTAAGTTTGTATGGGCAGGGAACATGACTGCTAATTCTGTTATACTGGACTCTCCCAAGCATTTAGTACAGTGTTCTGTACATGGTAAGCCCTCGATAAGTACAAATGATTGACTGATTATTATTAATATATATTGTTATATTATTGCATATTATTATATTGTATTATATTATTAATATATAATAATGCTTTTGTTAAGCACTTTTTATGTGCTAGGCACTTTTCATTCATTCAATAGTATTTATTGAGCGCTTACTATGTGCAGAGCACTGTACTAAGCGCTTGGAATGTACAATTCGGCAACAAATTAGGCACTATACTAAGTCCTGAACTAGATTCAAGCTAACTGGGTTGGACGTAGTCCATGTCCCACTTGGGGCTCACACTCTTAATCCCATTTTACAGATGAGGCAACTGAGGCCCAGAGAAGTTAAATAATCATTTGGTATTTGTTAAGCGCTTACTATGTGCCAAGCACTGTTCTAAGCTCTGAGTAGATACAAGGTAACCAGGTTGCCCCACGTGGACCCACAGTTTTAATCCCCATTTTTCAGATGAGGTAACCGAGGCACAGAGAAGTTAAGTGACTTGCCCAAAGTCACACAGCTGATAAGTGGCGGAGTGGGAATTAGAACCCAAGACCTCTGACTCCGAGTCTCATGCTCTATCCACTACACCATGATTGGTCTGATTGCAGCGACAGGATGGCCGGCAGGGAGTAATAATAATAATAATGTCGGTATTTGTCAACCGCTTACTATGTGCAGAGCACTGTTTGAAGCACCGGGGGAGATACAGGGTCATCAGGTTGTCCCACGTTTTACTGATGGGGTAACTGAGGCACAGAGAAGTTAAGTGACTTGCCCACAGTCACACAGCTGACAAGTAGCAGAGTATGAGAGTCCAGGCTGACAGTGATTCTAAAAATGGGCAGGATGGGGGAAGGGGAATACCATCGGCCCAAATGGTATCTGGGTTGCTGATCTTGCCCAGGAAGTGAGCTTCAGAAGTTCTGAGGTGGTGAGCTCCTTATGGGAAGGGAACGTGTCTGCTAATTCTGTGGTACTGTACTCGCACATAGCAAGCGCTCAAGCAAGGCCACCGTTCGATTGGTAAGTTTAGAAATAACACTTCTTCACCCGATAGGTATTGGGCAGAGAGAATTCATTCCTGTAGGAATAATAATCATGGCATTTGTTAAGCACTTAATAATAATGCTGGTATTTGTTAAGCGCTTACTATGTGCAGTGCACTGTTCTAAGCGCTGAGGTAGATACAGGGAAATCAAGTTGTCCCCCATGAGGCTCACAGTTAATCCCCATTTTACAGATGAGGGAATTTAGGCCCAGAGAAGTTAAGTGACTTGCCCAGTCACACAGCTGATAAGTGGCGGAGGTGCCAGGCACTGTACTAAGCGCTGGAGTGGACACAAGCAAATCGGGGCGGACACAGTCCTAGTTCCCCATGGGGCTCACAGTCTTAATCCCCATTTTATAGATGAGGTAACTGAGGCACAGGGAACTGAAGTGACCTACCCAAGGTCAACCAGCAGACCAGTGGCAGAGCCAGGATGAGAATCGATGACCTTCTGCCTCCCACGCCCATGCTCTAACCACTGAACCGTGCTGCTTGGGGGTGGAAAACATCGGCGTGTGAAGACGGGGTCCCCATTTTCAACTCTGGAGGAAGCGACATCCCGGCCAGAGGCAGCACCGGCAGGGTTTGGGCCTACCTATCGCCAACTAAATCCTCCCGACTGATGACGGGGGAAGTTCTCTTTATCTCTCTGCCCGATCCCTCCCTCTAGATCTAGAATACGCAAGAGAGGGCGTAAGAATACCAAGAGGTCGTGGCCATCTCCGGCATCGGGGAGAAGTGCGAGGAGGTTGAAAAGAAACGGTTGTGGTATTTCACCTCTCCCACTGGGCGGGCTGCCGACGAACATCTTTAACCACACACTCCCAAAGTCACAGTTTGGCTTCACACCTCTAGACTGCAAGCTTGTTGTGGGCAGGGAACACGTCTTCCAACTCTGTTGGACTGTACTCTCCCAAGCTCTTAGTCCCGTTCTCAGCACGCGGTAAGCGCTCGATCAATACCACTGATCGACCGGTTGATTGAATGGCATGCGGTGCCGCAACTTGGATCTTTGTTTCAAATAGGAGCGAGAGAAATGCAAGGCACATCAAGACCTCCATATTGCCCTCCTATACTATAAAAAAATATATATTCACATCAAGACCTCCATACTTCCCTCCTACACTATAAAAAATATATATTTGCTATCACTAGACCTCCATACTGCCCTCCTATACTATAAAAAAAAATTTGCTATCACTAGTAATAACTGCGGTATTTATTAAACTCTTAGTATGTGCCCAAGACTGGACTAAGTGCTGGGGTAGAATCAATTTAATCAGGTTGACGGGAAACAGCACGGTCTAGCGGAAAGAGCACGGGCCTGGGAGTCAGATGACCTGCTCTGCCACTAGTCTGCTGTGTGACCTTGGGCAAGTCACTTAACTTCTCTGTGCCTCAGTTACCTCAGCTGTAAAATGGGGATGAAGACTGTGAGCCCCATGTGGGACATGGATTATGTCCAACCGGACTAGCTTGAATCACTCCACAGCTTAGTACAGTGCCTGGTATATAGTAAGTGCTTAACAAATACCATTTAAACAAGCATCAGACAACAGTCCTTGTCCCCCACAAGGGGCTCACAGCCTAAAAGGGAGGGAGAACAGGAATTGAATCCCCATTTTATAGATGAGGAATTGAAGGTAGGGAGAAGTTAAGAGAAGGTCACACAGCAGGTAAATATCAGGACTGGGACAAGAATGCAGGATTAGAATCAATAATCAGTAAAGGTTTTGCTTTTTTAAATGGTATTTTTTTAAGTGCTTACTATGTGCCAGGCAGCGAACTAAACACTAGGGTAGATATAAATTAATCAAATTGGACACAGTCTATGTTCTACACGGTGGTCACAGTCTTAATCCCCATTTTACACATCAGATAACTGAGGCACAGAGAAGTCGAGTGTCTTGCCCTAGGTCACACAGCAGACAAGGGGGCAGAGGAGGAATTAAAACTCAGGTCCTCCTAACTTCAAGGCCTGTGCTCTATCCACTAGGCCATGCTGCTTCTTTAGGTTCTGGAAACTACAAAACCTGGACTGATCTAAAGTTACCCCACAGTAGTAAAGGTGACCATGTCTAGCCCTTCCCCACCCCAGTGGTTTGAAGCTAGATTGGGGCCAGGATTATTCAATTTATGGCAAGCAGTGTGGCCTAGAGGAAAGCACCCGGACCTGGGAGTCAGAGGACCTGGGTTCTAATCCCAGCTCCCTACTTGTCTGCTGTGTGAGATCTTGGGCAAGTCATTTAACTTCTCTGTGCCTCAGTTCCCTTCTCTACAACACGGACATTCAATACCTGTTCTCCTTCCTACTTAGAATGTGAGTCACACGTGGGACTTCATTCACTCATTCATTCAATAATATTTATTGAGCGCTTAAGCAGCGTGGCTCAGTGGAAAGAGCACGGGCTTTGGAGTCAGGGCTCATGAGTTCGAATCCCAGCTCTGCCACTTGTCGGCTGTGTGACTGTGGACAAGTCACTTAACTTCTCTGTGCCTCAGTTCCCTCATCTGTAAAATGGGGATGAAGACTGTGAGCCCCACGTGGGACAACCTGATTCCCCTATGTCCAGCCCAGCGCTTAGAACAGTGCTCGGCACATAGTAAGCACTTAACAAATACCAACATTATTATTACTATGTGCAGAGCACTGTACTAAGCACTTGGAATGGCTTGATTACCTTGTATCACCCCAGCCCTTACTACAGTGCTTAGCAGATAGTAAGCACTTAACAAATACCACTATTGTACTTATTATTATCATCATCAATATTATTCCACACAGTCACAGGTCAGCCAGCAATAAGGAACTCGGAATCTGGTGTTAGGCAACATATTTCGTCCGCTGGAAAATTCTTGGACTCCAAAGTTTCTGAGCATCGTCAGAATCAGTCATTTGGGTGCAGTATTAGACACGCTGATGACAGCTCTGAAGCCATGCACATGGGAAGACCCGCCAAGGACTCTCAGTCAGCCCCGAGCCTCAGACTTGAAGCAACCTGGCCTGGTGGAAAGAGCACGGGCCCGGAAATCAGAGGACCTGGGTTCTAATACCGGCTCCGCCACTTGTCTGCTGTGTGACCTTGAGCAAGTCACTTAATTCCTCCCCCAAGGTGACCCCGGGGTACCCACCATCTCAAGATTAAATGCTATCTCGTGACCCTCGAGCCAGCAGGAGGGACTCAGAGGTGCGGGTGGGATAACGCCCCCACAACCCAAACCTCTAGATTGACAGCCCAAGCCGGGAATATAGATGGTGTCCCTCACGCCCGTGCCAATCTAATTAGGTATGGAGGAGCGGGGAGGGCAGGGATTGGATAAACTGAGGCCAGAAGCTGGAATGCCCTAGGAGTACAGGTGATGAATACCCGCAGCCTCTGACCTTCTGCGTAGCGGATCGAGACTTATAGCAGCTGGCCGCGGGTCACCTCTGCCCACAGGGTGAGATGCCCGCTCTGCCTGCACCAAGTGAGGAGCCGTGGGATGGGGGAGTGTTCCGTCCCACTGAACGCTCGTGGAGCTGAAGCCAGGCGCTTCGACAGGGGTGTGTAACGCATAAGTGGATTCCTCCCAAGTGGGAAGTGTATGTGGGCGAGAGCTAGCCTCCTCAACACGTGCAAACAAACCATAAGTGAATTCCTCCTGGGGGGGACCTGGGGGTTCTGCCACGCGCGAGTAACATCTAAGTATATTCCTCCCGTTAGGGAATCTCTAATATCATTAAATAATCATATTCCTCCCGAAAGGGAAATTCAATTCGCCGCGTCCAAAGTGATCATATAATTCAATTCACCTCGCAGAAGAAATTTTGTATTAAACTCAGGCTTTCTGTCCCCGGTCTCTGTCTCTCCCTCTCTCTGCACCGATTCCCGAAGGAACCCATTCCCGGGAGACGAGTGACAGCGCCTCAGTGGTCTCATCTGTAAAATGGAGATTCAGTACCTGTTCTCCCTCCCGTTTAGTCCCTAAGCCCCATACGAGACAAGGACCGTGTCTATTATCTTTTTCTTCCCATGTGCTTAGTACAATGCTTGGCACAGAGAAGGGAAGCAATGCTGCCTAGTGGTTAGAGCACGGGCGCGGGAGTCAGAAGGACTCGGGTGCTAATCCCAGATCCGCCTCTTGTCGGCTTTGTGAACTGGGGCAAGTCACTTAACTTCTCTGAGCCTCGGTTACCTCATCTGTAAAATGGGGATTAAGACTGTGAGCTCCATGTGGGAGATGGACCGTGTCCAATCAGACTGGCTTGTATCTACCCCAGCACCTAGTAGAGTGCCTGGCGCATAGCGAGCACTTAATAAATACCATAAAAAAGTAGTAAGCGCTTAACAAACCCCACAATCATCACTGATTGGCAATCAGCCTAAAGACATCTAAAGTCACGCGCTAGAAATCGGCATCGGCAACAGAGCTGAAAGCCGTTGAATTCCGCTGCCCAAAGATGCACTGATAGACAAAGAAATGGAGGATCAAATGAAGAAGACTGTCACATCCTCTGGTGGACCGGCAGACAGAGGTTGAACCTAGGGGGATGGAATGTTCTAGACCACACATGGATCTAAAGAACAGATGCGATATCCAGTTCTTTAAAAAGTTGAGAGGAACCTGCCCCAGAGGAAATCACTGACTTCTTGATTAGATCCAGCAGTGCTTCCTGTCAACTAAGCCGGATAGGCTCACCAATAGGAAATTCCTGGGGTGTGACCGTCCCAGCGGCAACAAAGCCATACCCATCAGGATACCCACGTGTGAAGAGATCAAGGACAGCGGGACGTGGGCCAGCGGTGACCGCAAGCAGGGAAGGTCGGTGTAGTGGTTGACATCAGCCCAACCTCAGGCTCCGGGTCGAGGGTGTGGACCGCGGGGAGCCAGGGGGGTTGGACAGTCCAGCCCGGAGGGTGGCAGTCAGATGGGTGGGGATGGCAACTCCCGGGCTGTGAGCCAGAAACAGTGACCGGGGCTCCCAAGATGGGTCGTGGCCGCAACTCGAAAGGCAGGGGTTCCCGGGAGCAGGACGAGGGAGGGAAAGTGGGGGGCACACTGGTCTTTTCCACAAATTCGGCCTGAGGGATTTCATCTTGGACAGAAGCAGCAGCCGGATGGCTCCCTCTCTCTCTCTGGGCAGGCTGTCTCTGCCCCCAAGGATGGTCTAAGCCCGGCTGACCGCTTTCCCCTCAGTTCCGGGTCCGAGGAAGGACAGAACTAATGACTCCTGCTCCCAGGAGCCGGAAGCAGCTGAAGAACACCCGAAAGTGCAAGCACACGAAGGGGATCGAGCCAGGCTTGGTGGGGGGGGTCCCGTGGGCAGGGGACAGGAGGATCGGGGGGACAGAAGGGAAGCTTTGCCGTGATAAAACTGACCACGGGGAAGCCGGGGGGAGAGGGGAGGGTCTTACCTGGATACATTGGTTGTTGCTGTCGGCCACCACGATGCGGCCACTGCTGGCGGTGGAGATGCCCTGCAGGTTGGTGAACTCGCCCTTCTCCCGTCCTCGGCTGCCTGTGGGAGCCGTTCAGTTCAGCTCAGTTCAGCTCAGGAGGATGCCTGTCCCCCCGATCACCCTGGAGATCCTGGCCCCGGCTCCAGGCTCCCCGAGGCAGGGTCCGCTCCCGCTCTGGGCTCGGCCAGGCTCGTGCCAACTTCCAGAAGGAGGCAGGGGTGAGGGGCAGAGCCAGGTACGATGCCTTTGGGCGCAAAGGGGCTGCACAAGATTCCAAGAACCCACAAATCTATGGGGCCATGCAACTGTGGTGACCTCCGCTGCAGGTCACGGGGTCCCCTAGCCGGAGAACCCCTCAGTGGGGAGGGGTGGAGGAGGCCTGGTATTGGGCCCCCTCCTATTCTGGCTGGAGTAAAGCCATTGTCTCTGTGGTCCAGGCTGTCCCGCTTGTTGGTCTGGTTGTCACCCCCACCGTCCCGCTTGTTGGCCTGGTTGTCACCCCCACCGTCCTCTGGGTGTGCAACTTGCCCACTGGCCCACGCCCACCTCACCCACTCTCCGGCCCGCCACCCCCCAGCTCCCTGCCATCACCAACGCAGTAGATGAGCTCGTCCTAGATGGGTTTCTCCTTCCTCCTCCGGTTGTGCCACCCTCCTCCAGCCCGCGGTACCCACCTCGCCCGCTCCCCGGCCTGCCGCCCCCCAGCTCCCTGCCCTCACCAACGCGGAAGATGAGCTCGTCCTCGATGGGGTTCTCCTTCCTCTTGCCCCCGGCGCTGTACATGGAGCTGGGGCGGCGTACAGCCTTCTGGCGCACGTGGCCGCCCGCGCCCCCGGGAGACTTGACGCGGCGCTTGACGTCATCCGGGGACGGAGGCAGGTCCCCGGGCCGCAGAGCCCGCACACGGAAGGGGCTGCCGCCCAGGGGCTGCCCGTACAGCAGCACCGAGAGGAGCAGCTCCCCCTCGGCCCGCGCCGTGTACACCAGCTCGTAGGTGCCGTTCTTGTGGTCCAGCACCTCGGGGTCCACCCGGGCCCCGTCCGGCCCCGTCAGCTCCGCCCGCAGCTCCGCGCTGCCCGTGCGCACCAGCTGCCCGTCCTTGTCCTTGGTGGTGATGGTCAGCGAGGCCGGCTGGCCCACCACCGCCTGGCGCAGGCCCTCGCCCGTGGCCACGGTCTGGTGGGCCGTGGCGCTGGTGGTCACCAGGGAGCCCAGGTTCAGGATGGAACGGCGCAGCCCGTCCGTGTCCAGCAGCAGGTCCAGCTGCCCGTTCTCGTGCGGCCGCTCGGGGAAGTCCTGCCCGGCCAGGGCCCCCAGGCGCTCCCCCATCTGCTTCCGCACCAGCAGCACCTCCGTCTCCGAGCCCAGGCGCAGGGCCTGCTCCGCGAAGCTGCAGCTGCTGCCGATGTGCTCCTGGCCTTGGCGCAGGGTGTCCAGCTGGGCCTGCAGCACCTGTGGGGGGCGGGGAGGGAGGGGGCGGGACAGGGAGCGGCCGAGGCCAGGGGCGGGGGACACGGAGGAGGTGGGAGCGGCGATGGGATGGAGGGGGAGTAGGGCAAGCGGGGAGACGCCAGTAGGAGCCAAGGGAGGAGTTGGAGGGGAGAAACACAGAGACCGAGGGGACGATGAGTTCAGAAGGGACAAGGGGACACAGGGGGAGGGGGAGAGAGGGGCACATACCCAGAGACAAAGGGGGCGGTGGCTGGGGGCAAGGTGGGGGCAGAGAAGGATCTGGGGATCACAGCGGACCCCGGACTGGTTCCGGGCAGCCCCATCGCGGGGTACGGTCTTCCCCAGGACTGCCTAGAGCCCCCGGGGACTCGGCACTCCCACCGAGGGACTCGCCGGCCCGCGGACGGTCCCTCTGCCTCAGTGTCCCCCAAGGAGAGGGCAGGAGGGTGGACTGTCAGTAGATGGGCTGTAGGGGATCGAGGGATGGGGAAAACGGGCTGGGGGTCGGGAGCTGGGAGATGAGCCGGTGGCTCCCCGGGATAGGGGGATGAGGAACGGGGTGGGGGTGTCGGGCTCGGGGCTGCCGGGGGCCGGGGCTCTCCGGGGTCCTGGGGCTCACCTTCTGCTTGGCCCCACAGATGGCCTCCAGGTCCCGCACCAAGGCCCCCTTGCGCTGCTGCAGAGCCTGCTCCAGCTCCTCGAAGGCCCCGCTGATCTCGGCCACGGCCTCGTTCTTCCGCTCCACCAGCTGCTGGCTGATCTCCTCCACCAGGGCGATGGCGGCTGCCAGCTGGGGGAGCCTGGGGGCGAGGGGGCACAGAGATGTCACCGAGGACCCCGACCACCCCCCCAGAAGGAACAGGGTTGGGAGGCCGGGGGTCTCTGGAAGTGGAGGGTGGAAAGGGGTGGGGCTTCTAGGAGAGAGTAAGGGGGTCGGGCCTGGGGCAGGAAAGACGGGCTGCCAATGTTAGCGGACCAGAAAGATCGGATCTGGGGTCTCCTCATCCCCGCTCAACCTCTCGGGTCTGGCGGGAGACCTGGGTGACGGAGGCTGAGACTCCGGCCCAAACAGCTGCGGGGCAAACAGCTGGAGACCGGAGGAGAGGGGCCGTGGGTGGGGATCTAAGAATAATAATAATAATGATAATAGTAATTGTCTTCAGCCTCAGGCTCGTACCAACCAGGAATTTCCTAGACCGGGCACTCTGTCTAATTATAATTATTACTGTCCCAAGTGCCCGGTCTAGGGAATTCCGATCCCAGGACCCGTGACATAAATAATAAAAATAATAATAATAATTGTGGTATGCGTTAAGCTCTTAATACGTACCGGGCAGTATACTAAGCACTAGGGTAAATACAAGGTAATTGAGTTGGACTCGGTCCCTGTCCCACATAGGACTCGTAGTCCTAATCCTCATTTTACAGGGATTGGAACCCAGGTTCTTCTGACTCCCAGGCCCGTGCTCTACCCACTAGACCGTGCTGAGGATAGGCATACCCCAGGAACTCTCTGCCTCTCCCCACAAATCCACTTGCTCTCCAAGATATCCCCCCGGCCCCTTAGGGGAGCAGAGAACTTTTGGAACAGGTAATAATAATATTTTTCAGTGCTCACTATGAGCCACGTACTCTTAGATCCAAGATAATAATAATAATAGTGATGATGATGTTTTTTGTTAAGAGCTTATTATGGGCCAAGCACTGTTCTAACCACTGGGGTAGATACAGGGTCATCAGGTTGTCCCACGTGGGGTTCACTGTCTTAATATCCATTTTACAGATGAGGTAACTGAGGCACAGAGAAGTGAAGTAACTTGCCCAAAGTCTCACAGCAGATAAGCGGTGGATCCGGGATTAGAACCCACAACCTCTGACTCCCAAGCCCGTGCTCTTTCCACTAAGCCACATGGCTTCTTTAATCAGGTCGGACCCAGTCCCTGTCCCACGTGGATTAAATAGGAGGGCGAACGGGTATTTAATGTCCCATTTTAGAGATTAAGAAACTGAGGAACAAAGAAGCTGAGTGACTTGCCCTAAGTCACACATCAGACAATTAGCAGAGCTGGGATAAGAACCCAGGTCCTCTGTAATCCAGGGCCGTGCTCTTTCCACTAGGCCACCCTGCTTCTCCATGGCTGTAGGCAAACAGCGGCTTCATGCCCGCCACAGCTGAAGATCTGGGAGCGAGGGAGGTGGTCCCAGCCCTCGGCAGCGTGTGCTGGGGATCATCCTACCCAAGGGACCTTGGGCAAGTCACTTAACTTGTCTGGGCCTCAGTTACCCCATCTGTAAAAACGGGGATTAAAAAATGGGAGCCCCACGTGGGACAATCTGATTACCCTGTACCTACCCCGGTGCTTAGAATGGGGCTCGGCACATAGTGAGTGCTTAAGAAATACCATCATTATTATTCTTCTGGCCCTGTTATCCTATCCTATCCCACCTTGACGACTTTATCAGCCTTCTTGCTGACCTCCCCTGCCTCCTGCCTCTCTCCACTCCAGTCCATTCTTCATTCTGTTGCTTGGATCATTTTTCTACAGAAAATGTTCTCCACTCCTCAAGAAATCCCAGTGATTGTTCATCCACTTCTGCATCAAA
Organism: Ornithorhynchus anatinus; assembly: GCF_004115215.2. NCBI lineage: Eukaryota > Metazoa > Chordata > Mammalia > Monotremata > Ornithorhynchidae > Ornithorhynchus > Ornithorhynchus anatinus. The sequence continues at coordinate 138,142,083 of NC_041729.1, read as the reverse complement.
CAAAAACTCCTCACCGTCAGCACTCCATCACCTTGTCCCCTCTTACCTCACCTTGCTCCCTCCTACCTCACCTCGCTACTCTCCTACTCCAACCCAGCTCGCGCACTTCACTCCCCTTACGCCAACCTTCTCACTGTACCCTCCTCTCGTCTATCTCGCCGCCGACCTGTCGCCCACACCCCGCCTCTGGCCTGGAACGCCCTCCCTCTTCATATCCGACAATCACTCTCCCCACTTTCCAAGCCTTATTGAAGGCACATTTCCTTCAAGAGGCCTTTCCTGACATAGCCCTTCTTTCCTCTTCTCCCACTCCCTTCTGCATCACCTTGCCTTGCTCCCTATAATAATTTCGGTATTTGTTAAGTGCTTATTTTGTGCTAAGCCCTTTACTAAGTGCTGGGGTGGATACAAGTAAATCTGGTTGGACGTGGGACTCAAAGTCTCAACCATCCCCATTTTAGAGGTTTTACAGGTTTATTCATCCCCCCTCCCAGCCCCACGGCACTTTTGTACATACCGGTATTTATACTAGTTTTGTCTCCCCCTCTAGAATGAAAACTTGTTGTGGGCAGGGAACGTGTCTGTTATGTTCTCTCCTAAGCAGTTAGTATAGTAAGCGCTCAATAAATACGACTGGCTGGCTGACTGACCCTGTTGTATCCTTCTGGAATGGGATAAGAGCCAAGCACCGTCCTGACTCCACAGAGAAATTCTACCTGGCTTTGTCCCCCGTCCCCACTTCGATTCCGCGGGGCCGATGTACCCCTCGCAGTTCTACTGCCCCTCCGGAAGCCCCCCACTCCCCCTCGGGTGGCAAGAACCTCTCGGCCTGCTACTGTGCCAGACCCTGCTACCATGCTATGCTCTGGAAACACATCTTCAATAGAACACCCTGAACCCAGTAGGCCTTCAGCACAGTGCCATGCATACGACGCCTCTACACACAAGAGAGAAGCAGTGTGGTCTGGAGGGAAGAGCACGGGTCTGGGAGACAGAGGACCTGGGTTCTGATCCCACGTACCTGCTGTGACGTTGGGCCAGTCCCTTCTCTGTGCCTCAATTCCCTCTCCTGCAAAATGGGGATTCAATACTTGTTCTTGCTCCTACTTGTAAGCCCCATGTGGGACCTGTTTATCTCGTATCTACCCCAGTGCTGAGTACAGCGCTTGATATAGAGTAAGCACTTAAATATCACAATCGTTTTTATTATTGTTATTATTACCATTATTATTACTGTTCCAATAAGTCTACATGACAGTACTCTGCCCACAGTAGATAATTACTATTATTATGTAATTATAATAACGAGATGCAATACAGTGCTCTCTTCCCAATAGACCACAATACAGTGCTCCACCCACGATGCTCTGCGTACAGGAGGCACTCAGTACAGTGCTCTATACCCAGTGTTCAGTCCATAAAAGTCATTCAATGCAGTCCTTATACAGAAATCGCCCAGGACAGTGCTAGAGCCCCAGAAATCGCCCGCTACAGTAGTAGCCCACCAAAGTCACCAACTGAAGTGACTCGACCCAGAGGTCAGCCAATACAGTGCTCGGCCCACAGAGGTCACCCACTACAGTGCTCAGCCTCAGAGGTCCCTCAGCACAGTGCTCCGCTATTGCCAGATTCTCAGGGTCGCTGTCAGGTGGCTTCGGTGACCTTCGAGCTGACCGGGGTGGGTGGGGGTTGGGATGGCCAGTGGGAGAGAGGGGAGCTGGGCCTGCTTCAGCACCGGGTTCCCCCAGAAGAATGGCCAGGCTTTGGACCTCCCAGGATGGCGGCGGGACTCTCTGGGTCCTCGGGGTCGGTGGTCCCAGCCCTCGCCCGGGGTCCGGGGAGGCTACCCACCCCCGTACCGGCTGCGCACTGCGTCGAGCTGTCGTTGGAGGGCGCCTTTGTGCTGCTCCACCACGTCGCGCAGGGGCACGGTGCGGTGCTCCTGGTGCTCCCCGGCCCGGCATTCCCCGCACATGGCCGTCTCGCAGGCCTCACAGTAGAACTCCATCGTCTGCGGGGGACCGGAGCGGGGCATCGGAGGGGGCGTCGGGGAGGTCCGTCAGCGGGGGGCGTCAACGGCGGGGTGGGGGAAGAGTGACACCAGGGGGCATCATCGGGGGGCGTCAATGGGGCCGACAGTGGGGAACGTGGGGAGGGAGAGTTTGGGGGGAGCAGAAGGGGGGCACAAGAGGGACTGCCAATGGGAGTCGTCGGCGAGGGGCACCTCGTCTTCATTCCTACACCCTTTCCCGCCCTTCCCCAGCCCCCCATAATAACGATGATGACGACGATGGCATTTGTTAAGCGCTTACTACGTACAAAGCACTGTTCTAAGCACTGGGGAGGATACAAGGTGATCAGGTTGTCCGACGTGGGGCTCACAGTCTTAATGCTCATTTACCGGATGAGGTAAGTGAGGCACAGAGAAGTTAAATGACTTGCCCAAAGTCACACAGCTGACAGCCGGCGGAGCCGGGATACACCCCCACAAGGTTCACACAAAGAGTCCCAACCCCCTACCTGCCCGCCATTCATTCCTTCAATAGGATTTATTGAGCGTTTGCAGAGCACCGTACTAAGTGCTTGGAAAGTACAATACGGCAATAAAGAGACCTTGTATCTACCCCAAATAGACCTACCTTGTATCTACCCCAGCGCTTAGAACAGTGCTGGGCACATAGTGAGCACTTAATAAATGCCATCATCATCGTTATCATTATTAGTATTATTAGAGACAGTCCCTGCCCACAACGGGCTTACAGTCTAGATGCGGGGGAGACAGACATCGATACAAGGCCCGGCCTACCTTGCCCTCGTGGTTGGGGCAGGAGAGCGGGCGTCCAGCCACGGCACTGAGCGGGTGGGGGGCGGCGGGGTCGCGGCCCCCCTCGGGCGTCCGCTGCAGGACTTCCATGAGGTTGCTGATGAAGAAGTTGTTCTGCAGGGCGGAGACCCCCTGCTCGGGCAGGATGGAGGTCTGGCGGCACACCGGGCATGACAGCGAGAGGCTCTGTGCCGGGATGTAGTTCTGCAGGCACCTGGCGGGCAGGGGGCAGGGGCAGGGGAGGGCAGAGGGAACGCTGGATCAGAGGCCTCGGAGGTGGGGGGCTGGGGGCGGAGGGGGGTCGGCTCCCTCCCGGGACCCGTCGACTCTCCCCGGGAGGGCGGGCCCATCCCCTCCGGCCATCGCCCGGTCTTTCTGAAAGACCCCCCGGTCCCCCACCCCCCTCGCCCCCTCCTCACCTCTCACAGAAGGTGTGCAGGCAAGGCAGCACCTTGGGACAGTGGTACCGGTCCAGGCAGATGCTGCAGATCAGGAACTGCTTGTCGATCTGCCGCACCACGGGGCTGGCACTGCCCTCCCGCTTGGCCATGGTGCCTGCTGTTCTCCCTGCCCTGCCGGAGGAAGAGGCCAAGGAGAGAGGGCCAGGGGACCGGTGAGGCTCGGAGGGGCGAGGGGGGAGGGGGCCGGGGGGGTGGGGTTAGGCCAGGCCGGACCAGGCCGGACCGAGCCGGACAGGATCGGACCTGGCCCGGCCAGGATGGCCCGACTGGGCCTGCAGGGGGGAAGGGGCCTGGGCGGCGGTGGAGGAGGAGGGGCCGGGAGATTTGGGGGATATGGGGGCGCTGGGGGGAGGGGCGGTGGAAAATGGGGGCGACGGGAGTGGGAGTGGGGGGAAAATGGGATGGGGGCGTTGGGGACCTCAGGGTGGGGGCTGAATGGGGTTAGGAGGCCCTGTTTTGGGGGGAGAGGGGGAGTCGTGGAGGCTGGGAATAGGGAGGGGCTGGGAGTCTGTGGAGGGAAGGGGCTGTGAGGGCGGGGGATCGGGGGGCGTGGGGGGGAGGTGGGGGCCGTGGGGAATGGGGGGAGACGGGAGGGCCGGGGCAGGGAGGCGGAGCGCAGGAGACAAGGCCCGGGGTGGGGGAGATGGGGAAGGGGATGGGGACGGGAAAGGGGACGAGGATGGGGAAAGGGGATGGGGAAAGGGGATGGGGATGAGGGAAGGGATGGGGAGAGGGGAAACGAATAGGGAAGGGGATGGGAATGGAGAAGAGGATGGGAACGGAGAAGAGGATGGGAAGAGGAAAGGAGAAGGGGATGAGTTGGGGAAAGGGAAGGGGATGGAGATGGGAATGGAGAAAGGGAAGGGGATGAGAAAGGGGCTGGGGAAAGGAGCGGGTGTGGGCAGCCGGGAGGGACTCCGAGCGGAGGCCGGGGTGGAGCCGGGGAAGGAGTAGGGGGCGTCTGGGCGGGGGGCCGGGGGTGGGTCCGGGCCCCCCGGCCCCCTCGGGGACACTGACCGGGACCGGAGGGCGGGCGGTCAGCGGGGCCGAGGGCTCGGCGGGGCCATTGTCCGGAGGCCGGGCCGGGCCGGGCCGGGCCGGACCGGGCGGGCCGGAGGAGCCGAGCAGGAGCGGAGGGAATGGGGCGGAGGGAGAGGGGCGGGACCGGCCGCGGCTCCTCCCCTTCCCCCACCGCCCCTTCCCCTTCTCCTTCCCCTTCCTGCTGCGGGAATGCGGCCCCCGCCGGACACCGCCCCGGCCCGAGCCGGGGAAACTGAGGCCCCGGGGGAGGGAAGGCTGGGAGGAACGAGGAGGGGGCTCTTTAGGCGTCGACTGTGGGCCAGCCGCCGTTCGAAGCCAAGGGCACTTGGAGAAGGGGGAGCTGAGATGACCCCGATGCGGAGCTGTCCGGCTCGAACCCAGGACCCGGAGCTGGAAGGCCTCCTGGGGCTCGGCCGACCCGGGCTCGTTCGACGCCATCCAGCCCCTCCCTGTCCTAACCCAAACCCAGGACAGAGATGAGGCTCCCCGGGGCTGATAATGGGCGGGGATTGTCTCTGTCTGTTGTCGGATTGCCCATTCCGAGCGCTTAGTACAGGGCTCTGCACATAGTAAGCCCTCAGTAAATATTATTGAATGAATGAATGAATCTAGGCCCCTGCCCCCTTCCCCACCCATCCTCCAGCGACGATAAATAGGAATCGTCATGGTGCTTCAACGCTCACTAAGGGCCGAGCGCTACGCTAAACCCTGGATTAGGAATTAAATCGGTAGGTCCGACCCACTTCCCGGCCCACATAATAATAAAAATAATAATGATGGCATCTGTTAAGCGCTTACTATGTGCCAAGCACTGTTCTAAGCGCTGGGGAGGATACAAGGTCATCAGGTGTCCCACGTGGGGCTCACAGTCTTAATCCCCATTTTACAGATGAGGTAACTGAGGCCCAGAGAAGTGAAGTGACTTGCCCACAGACACACAGCTGACGAGTGGAAGAGCGGGGATTCGAACCCAGGACCTCTGACTCCCAAGCCCGGGCTCTTTCCACTGAGCCACGCTGCTTCTTTAGTGGAAAGCGGATGGGCCTGGGAGTCAAGAGACCTGAATTCTAATCCCCATCTCCATCCTGACTGCAGGGAGACCTTGAATAAATCAGTTAACTGATCTGCGCCTCAGTTTTCTCATCTGTAAAAAGAGGGGGATAAACTACTCTCTGTTCCTCCCATTTAGGCCGTGAAGCTCACGGGAAGCTCATCTGTAAAATGGCGATTAAGACTGTGAGCCTTACGTGGGACAACCTGATTACCCTGTATCTACCCCAGCGCTTAGAACAGTCTCTACACATAGTAAGCGCTTAACAGATACCAACATTATTATTATTAGGTCATGCTGCTCTTCGCCCGACATTAAGCCCCTGGGCATCCCACCCCAGGTAGTAGGCAAGGATTAAGTGAAGGGGATGAGAGCGGAGGACAGGGGCAGACATCGGGAAGGAAAAAGCTGGGGAATGCCAAGAATGGGGGGGGAAGGAAGGAAGGAAGGAAGGAAGGAAGGAAGGAAGGAAGGAAGGAAGGAAGGAAGGAAGGAAGGAAGGAAGGAAGGAAGGAAGGAAGGAAGGAAGGAAGGAAGGAAGGAAGGAAGGAAGGAAGGAAGGAAGGAAGGAAGGAAGGAAGGAAGGAAGACGGGTGTGGGGAGGACAGGAAGAGACTATACAATTCAATCGTATTTATTAAGCGCTTACTGTGTGCAGATCACTGTACTAGGCCTTTGGAAGAGTACAATATAACAATAAGCAGCGTGGCTCAGTGGAAAGAGCCCGGGCTTTGGAGTCAGATGTCATCGAATCCCTGCTCTGCCACTTGTCAGCTGTGTGACTGTGGGCAAGTTACTTAACTTCCCTGTGCCTCAGTTACCTCATCTGTAAAATGAGAATTAACTGTGAGCCTCACTTGGGACAACCTGATTACCCTGTATCTACCCCAGCGCTTGGAACAGTGCTCTGCACATAGTAAACACTTAACAAATACCAACATCATTATTATTATTATTAGACACATTCCCTGCCCACAGTGATCTTACAGTGTAATGACTCCATTGGATGTCCAGCTGTGGATGTGAGGGGGCCACCAGGCCTGGACCTTTGAGGGGGGCTACATTGGGTTCCCAAACGCAGGGTCCTGCAGCAGGAGAATTCTCCCCTCCCTCCCTGCCAACCCCGCCAAACCCTGTCAGGCAGGGAGACTGGAGACCTGGGAAGGTGTAGAAAATCAGCCTGGGAAGAAAAACATCCTTGAAGAATAATCGTGGCATTTGCTGGCTGCTTACTCTGTGCCAGACACCTTACTAAATGCTGAGATAGATGCAGGATAAACAGGTTTGACATAGTCTCTGTCCTCCCTGGGCCTCATAGTCTAAAGGGAGGGAAAAGCAGGTATTTCATTTCCATTTTACAGAGGAAAAAACAGAGGCACAAAATGTTTAGTGGCTTACCCAAGGTCACAGAGCAAGCAGGTGACAGTGCTGGGATTAGAATCCAGGTCCTCTGACGTCAGATCTGTGCTCTTTCCACTAGGCCACACTGCTTTAGTTGCCTAGACAGAGTGACCTTGCAGATAGGTAAATGAGTTTTTTTTAATGGTATTTGTTAGTCAATTATATTTATTGAGCACTTACAATGTGCAGAACACTGTACTAAGCACTTGGGCGAGTACAATACAATGAAATTAGCAGATACTTTCCCTGTCCGTAACAATTTTATAGTCTAAAGAAGTGCTTATTATGTGCCAGGCACTTTTTTAAGCACTGGAGTAGATGAAAGGGAATCAGGCTGGACACAATCATTCAATCATTTATTCAACTGTATTTTTTGAGTGCTTACTGTGTTCAAAGCACTGTACTAAATTCTTGGGAGCGTAACATAGGCTTGCAATCTTAATCCCCATTTTATAGATGAGGTAGGCACAAAGAAGTTAAATGACTTGCTCAAGGTCACACAGCAGACAAGTGGCGGAGCTGGGATTAGAACCCAGGTCCTAATGACTCTGAGGCCCGTGCTCTAACCACTGGGCATGTTCTTTGAGGGCAGGGATCATGTCTATCAACTCTATTCAGCATGGTGTAGTGGATAGAGCATGGGCCTGGGAATCAGAAGGTCACGGACTCTAATCCCGGCTCTGCCACTTTGCTCTTTGACCTCGGGCAAGTCACTTCACATCTCTGGGCCTCAGTTCCTTCATCTGTAAAATAGGGATTTAGATTGTGAGCCCCATGTGGGACAAGGACTGTGTCCAATCTGATTACTTTATATCTACTCCATAGTAAGCACTAAAATGCCATTATTGTTATTATTACTCTCCCAACCACTTAGCACAGTTCTGTGCACAGTAAGCACTCAATAAATGCCACTGATTGATGGATTCATTAATTGCCTGAGAGTGTTATTGTGTGGACAGGACCTACCCTACAGTACTGGAAAACAAAAGGTTTCATCGAACACTTTAGCCGCTCTGGGCTAATGAAAAGAAAAGGAGTGGGGCTGTGGGAGATGCCTAGCTACCTCCTGGAAAGAAGAGGTAGGAAAGACACCGGAACAGGGATAAAAGGGGGGTGGGCAGGGCAGGGCAGTGAAGGGCAAACCCCAATTGACCAAGGCAACAACGTCACCCTGACTTGGTCCCTTCATTCATCTCCCCCGGCCCAGCTCCGCAACACTTATGTACATATCTGTCATTTAATTATTTATATTTATGTTTTTCATTCATTCATTCAATTTTATTTACTGAATGCTCACTGTGTGCAGAGCACTGTACTCAGTGCTTGGGAGAGTACAGTCCCCCTCTAGACTGTAAGCTCGTTGTGGGCGCAGAATGTGTCTATTGGTATATTGTATTTACCCCAGTAAATACGATTGAATGATTGAATGAACGAGTTAAACATAATCAGTGGTATCTACTGAGGGCTTACTGGGTGCAGAACACTGTACCAAGCACTCAGAAAAGTACAGTGCAATAGAATTGGTAGACACATGCCTGTTCTCAGGGAGTTTACAGTCTAAGGGGGAAACAGTCATTCAAATAGAAGCAGCACGGCGTAGTGGATAGAGCACATTCATTCATTCGATCATGTTTATTAAACGCTTACGGTGTTCAGAGCACTGTACTAAGTGCTTGGAATGTACAATTCGGCAACAGATAGAGACAATCCCCGCCCAACAACAGACCTGGGAGTCAGAAGGTCATGGGTTCTAATCCCGGCACCCACTTGTCTGCTATGTGACCTCAAACAAGTCATCACTTTCCGGGCCTCCGTTACCTCATGTGTAAAATGGGGATTGAAGATTGTGAGACGTGGATACTGCGTCCAACTTCATTTGCTCGTATCCACCCCAGCGCTTAGTACAGCACCTGGCACATAGTAAATGCTTAACGAATACCATCGTTATTAAATACTTTACAGCTGGGTGAAAAAGCAGAGCATAAGGATGTGGAACGGACACATAATCCTGGGCAAACCTGTCAGGGGCCCGGAGCTGGGGATGGACTCAGGGATGGTCCTCGCCTCTCCCGATCAATGTTGCTAGTTGGACCCGTGGCTGGGGGATCTGGTATCTGAGTGAGGGTGGGTGGGAGCTCAATGCCAGCGGCCAGGCGAGAGAGGGGGATGAAATTCCTTAGGGCACAGGCTGCGGAAAGCCTAGGACTAGGAGAGCTGAAGGAAAGGGGAGGCCATGTACGTAGGCTGGGGTTCCCCTGACCTCCCACCCAATCCCAGGGGCCAGAGGACCGGAGGGGAAGCAGCCCCCAAATTTACTCCCACCCAACCCCAGGAGGCCGGAGGGGGGACCAGAGGTGGGGCAGACCCAGAATCCATGAGGCCGGGGGGACCAGAGGTGGGGCAGACCCAGAATCCACTCCCCTTCCAGGCAGAGAGCTGTTGGCCCTATTTTTTAAAGGTCTCTCTGAAGATAGAGACCCCCTCCTTCCCAACCCCCCACCTCCCCCTTCCAATCCCCCCACCCCCCACCTCCTCCTTCCCATCCTCCACCCCTCCCTAGCCATCCACAGTTGGCCTGTTTCTGGGATTAAAGCAGCCACAGCATTCTTCCTGAATGCCTGGATAACCTGTCAAGCGCTTAGCTCAGTGTACTGCACTTAGTAGACACACACATACACTCACGTATGTGCACAAACACACACACACACAGGGCTCTGCATCATACCCAAGGAAGATGCCGCTGAAAGAGAGAAGCAGCGTGGCTCAATGGAAAGAGCCTGGGCTTGGGAGGCAGAGGTCTTGGGTTCTAATCCCCGTTCTGCCACTTGTCAGCTCTGTGACTTTGGGCAAGTCACTTCACTTCTCTGCATCTCAGTTACCTCATCTGTAAAATGGGGATTAAGACTGTGAGCCCCACGCGGGACAACCCGATCACCTTGTATCCCCCCAGCGCTTAGAACAGTGCTTTGCACATATCGAGCACTTAAATACCATTTTTATTTTTTTTTCATTTTGCTGCACTCCATAGGTGCACAATAAATGCCCGTATCACTACTAAATCCTTCCTATCATCATTTCAACCCAATTTCTCTTGCTGTATTTTAGGTGATGGACAACAGCTGGTTCCTCTCCTCTGAAGCAAGACCTTTTCTGCATTTAAAATCCTCTATCCAGTGCCCTTCCCCCACAGCCAACTTTCCCTTCTCTAGGCTGAACACTCCCAACACAATATGGTCCAGACTAAAGGCAAACATAATGAAAGGATTGTTTCCTGGTTGTTCGTGCATGGCCTGCTTTTTTTTAGCCCACACTGTCCTAGTGTTTTTCTGCACCACCCAGGCCCACTCAGATTCAGCATGTGGTCCACTCTGACCCCTGGACCTTGTTCGGCCACCCTGATAATTGGCCAAGTATCCCGCATCCTCTGTCTGTCTGCCTGTTTGTCTGCATAGTGGATAAAGCACAGGTCCGCGAGTCAAAAGGTCATGGGTTCTAATCCCAGCTCCACCATTTATCTGCCGTGTGACCTTGGGCAAGTTCACTTCACTTCTCTGTACCTCAGTTACCTCAACCTGTATTTATCCCAGTGCTTAGAACAGTGTCTGGCACAAATACCTTCTTCTTCTTCTTTTTATTGTTATTATTCTCTGTGCCTCAGTTACCTCATCTGGAAAATGGGGATTGAGACTGGGAGCCCCACATGGGACAGGGAGTGTGTCCAATCCGATTCGCTTGTATCCGCCCAGGGCTTAGTTCAGTGCCTGGCACACAGTAAGCGCTTAACAGATGCCATTGCTATTCTGCGGTGCTGCCCTGAACTTGTCTTTTCCAGGAATCCTGTCCCCATCCCTCAGGCCTTGCGGTCAGAATCTGAGGAAGGGAGAATTAATCAATCAATGGTATTTATTGAGTACTTACTGCGTGTACAGTATTATATTAAGAAGGAGAAGATAGATGGAGCTGGCTTGATGGCCCTCTGCCAGATCAATGGTCTCATAACCCCTGGGGACCTCTAGCTGGACTCTGGGGCCCTGCAGACTCCCAAGCGCTTAGTACAGTGCTCTGCACAGAGTCAGCACTCAACAAATACCATTGATTGATTGACTAATCCTCTACCCCACTGTAATTTAGCCGATAGAGCGGGTCTGGGAGTCAGAAGGACCTGGGTTCTAATGTGGGTCCCGCCACAAGTCTGCTGTGTGACCCTGAGCAAGTCACTTAACTTCTCTGGGCCTGGAGTACCTCATCGGTAGAATGGGGATTAAGACTGTGAGGCCCATGTGGGACAGGAACCGTGTCCAGCCTGATTAACTTGTATCTACCCCAGCAATTAGAACAGTGCTTGGCACATAGAAAGCTTTTAATAAATACCATCTTTTTTTTCTCCTATTAGCCTACCCTGGCTCCTGTCATCAGCCCATTGGGCGATATAGGAGGTAGGGGAGGGGTCTCTCTGTCTCTGTCTCTGCCACTTGTCAGCTGTGTAACTGTGAGCAAGTCACTTAACTTCTCTGTGCCTCAGTTACCTCATCTGTAAAATGGAGATTAAGCCTGTGAGCCTCATGTGGGACAACCTAATTGCCTTGTATACCCCAGCGCTTAGAACAGTGCTCTGCACATAGTAAGCGCTTAATAAATACCAACATTATAAGCCTGCTGCTGGTGTCAGCGGGACGGTAGCCACGTCCTAGCATGTCCCTCCCCTTCTTGCCCTTCCCAGCTCCACCCCTCCCCTTCTGGCCCCACCCCCTCTTTCTCAGGCCCAGCCCCTTCTGTACTCGCCCCCCCCCCCCTTTTTATGGTATTTGTTAAGAGTTTAACTTACTATGTAATAATAATAACGATGATGGTGGTATTTGTAAGCGCTTACTATGTGCCAAGCACCGTTCTAACCGCTGGGATAGATACAAGGTCATCAGGTATGGACGTGGGGCTCACAGTCCTCATCCCCATTTTACAGATGAGGTAACTGGGGCCCAGAGAAGTTCCAGTGACTTACCCAAAGTCACACAGCTGATAAAGGGGCGGAACCGGAATTAGAACCCATGACCTCAGACTCCCAAATCCGTGCTCTTTCCACTAAGCCAAGCTACTTCTCACTGTAAGTGGCTGGCACTGTACTGGATACAAGCTAAGCAGGTTGGACACAGTCCTAGTCTCATATGGGGCTTTTACCCATTTTACAGATGAGGTAACCGAGGCATAGGGAAGTTAAATGACTCGCCGTAGGTCACACAGCAGTCAAGTGGCAGAGGTGGAATGAGAACCCAGGGCCTCCTGACTCCCAGGCCTGGGCTTTTTCTACCAGGCCAGGCTGCTTCTCGTGTTGCGCTTCCCCTTTTGTACCCCCACCTTCTTCTGACCACTGCGTGGCTCAGTGGAAAGAGCCTGGGCTTGGGAGTCAGAGGTCAAACCCGGCTCTGCCACTTGTCAGCTGTGTGACTTTGGGCAAGTCGCTTAACTTCTCTGTGCCTCAGTTCCCTCATCTGTAAAATGGGGATTAAGTCTGTGAGCCCCACGTGGGACAACCTGATTTCCTTGTACCCACCCCACCTTTGCTTAGAACAGTTAAGTACATAGTAAGTGCTTAACAAATACCATTATTATTATTATTATTATTACCACAGGCCCTGCCCCTTCTCGCCCAGGACCCGCCCCCTTCTGGCTCAGGCCCCACCCCTGCCCCCTCCCTCCCCGTGTAATGGTTGTGTCCCTGGCAACGGGTGAGGGGAGGGAGGGGAGCAGGTTGTTATGGTAACTGCGGGGAAAGGAGTGGAGGAAGAGGGTTCCCCTGGCAACTCTCCCCACCCCTTCGGGAACAGATTTCCCTGGCCTCCATCTCTCCTTTCCCTCCTCCTCCTGTGCAACTTCCCCCAACTCCATACTCCCCTGGCTCCCTCCTCCCCTACCGCCCCTTCCCAAACAAGATCAGGGACCCCGAGACCCTCCCCAAACCTCTTCCTGAAGAGGGGTCATTATTATTAATCATAATAGTATTTGTTAAGCACTTACTATGTGCCAAGCACTGTTCTAAGCACTGGGATAAGTACAAGGTGATCAGGTTGTTCCCCATTGGGCTCACACTCTTCATCCCCATTTTACAGACGAGGGAAGTGAGGCCCAGAGAAGTGAAGTGACTTGTCTAAAGTCACACAGCGGACAAGTGGCGGAGTCGGGATTAGAACCCACGACCTGTGACTCCCAAGCCCCGGCTCTTGCCCTTGAGCCACGCTGCTTCCTTTGAAGTACCCCCCCCCCCCAGGCCTCCAGGATCTGTTTGTGAGGATGGGGGAATGGAAAGGAAGCGAAAGGAAAGGAGGGAGCTCCCGGGACCGGCAGAGCAACGAGTGCCTTGGGGGCGAGAAACGAGAAAGGAGAGCTTGCAGCAGAGCATAATGGACTCATCCTTTCGAGGGGTGGGCTCATCCAGCAATTTCCCCTCAACGACCTTCCCTCTTTAATCTTTTCATCTCCACACCCTATTTCTCCTCTTTCTACTGCTACTTCCGCCTCACCTGTGGACTCACCTCCCTCCTCCCAACCCAAACACTTATCTACTTATCTTTAAACTCTGCTGTTTCCTCCTACTGGTAATTTATTTCAGAGTCTGTTTTTCTCGCTGGATTGTAACTCCCTCAGGACGGGGCTTGTGCATACTATTCTACACCCTCTGTGTCTCTTTCTTGTCTTTTTGGCAGTGGATCCTTTGTTCACCCCCTCCTCCCTGGAATTCCCTTCCCTTCTCTTACCACAGACTAGAGCTCTCCACAATTTAACAGCCCTTCTGAAATCACATCTCCTCCAGAAAGCCTTCCTTGCTTCATCTCTCTTCTCCCCACCCTATTCTCCCTTCCCTTCTATGTCACCTGTGCATTTGAGTCCTGACTCCTAAGCACATATCTCCACACCCTCCCTCCTCCCCCACAGCACTTACATATTTATATTTACATCTTTATACTCAGTTCCTTTCCTCACCTGTAATTTATTTTAGTGTCTGTCTCCCCCACAATTTAGTAAGCTCCTCGAGAGCAGATATTGGGTCTACTAACTCTACTGAAGTAACATGGCTTCAGTGGAAGGAGTCCGGGCTTGGGAGTCAGAGGACGTGGGTTCTAATGCCGACCCCGCCCCTTAGCTTTGTGACTGTGGGTAAGTCACTTCACTTCTCTGGGCCTCAGTGATCTCATCTGTAAAATGGGGATGAAGACTATGAGCCCCACGTGGGACTACCTGATTACCTTGTATCCATCCCAGTGCTTAGAACAGTGCTTGGCACATAGTAAGTGCTTAACTAATATCATCATTATTATTACTATATTCCCCCAAGTGCTTAGTACAGTGCTCTAAATACAGTAAGCACTCAGTATGACTGTTGATTGCCAAGCACTTAGTCCAATATTCTGCACCCAGTAAGTGCTCAATAAATATTAGATTGATTGATTCCTAAATGCTTAATAAAAGTGTTCTGTAGAGTAAGTGGTCAGTAAATTCATTCATTCATTCATTCAATCTTATTTATTGAGCGCTTATAGTATGCAAAACACTGTACTAAGAGCTTGGGAGAGTACGTTATATCTAGAAACAGACACATTTCCTGCTCACAATGAAGTCAAAGCCTAGAGTGGGGAGAAAGACATTAATATAAATAAATGACTGATATGCATAATGGATAGAGTACGGACCTGGGAGTCAGGAGGTCAGGGCTCGTCCACTTGTCTGCTGTGTGACCTTGGTCCAGTCACTTCACTTCCCTGGGCCTCATTTCCCTCATCTGTAAAATAAGGACTGAGACTGACTGAACAACCACCATAATAGTAATAACAATAATAACTGTGGCATTTGTTAAGCCCTTACTCTCTGCCAAGCACTGTACTACGCACTGGTGTAGATGCAAGAAAGTTTCCAGGCTTGATGCCAGGTTGAGTCGAGCATGGAGCTCCCAATTCAGTCGTATGTCCTGAGCACTTACTGTGTGCAAAGCACTGTTCTAAGCACTTGGGAGAGTACAATATAACAGTAAACAGACACATTCCCTGCTCACAGTGAGTTTACAGACTAGAGTGTCAGGAAACCCTCTTCTCATATTTTGGGATTTGCCCTGTCCTGTTTGGGCTACCCTCAACCCAATCCCATGATAACCACTTCCCAATCAATCATTCAGTGGTATTTATGGAAGGTCTACTAAGAATAATAATAATAAAGTCATTTGTTAAGTCCTTACTATGTGCCAAGCACTGTTCTAAGCACTGGGGGGATGCAAGGTAATCAGGTTGTCCCACATGGGGCTCACGGTCTCAATCCCCCTTTTACAGATGAGGGAACTGAGGCACAGAGAAGTTAAGTGACTTGCCCAAAGTCACACAACTGACAAGTGGATTAGAACCCATGACCTCTGGCTCCCAAACTCGGGTTCTTTCCATTGAGCCACGCTACTTCTCTAGAGCTTAGAGGACATATAACAAGCAAACACGCATTCGCTGCCCCCCAAAAACTTACGATCTAATAGGGGAGATGGATAACAAATATTTACAAGTTGTGAGAGCCAGAGGAAGAAGAATGATATAACAGTTAAGTAGTACAAATGTACCAGGATGAGAATAACTGAATAATTGAATGTGCAAATACACATAAGTCTTTTTGTGTGCACAGTGCAGTCAGGGATGGCAATGACACACAGATCGGTAAGTTGATATTTACTGATCACTTTGTGTAAATCAGTGTACTATGCACTTGGGAAAGTATGATACAGTTGATAGACACAATTCTTGCACTCAAGGAGGTGAATTTCACCATCAGGGGTGTCTTTTTTGAGTAAGAAGGAAAACTATATATATATATGTAGAGAGAGAGAGAGAATTATTGAAAGTGGACATGAATCACACAAATGCTAAAAGTGGCTATTGAGCTCATGTGACGTGAAAATTATTCAAAGAAGTCTTCCTGGAGGAGGTGGGATTTTAAGAAGTTATTTGGAGATCGGGAGAGCTGCGATCTGGCTGATTCAGGCCAGGGAAACGGCACAAACAAAGGGCTGAGGCAGAAGAGCTAAGAGTGAGGTACAATTAGAAGTTAAACTTGGGGAGGAGTGAAGATTTTGATGGGGGAGTAATTATTATTTTTTCATGGTATTTGTTAAGCACTACCTATGTGCCAGGCACTGTATTAAGCACTGGGTAGGTACAAGCGAATGAGATTAAAGACGGTCCCTGTTCCACATGCAGCTCACAGTCTTAATCCCCATTTTACAGATGAGGGAACTGAGTCAGAGAGAAGTGACTTGCCCACGATCACAACAGACAAGTAGCAGAGCCAGGACTAGAGCCCAGGATTAGAAACATTGCTCAGCCCCCATCTCTTCACTCCTTAAAAGCCTCCAATCGCTTTCCACTTGCTTCCTCATCAAGCAAAAACACCTTACAGTTGGGCTCCTCTAACTCTCTCCATTTTACATATCAAGCTCTCTTCATCAGAAACAGAGCCTAGCGGAAAGAGCAAGGACTTGGGAGTCAGAGGACCTGGGTTCTAATCCTGTTCCACCATTTTTCTGCTGTGTGACCTTGGGTGAGTCACTTAATTTCTCTGTGCAACAGTCTCCTCACTTGTAAAATGGGGATTAAGACTGTGAGCCCCGTGTGGGACGGGAGTTGTCCCCAACCGGGTTTTCTTGTATCTATCCCAGCCCTTAGTACAGCGTCTGGTATGTAGATAGCACTTAAATACCTTTTTTTTTAAAAAAAAAAGAGCCTGAAAATCTAATTTATGGTGATGGAAGCAGGGAGGTAATAGCTGAGGGGGCAACTGGAGAAGGCTTTTCTTGTGTAAGAAATACTTGAATGTGTTTGAAGTTGTCTCCGAGAGTAACGGTTGAAGATAGAGACAGTGTTTTTAAGAGGGGAGAGGTTAAGATCAGAGGCCCAGTAGAAAGTAGATTTTGAGAGCAGACTGGGGACCTCTTCTTGAGGAGCAACCGGAAAGGAAAGAGAAGAGGTTAGTGGTGAGTTAGTGATAGAGACACTTTTGGAATTTCACGCTCGATGATTTCAATTTTATAAAAGTTAGCGAGGTCAGGGGTCTTCTGGAGGTGGTGAGGCTGGGTGCTACCAGAGGGAGTTGAGTTTGAAAGAGTTGGCAGGCTTCTTGGCTATTGGAGTCAATGAGGGAAGAGGAGAAGAGTTGTTGAGCTGAATTATAGCAGGTCAAAGAAAATCTGAAGTGACAAATTGGCCCAGTGCCTGGATTTTCGCCAGCAGTGTTCTCCTACACTCATGCAGATGAAAAGGAAGGAGACAGGGAGGGGGAACAAGGGTTGCTGATGAGACAGTGATGGAGGGAAACTGAAACCAAGAGAGAATTAGGGTAAGTGGAGAAAATGGTGTTGAGGGAGTGGCCTTCAACAGCAAGTCACTTCAATTCTCTGGGCCTCAGTGACCTCATCTGTAAAATGGGAGTTCAATACTTTAAAAAAAAGTATTTAAGTGCTTACTATGTGCCAGACACTGTACTAAGTGCTGGGATAGATACACGCTAATCAGGTTGGACACAGTTCATGTTCCATACGGGGCTCCCAGTCTTAATCTCCATTTTACAGATGAGGTAACTAATACCTGTTCTTCCCCACTTAGATTTTGAGCCCTTTGTGGAACAGGGGCTGTGTCTGATCTGATTATCTTGTATCTTCCCAGCCTTTAGAACGGTGTTTGACACATAGTAAGTGCTTAGCAAACACCACAATAATTATCATCAAGCTGTATGAGTTGGTAGGGTAAGGGAGTCCAGGAGGGTGATAGTCTGGTACAGGTGCAGCAGGTCTAGAGTACAGTAAGCAGTACGGCCTAGTGGAAAGGGCTCAGGCCTAGGAGTCAGAAGATCTGGGTTCTAATCCCAGTTCCACCCTTTGTTTGCTATGTGACCTTTGGCAAATCACACAACTTCTCTGTTTCTCACTTACCTCATCTGCAAAATGGGGATTAAGACAGTGAGTTCTTGGTGGGACAGGGATTGTGTCCATCCCAATTTATCTTGTATCTACCACAGAGTTTAGTACAGTCCTTCTGATTCCCAGGCCTGTGCTCCAGACACTAGGCTTAGTATCTAAGCCTAAGAAACAAAGAACATCCCTGGGCGAGGGCCCCAGAGCTGGGATCTTAATAATAATAATGATATTTGTTAAGTGCTTACTATGTGCTAAGCACTATTCTAAGCCCTGGGGAAAATACAAGGTAATCAGGTTGTGATGATGATGATGATGGTATTTGTTAGGCACTTATTAAGTGCCAAGTACAGTTCTAAGCGCTGGGGTAGATACAAGGTAATCAGGTTGCCCCACTTGGGGCTCACAGTCTTCATCCCCATTTTATAGGTGAGGTAACTGAAGCATCGAGAAGTCAAGTGGCTTGCCCAAGGTCACAGAGCAGACAAGTGACGGAGCCGTGATTAGAACCCATGTCCTCTGACTCCCAAGCCCTGGCTCTTTCCACTAAGCCGTGCTGCTTCTCCAACATGGGGCTCACAGTCTTAATCCCCATTAAACAGAGGAGGTAACGGAGACACAGAGAAGTTAAGTGACTTGCCCAAAGTCACACAGCTGATAAGTGGAGGAGGCAGGATTAGAACCCACAACCCCTAACTCTCAGCCCTTGCTCTTTCCACTAAGCCACGCTGCTTCATTAATCAATCAGTGGTGTTTATTGGACCACTAACTGTGCTCTTTACTAAACACTTGGGAGAATACAACGGCTTTGGTCGTTAAGTTCCCTATCCACAATGAATTTACAGTTTGGAGAAAGTTGATTCTGATTCCACCCATCCCAGGCTCAAATACTCCTGGATTCCCTAACTCTACCAACCCTAACACACCTGGCTGATACAGTCCACTCCCTCAACATCCTTTTCTCCACCAAGCTCAACTCTCTCGTCTCTGGTGTCTCTCTATTACTGTCACATCAACAACCCCAGCTCAGGATCATCGTGATCTTATCTTTTCCTCTCTCCGCCCATATCTCCCACCAGCTGGGCAGTGACCATCTTCCCCCTCCCTTTCACCCTTCAAATCAGAGAGAGGGTGGGTATATGCTCTACGCCCTTTTCCCCACCCCACCGCACTTATGTATATATCTATAATTCTATTTATTTATATTGATGCCTCTTTACTTGTTTTGATATCTGTCTCCCCCCTTCTAGACTGTAAACCCAGTCTAGGCAGGGATTGTCTCTAGTGCTGAGTTGTACTTTCCAAGCACTTAGAGTGCTCTGCACAGTAAGCGCTCAATAAGTACGATTGAATGAAAGTGTATGAGGTCCACCCCGTCCCCAAGAGTCCAGATGCAGCAGTATAACGCACACAGCTTTATTTCGCAAAGGCCAAGAGCTGAGCCTACAGGTTAAGAGGTGAGGAGAGAGCCCACTTTCACACAGGAGTCCAGCAAGGAGAAGGTCAAAACCCCATCTCCACTCATGAAGCCCCCACTGGGGCAGGAGCAATAAAACCAAATTAAAATGGGCCGGGGCTCGGCCTGGAGATGAAGGGGTCAGGGGTCAGGTCAAGCACTTGGGAAGTGCAGAGGTCTCTGGTCACGGGACCTTAAGAGGGGCTTTTGCGGGGGCAGAGTCAGGAGGACGGGGGTCCGGGGAGAAGAATAAGTGGGAAGGGGAGGAGCCGGGGGGCCCGGGAGAGACATCTGGAGATGGGCCAGGAGGCGAGAAGGGGGAGCCCGAAGGAGGTCCGGGCATCAGGGACCAGTGAGGGCAGTGGCCGAGGTTCCCGCCCCAGGCCTCCGGGAGCGTGGGGGCGCCTCGGCCTCGGGGGCCCCGGCCCGGGTACCCCAGCTCCCTCTCCAGCTCCTGCTCCAGCGTTGGAAGCGAGCAGCTGCGGCCAAGGTGGGGGGCCGCCTGCCCGCCCCTCCGCCGCTGCCTCCGATCACCCTGCTGCCGCCGCTGCCACTGTCGCCATTCCCGCGCTGCGTTCTCCTGCGGGCAGTGAGTCCAGCTCACCCGGGCACCTCCCCCGAGCTCCTTGGGCAAGGGGGGAGGTGGGCGAGGGGCTGCGGAGGATCCGGGGAAGCTGAGGGAGGCTTGATGGGGTGGGATCTGCAGACTGGAGTGGTTTGAAGAATTGTGGGGGGCAGGCCCTGCAAAGGGGTGCACGTAGAGGAGGGCAGGGGGAAGACGCTACCTGGGCAGCAGTCTGGAAGTGAAGGGCGAAGGTGTGGAAGGTGGCACAGAGCTCCTGCAGAGGGCAACGAGCCCCATCCTCACAGAAGAATTCCATCAGGGTTTCAGTCAGCTGGGCCAGCCCCTGGAGGCAGGCCCGAGCCCCTTGCAGCTCCCGTTCTGCCTCCTGCAGACAGAAGGGTCCAGCTTAGCTGGCCAGGGTAGAGCTAAGGTGCTACACCACACCCGAAAACCCCAGGGCTCCTATGCTGCGCGGGGGGAAGGGAGGCGGCATGGTCGGGGCAGGGTGGGGGTGAATGGAGGGAGGACCCTCGGAGGAGTTAGAGGCTGCCCACCTGGAGAAAGGGCTCCATCTGGGCCCACACCTCAGGGGGCGGGGGGTGGGTGCGGGCCCCCCGGAGCCGCTGAGACAGGAGCTCCAGCTCCTCCTCCACCTCCTGTTCCGGGATCCTGCAGTGGGGCCCAAATGCACATTAGCCCTTTGCCCGCTCCCGGGCCGGGCGAGATGTGTTGGGCCCCGAGGTGAAGGGGAGGCAGTGGGTGGGCCCCGGGCCAGCTGGATCAGCGGCATCCCCCGATGGGGGCAGTTTCTGAATTTGGGGCAGAGGCCTTGAGGCGGGAATCGGAGCAGAGGATGGATAGCGTCTCACCGGGAAGCAGGCCCAACATGGGGCAGCTGAAGGGGGAAGTGCAGCAGCCGCGGCTCTCTGCGCCCCGCTTCCTGTGGGGAGAAGCCAAGGGCAGACAGGGGTCACTCTCAGACCCCACCCTCTCCCCCTCTCTGCAGCCCCCACTTGTGAGAGGCGGACAAGAGGCAGACCAGGGTCACCCCCAAGGCTCCCATCCTCACGGTTCCCACCATCCCCCCCTTCTGCACCCCGCCTCCTGTGGGAGACAAACAAGGGACAGACAGGGGCCACCCCCAGTGCTCCCACCATCTCCCCTTACTGCCCCTCTATTAATCCTCCCAGACTCCCCCTTGCTGCTCCCTGCCCCTCCAGACCCCAGACTCGGGACCAAACCCCTCCCTCACATGGAGTCCCCACCACCTACCATGGCCACAAAGTGCAACAGGTGAATGCCGGGAGTGTTGGCCTTGGTGTCGGTCAGGCGCAGCAGCGAGGCCATGCGGAACCCCACGGCCCCACCTGCATAGCCGCCCTGGGGAGCACAGAGGTAAATGGGGTTTTCACTCACACGTCCAGGCTAGGGGACTTCCATGTGCTCCCGGCTGGGAGTGAAAAGCATCACCTTTCCTTCCACCTCCCCACCTCCCTGCTCACCGCATTCAGGTGGTTCCCAGCCTTCAGGATGAGGCGGATGATGCAGTGCAGATCCTCACATGCCAGCAGCTCTAGGGGATTAGGGGTAAAGAGAAGAGGGAGAGGGGAAAATGGGATGGGGTGCTGTTCAGAATTCCGCCAGGCTTGGATTCGGCTAATAATTAACTGTGGGATTTGTTAAGTGCTTACTACATGCCAAGCAAGGTGTTAAGTGCTGGACTGAAAACAAGATATCAGGTTCTACATTGGTCTCATAGTATAAGTAAAAAAGAGAACAGGTATTGAATCTCCATTTTGATGATGAGGACACTGAGGCACAGAGAAGATAAGTGATTTGCCCAAGGACACACGGCAGGAAAGCTAGAATTAGGACCCAGGTAATCTGACTCCCAGGCCCGTGCTCTTTCCATTAGGCCATGTTGCTTCTGCTCTCCTGCCTGCCTCTCCCCACCGGTGCCCATGCACCACCCTGCCATGTCCTGAACCCGTGTGACCTAGGGCTGGGCCTTCTTCTGGGCTTGAATCTTCCCCTCACCCATCCCTGTTTCCCAGGACCCCATACCCTGAGCAGCTTGAGTTAAGATGGCAATGTTGGCTCGTAAGGTACCAAGCTGGGGCAGAAATTCCTCCTTCAGCACCATCAATGCAAGCCGTTCCGGGTAACTGGGGAGAGGGGACAGGAAGAGTTGGACAGACTCTGGCGGTGGGGGTGGGAGCGAGATTTTTTTGGGGTTAAAAAGGGCTGTGCGCCCAGGGGACCAAGGAAGAGCTGTTAGTGAGGGGACTCACCAGGGCACTTGCACCAGCAACAGCATGAAGAGCTCGGCCTCTGACAGCTGCTGCCGTGACCGCGACCGCCGACCCTGCTCCCCTGCCTGGAAGCTGCGCAGCCGTTGCACCTGCCAGGGGTAAGGATGGACTGATGGATGGACAGTCTGTGGGCCCAGTGGGGTCTAGCCAGCAGGAAACTGACCCTCCACCCTGAAGACAGTAGCCCACCTCCCTCCCTACCTCATGGGAGTCGGGCAGCACCCGGCACAGCTGCCGAAGCCTCTGGGCCCCATAGGGCCCTCCGGTACCAGCCCGCACGGCCTCCACGAGTTCCACCGCTGGCCTAGAGGGAGAACAGATAGTAATAATAATTATGGCATTTGTTAAGTGCTCACTCTGTGCTAGGCACTGTACTAAGCACTGGGGTAGATATAAGCAAATTGGGTTGGACACAGTCCCTGTCCCACATATGGCTCACAGTCTTATTCTCCATTTTACAAATGAGGTAATTGAGGCACAGAGGAAGTGAAATGACTTGCCCAAGGTCACAATACACAAGTGGCAGAGCTGGGATTAGAACCCATGACCTTCTGATTCCCCGGCCCTCACTCTATCCCCTACACCATGCTTCCCTGAAATCGGGTTCCAAACGAAGTTCTAAATCAGTTTAGAACTTGGTTCTCTCCCCCCACCCCCCATCGAAAGAGTACTTATTGAGTGCTTACTGTGTGCACAGCACTGTACAATAGGCCAATAAAATGAATTCCCTGCCCCCAGTGAGTTAACAGTCCGGGGTGGGTGGTGGGAGACAAACGTTAATATAAAAAAAGAAGTTACAGATATGTACATAAGTGCTTTGGGGGTGGGAAAAGAGATAAATAAAGGGAGCAAGTCAGGGCAATGCAGAAGGGAGTTGAAGAAACGGAAAAGAGTTTAATCAGGGAAGGTCTCTTGGAGGAGATGTGCCTTCAATAAAGCTTTGTTGGGGGGTGTAATTCCCTCCCCTCCATGGACAGCCTGGTCCAATCCTCCCTCTCCAAATCCTTTAATCGGTGGCTTTTCCCCACAAGGTCCTTTAAGGCCCCCCAGAGCCCTCCCAGCCCTCACACTCCAGATATTCAGCCTCTCTCCCGGACCCCTCCCTCACTTATCCCACGTGTTTACACCCCCACCTCTTGCACTGCCTCAGCACGATTCCCAGCGTTAGGACCTTCTTAGGGTCCAGGAGACACACCTGGAAAAGGAGGGAGGGGAGGCTGAGAGGATGGGAAGGACAGGGCTCGGTTGGTGGGGGGCAGAAGTCCTGGGCAGGACGAGAGGTGGCTCGAAGGGGCTAGGGTGATGGGTCACTGGGGAGAAGGGAGGGAGGACTTGAAGGACCCCAGGAATGAGGGGAGGTGGGAAGGGATCGAGGGGTGGCAAAGGTGACTAGGGGGTCGCTGGGGGGTTGGGGGAGTTACCTGTCGGGGGATCCCCCGGGCCGGGGGGCCGGGCCGTTCCCCGAACAGCTCCTCCAGACGCTGGAGGTCCAGGGGACCGGGGTCTGGCTGGGGGCCGGGGCCGCCCCCTCCCCAAACGCTGCGCCGGCCCCGGACCCGCTCGGCCGGCAGCGGGGCCCAGTGCAGGCTGCGGAGCCGGAGTCGCGGGCCTGGGGGGCCTGGGGGGCCTGGGGGGCCTGGGGGGCCCGGGGGGCCCGGGGGGCCTGGGGGGCCCGGGGGGCCCGGGGAGGCTGGAGGCGGTGGGGCTGCGGGGACCGGGGCGGGGGGCCGGGGCGGCCCGGGCTCACCCTCCATCCACCGCGCCTCGGCCGGGCCCTGGCACCGGGGGAGGGGAGAGAAGAGGAGGGGAGGGGAAGGGGACGCCTGGGCCTGATAAGACCCCCGGGCCCCTCCTCCACGTTCACGCCCCGCCCCCACGCCCACGCCTTACTCACTCCATCGTATCTGTTGAGCTCTCACTGTGCGCAGAACACTGTACTAAGCGCTTGGAAAGTCAATTCAGCAGTAAAGGGACACCACCCCTGCCCGCAACCCTTGCATCCACAGCACCCACTGGCTCCAAAGTCGGGAAGGAGTGGGGGATTCTCCCCACTCGGGCCCCCGGATCCAAAAGTCCG
The DNA here is from genome assembly GCF_004115215.2 of Ornithorhynchus anatinus. Classification (NCBI taxonomy): domain Eukaryota; kingdom Metazoa; phylum Chordata; class Mammalia; order Monotremata; family Ornithorhynchidae; genus Ornithorhynchus; species Ornithorhynchus anatinus. The sequence goes on along the minus strand of NC_041729.1, from coordinate 138,117,965 downwards.
GTCCTCCCCGCGTGATTCATTCATTCAATAGTATTTCTTGAGCGCTTACTATGTGCAGACCACTGTAATGTACAATGCGACAACGGATAGAGACAATCCCTGCCCACTGAGGGGCTCACAGTCTAATCGGGGGAGGCAGACGGACAAAAACAAGACAACATATTCACGATAAATAGAATCAAGGGGATGGACACCTCATTAACAAAATAAATAGGGTAATAAAATATATACAAATGAGCACAGTGCTGAGGGGAGGGGAAGGGAGAGGGGGAGGAGCAGAGGGAAAGGGGGTTTATCTGAGGGGAGGTGAAGGGGGAAGGGGGAGGAGCGGAAGGGGAGCAGAGAGGGAGCAGAGGGAAAAGGGGTATCTTAATCTGGGAAGGCCTCTCGGAGAAGGTGAGCTCTCAGTAGCGCTTTGAAGAGGGGAAGAGAGTTAGTTTGGCGAAGGTGAGGAGGGTGATCAACCGGGACTCAGCGTCCACTCCCCTCTTCAACTGGATCTGGGCTCCTCCAGTCCCCGAGATGGGAAAGGCAGGGGTTCCGTGGGGATTCGAGGACTTGCAGCCCGAAAACAAGGTGGGACAGACTCAGTGTGGCCTAGTGGATAGAGACCGGGCCTGGGAGTCAGAGACCAGGGCTTCTAATCTATGTCTGCTGTGTGACCTTGGGAAAGTCACTTCACTCCTCTGGGCCTCAGCTACCTCGTCCGTAAAACGGGGGTTGAGACTTGGGAGCCCCACCTGGGACGTGGACTACATCCAACCTGATTCGCTTATATCTCCTCCAGTGTCTGGCACGTAGTACATCCTTAAATACCACAATTATTATCGTTATTACTGGGGGGCTCCTCTAAGGGGGTGCGGAGCTCCAAATCGATTGGCTTTCTGCCATCAAATGGTCCCGCACCACCAAAACTTAACATCCTTCCAGCTCCGCTTTCCTCTTCGTGTCTGACTCACTGAAGCCGCGCAAGAATGGTGAGTTAAGTTGTCCCCGAGTGGGAGACCTTCTGTTCAGTGTGCGCGTTCTGCTGCTGAACTCAGCAAGAAGGCAGTGGAGAAGCCCAAGGTGACTGTGCTGGCAACAGAATCTAGGCCTCCGAATCAGAGGACCTGGGGTTCTAATCCCCGCTTCTCCGCTCTTCTGCTGTGTGACCACGACCAATTCACTTCTCCGTGCCTCAGTCCCCTCACCTGTAAAATGGGGATTAAGACTACGAGCCCCATGTGTGACAGGGACTGTGTTCGACCTGATTAGTTTGTAGTCATTCATTCAATAGTATTTATTGAGCACTTACTATGTGCAGAGCACTGTACTAAGCGCTTGGAATGTACAAATCGGTAACAGAGACAGTCCCTGCCCTTGGACAGACTTACAGCCTAATCGGGGGAGACAGACAGACAAAAACAATAGCAATATCTGCTCCAATGCTTAGTACAGTGCCTGGCACAATGTAAGTGCTTAACAAATACCATTTGAAAAAAAGCATCAGCCACTGACTCCCTGGATAATCAATCAGTGGTATTTACTGAGCACTTACTCTGTGTGGAGCACTGTACTGAGTCCTTGGGAGTATACAATAATAATAATAATAATAATGTTGGTATTTGTTAAGCACTTACTTTGTGCAGAGCACTGTTCTAAGCGCTGGGGTAGATACAGGGTGATCAGGTTGTCCCACGTGAGGCCTACAGTTAATCCCCATTTTACAGATGAGGTAACCGAGGCACAGAGAAGTAAAGTGACTTGCCCACAGTCACACAACTGACAAGTGGCAGAGCCGGGATTCGAACCCATGACCTCTGACTCCCAAGTCCGGGCTCTTTCCACTGAGCCACGCTGCTTCTCTACAGTACAATTCAGTGCCCATAATTGTGATATTTGTTAAGTGCCTACTATGTTCCAGGCACTGGACTAAACTCTGCGTTGAGGCAATGTAATCAGCCGTCACAGTCCCTGTCCCACCTGGGGCTCACAATCTACGAGAGAGGGGGAACAGGTATTAAAATCCCCATTACAGCTGAGGAAACCAAGGCCCAGAAAAGCTAAATGACTTGCCCAAGTTCACACAGCAGGCAAGTGATAGAGCCAGAATTAGAACCCAGAATTAGAACCCCGGTCTTCTGAATCCCAGGCCATGCAGTTTTTCCTGTTGGCTCCACTCCTAAGGTTGGTGACTCATAGAAAATGGGCAGGGAAGTGGGTCTCGTAGCCGGAATCGTCTCTCCTAGCGTGTTGCCATAGACTCTGCCCCCACCCCGCCCGAGGAGCGAAGGAAGCTTCCATGCTGGACTCCCCAGGGAGTGGTAGAGCAGAGGTTTCGTGGAAAGAACACGGGCCTGGAGGTCAGAGAACCTGAGTCCTAATCCCGGCTCTGCTACTTGCCTGCTGTGTGACCAGCTTGTCTCTTAAAATCACTTCTGTGTGCCTCAATTTCTTCATCTGTAAAATGGGGGTTAAATCCTACTCCCTCCTACTTAGACTGTGAGCCCCATGTGGAATTCTATTTGTTTTGATGTCTGTCTCCCCCCCATCTAGACTGTAAGCTCGATGTGGACTGGGAATGTGACTATTGTTATATCGTACTTTCCCAAGCGCTTAGTACAGTGCTCTGCACACAGTAAGCGCTCAATAAATACGAATGAATGAAAGAATGAATGAATTAACAGGGATTATGTCCCTCTTGATTATCTTCTTTCTATCCTCGTGTTTAGTACAATGCTTGGCAATCAATCCTTCCCCTCTTCAGAACCCTACTGAGAGCTCACCTCCTCCAAGAGGCCTTCCCAGACTGAGCTTCCCCTTTTCCCTCTGCTCCCTCCGCTCCCTCTCTGCTCCTCCCGCCCTCTGCTCCCTCCCCCTTCCCCCTTTCACCTCCCCTCAGCTAAGCCCCCTTTCCCTCTCCTCCTCCCCCTCTCCCTTCCCCTCCCCTCAGCACTGTGCTCACTTGTATATATTTTTATTACCCCATTTATTTGATTAATAAGGTGTCCATCCCCTTGATTCTATTTACCGTGATCAAGTTGTCTCGTTTTTGTCCGTCTGTCTCCCCTGATTAGACCGTGAGCCCGTCATTGGGCAGGGATTGTCATTCATTCATTCAATAGTATTTCTTGAGCACTTACTATGTGCAGAGCACTGTACTAAGCGCTTGAAATGTACAAATCGGAACAGATTGTCTCTATCTGTTGCCGAATTATACATGCCAAGCGTTTAGTACAGTGCTCTGCACATAGTAAGTGCTCAAGAAATACTACTGAATGAATCAATCAATTAATCAATCAATGGTGTTTATGCTGTGTGCAGAGCACTGAACTAAGCACTCGGAGAGTACAACAGAGTTGCTAGATGGTAGATTCCCTGCCTACATGGAGCTTACAGTCTAGAGGACATATAGAGCCCAGCTGTACTAGGCGTCTGGGGAGAGTACAACAGAGTTGATAGACATGTTCTCTGCCCTCATAGTGCTGAGTTGAGGACATAGAAGTCCCACAGGGCACATAGTAAGTGCTTAATACTATTTTTAAAAATGAGGTGTGGCCCAGCCCCTTATCACCCTACAAACAGAATTTACAACAGTCCTGCCGATTCTCAGATCAGCACTGCACCCAAATAGCCAACCCTGAGTCAGGTCCGAAGTAACCCAGGGCTGGGGGTTGGTTACTCCCAGTAACGCGTGGATTGAGTACTCTATTAAACACTAGGGATTAAATGATGATGGCATTTGTTAAGCGCTTACTATGTGCCAAGCACTGTTCTAAGCGCTGGAGAGGATACAAGGTGATCAGGTTGTCCCAGTGGGGCTCATAGTCGTAATGCCCATTCTTACAGATGACATAACTGAGGCCCAGAGAAGTTGACTTGCCCAAAGTGACACAGCTGACAAGCGGGGATTTGAACCCATGACTCCTGACTCCCCGGTCCGTGTTCTTTCCACTGAGCCGCGCTGCTTCTCTAATCCTACTCCCTCCTAGACCGTGAGCCATACGGGTCAGGAACTCTGTCCGATCCGTTTATATTGTATCTCCCCCAGAGCTTGGTACAGTGCTCGGCACACGGTGAGCACTGACCAAATGGCACAGTCACTACTAGATACAAGCCGATCCAGCTGGACACGATGACCTCATGAGCCGATAGCCCGGCCCGATACCTGGGGACTGAGAATACGGCCCATATAGGACTCCCCAGTGGATAGAGCACGGGCCTAGAGGTCAGGACCTGGGTTCTAATTCCAGCTCACTCATCTGCCATTAGACCTTGGCGAGTCACTTCACTTCTCTGTGCCTCAGTTACCTCATCTGTAAAATGGGGATTAAGACAGTGAGCCCTATGTAGGAAAGGGGCCGTGTCCAACCTGATTCATTTGTATCTGCCCTAGTGCTTAGCACAGTGCCTGGCACATCGTAAATGCTTAACGAAAACCATAAAAATCAAAACCAAAAAACCTCCTCCTTTGGATGTAGGAGTTCATAAGTCCCCATTTGAGCAAGGATAGCAATCTCTGCCTCCAGGGGATGCTCCCAGACACCTGCACAGGTCCTATATTACCCTAACCCATATCTAACACCCTCCCACAAAGCAAATCTGCTTCCCTATAATAATAATTATACTTATTAAGCACTTACTATGTGCCAAGCACCGTTCTAAGCGCTGAGGTAGATATGAGTTAATCAGTTTGGACAGTTCCTCTCCCACCTAAGGCTCACAGACTCAATCCCCATTTGACAGACGAGGTAACTGAGGGCCAGAGAAGTGAAGTGACTTGCCCAAGGTCTCAGCAGACACGTGGCAGAGCTGGGATCGGAACCCGCGACCTCCGACTCCCAGGCCTGTGCTCTATCCGCTCCGTCACACTGAGACTCAACTCTGATGTGAGTCACTGGGAGCTGGGCTAGGGCCTGTGTGTGTCCCCCTCATCCTTTCCTTCTCCTAGTACATCGCGACCAGCCTGTCATTTTCCCCTCGGGAGGGGAGCCGTGCGGCCGGATTAAGAGGAAAACGACCAGGTTGTGGACAGGCTAGCTTCCAGACGGGCCAAAGCCTAGGCGTGGTTTACCCTGGGTCTCCGGGAGAAAGATGGTGGCGGCTACCAGGTTGCCCACTTAACAGCGCCCCTCCTTCCCTCCAGCTTTGCAAGTTTCACGAGGGCCGGGTAAATCGCATCACCCAGCACCGGCCCTCAAGCCCAGACTCGGGACTTTCCCCGGTCTCCCCGTCCTCCCAAGGTCCAGTCTGGACCGAAAGGCACCTCCGCGAGCCGCCCTCTCCCCGGGGAGATAGGATCCTAGCCAGGGGAGAGGCCAGAGGCCGATCCGGAGGGCGGCCCGCTCCCACACAGAGACGGCCCGGTTTTATTAAAGGTTTATTCACCGATGTCCGGGGTTATTACACTGCTGGGTTTTGTACATTTTATTTAGACTCTTTACAGAAAGGGGGAAGAGATGGGGGGCAGAGGGGGCTCTGTGGGGGGACAACACAACAGTTCTTGGGGACAACCCCAGGATTAAATTATGGAGGAAACACCCAGCTGCTTCCTCTGTAGTGTTGCCGGGCGAGCTGTCGGGGGGCGGGGGGAACTGGGCACAGAGACAGCCACACGGAATGGGAGAGACGGACATTACAGACACACATCCACAGGTCACCGGGGTGGGGGCGGGGGCTCTCGGTCCCCCCACCCCCTCCTCCCATCGGATCCCGTCTTCCCCACGACTTACAGGGGGCTGAGGAGGGGGGCGAGCCCGAATCCCATCAGGCAGCAGGGAGGCCAGTGAACACGGAGGATTGGGGAGCGATGCCACCGGCCGACGGGAGGGCCCAAGGAGTGGCGCCGTTGGCTTTCGGGAGAATCGTCGGCCGCGGGGCCACCCCCGACAACGGAGCGCCGCCGGCGGAGACGAGCCCGAGGAGTGGCGCCGTCGGCCAAGGAGAGGGGGGGGCCCCCCCGGAATCATGCCATTGGCGGAGGAGGTCATCCCCAAGGTGCGATGCCAGTGGCCGAGGAGAGGCGCGCCCAAGGAGCGATGCCGTTCGACGAGGTGGGGGAAGGAGCCCCACCAGTGGAGTGACTGAGGGGAGGGGAGTGACCCCAGCCCGGGCCTTGTCTTCGCCCCTGGTTCCGTGAAGGTCGGGGAAGGAGGAGGTGTGGGTCAGAGGACCAGCTCCCCCAGGGTCCCTTCCCCAACTCTATCCCATTCCAAACACAAGCCAGGGGCCTAGGGAGGCGGGGGTGGGGATGGGGGAGGAAGGAAGGGTGCCCCATCTCACCCTGTGGGGGCATCAGGAGGGGGGGAGCTAAGTGAAAGAGCGGGGGGCCACCGGAGGGACAGGACTTGGACCAGGGGTGTGGAATGTGTCCCGGCCCCCCGCCCCCGCCCCCCGGCTTCAGTACCGTCGTGCTGGGGGCGCCTGCCGCCCTCCACCCTGGGGCTGCCGGATCGGGGGAGGGCGGGGGGGGCGGCCCGGAACCCCGGCCCCTTCCTCCTCCAGCCCCTCTCGGAGGCTCTGGGCCGGTAGAAGGGCTGGGGCCCGGGCTTCAGATTGGCAGATCGGGGAGCCCCCGGGGAGCGGCTGGGCCGGGCCGGTCGGGGGCCTCACTGCTCCTCCAGCCAGGACGGCTTCTCGGAGCCCGGAGGCCGCAGCTTGATGTTGAACTGCTGCAGCGTCTGCTCCAGCTGCTGCTGGTTCCCCGCAAAATAGGACGAGACGGCGTTGTGAAAGAGCAGGAGCTGCTTGTGCATCACCTTGATCTGGGGAGGAGACACGGTTGGGGGGGGAGGGGATGAGGTGGGGAGGAAGAAAGGAGCAGAGGGAGGGAGAGGGAAAGGGGGAGAGAGATGGAGAGAGGGAGGAGGGGGAGAGAGGGAAAAGAGGGGAGAGAGGGAAAGGGTGGGGAGAGAGGGAAAGGGGCAGAGAGAGGGAAAGGGGCAGAGAGAGGAAAAGGGGCAGAGAGAGGGGAAGGGACAGAGAGAGGAAAAGGGAGAGAGAGAGAAGGAAAAGGTGTGGGAGAAGGAAAGGGGGAGGAGGCCCAATCCAGCCTCAGCCCCAGGCTCCGACCAGGGTGGGGGCGGGCGGAAGAGGGGAGGGATGTCCCCGGTCCCCCGCAGTCCCTGACCTTGTTCTCCTCCAGGAATTTCAGCTTGATGGCCACGTCTCCGCGCAGCTTCTCGTACTTGTCACGGTGCGTCTGGAACGTGGCCTGCGCCGCCTCCAGCCGGCCCAGCGTGCCCGCGTCCCGCGGCCCCAAGCTCAGCTCCTCCAGGTCCGTGCGGTAGGCGTCGTACTCCAATCTGCCCGGCGGCGGGGTGAAGGGGGCGGTCTTGGAGGAGGCCCCGGGCTCCTCCCCTCCCCGCCACCCCCCACCCCGTGACGTCTCTGTTCCTCAACCCTACCCCTGCCAGCCCGCCCCTTCCCGTACCTGGCGGTTTCGTACTGCTTGACGGTCATGAGCGTGTCCTCCATGGTCTTGTTCACCAGCGTGTTGATGCTGGCGACGAAGAAGTTGACAGCTCCCAGCAGGGTCTCCCCGTTCTTACACAGCAGCTTCTGCGTCTCCGCGTTGTAACCGAACTCCTCCTGCACCGGCGGTCCCCCCCACCCCGCGAGTCAAGGTCACGCCCTCCTCCCCGGCCTCCGACTCCAAGGTCGCGGCCGGGACCCCTGGCGCGACGCTCCGACCCTCCCTCCCCCCGGCTCGTCCCCCCACGGGGGCTCCGGCTTCGGGCTCGGCCCCTTCCCGGCCGCGGCTCAGGCCCACGTCCTGCCCCGGGACCCACCCCGGGCACCTGAAGCTCAGGGGACTTCTGGCTGAGGTCGGCGAAGGCATCGCCGAGCGCGTGCTGGGTCTGCAGCAGGTTGTAGAGGTGCGAGGTGAGGGCGCGGCCCAGGTGCAGTACGCTCTCGTATTTGCGTTTTGTGTCCCGCAGCAGCTCGATCTGCAGCTCCAGCTCCAGGTCCACCGTGCGGGAGCCCCGGCCAAACCGCTCCGACAAAAGCTGCTTCGTGCACTGGGGACGGGAGCGGGAAGGGGTCAGGGACCCCGAGGGAATCCCGCATCCGGGGACCTGCCCCTCGTCCCCTCTCCCCGCCCCCCACGCCAACACCGGGGCGGCCCACCAACACATCGGGCGGCCCCTGCTTGGGCCCCTTCCCACGCACACCTTGTAGGTGTTGATGCCCCATTTCTTGACAATATCGAACTTCTCCCCAGCGATGCCACGGGCGGCCTCTTCCCCCGGCCCCGGGGGCGCTGCGCTGTGTGGCTGGTGCCGGCCAGACCCTGCGGGACAGGACGGACTCGCTGACCACTCCCCCCGGACGAAATCCGCCAGCCAGGGCCATTGCGCTTCCGGGCCCCCCGCCCGGCCCAGCCCACCCCGCAGGACCCGATGGCCAACTGAAACACACCGCCCTTACCCTGAGCTCATCGCACCCCACCTGTCCGCGACGAGGCCTCCCCCCTGGGCCGGATCCCGGGGCGCGGCCCTGGTTTTCCCGACCCGGCCCGGACCCCTGGTCCCCAACGACCGAGTCCGGTCCGAGTCCAAATGAGATGGGGATCGGGGTTCTACTTCTGGGGGTGCTGCCATGACTCTGACGGGTTCCCGGGAGCCTGGGGAAGGAGATGGAGGGCATGTGGGGGACCCGGGAGAACCTGAGCTGGCCTAAACCTTCCTGCCTAGATTCTGACGTGGGGGGGGGGGGGGGGGGTCTCCTCCCAAACCCAGGCGGATGGGTCCCGCTGACTCCCGCCCCCCTCACCAAACCCTGCAAGACTCACTGACCGCTGCCTTCCCGCCTCCATCGTCAGGCTCTGAGGCGCACACTGATCTGCCCCATGTCTTCTCCCGCGGGCCTCCTGAGCCCCGCACGGGCCGGAGAGCTCGCCTTATTCACCCCGGCCCATCTGCGTCCCCACCCCAAGCGTCCCGGGCTGCGTCTCAGGGGAAGGGAGGCAGGGGGGCGGCGCGGGGAGGGACACGCCATGTGAAAACACCACACACGGGCACGGCGGTGTATCTTGGAGCCCCGGCCCGGGGTGTGGTCGCATCTCGGCTACTCTTTCCCCCTCCCCCAGGTCCAAAACACAGGGGCCACCAAAGGGACACCCGGACCCGAGCCGGCTCGAGGAGCACCGCCCGCACGGGATCTAAAGGGCGGACCCTCAGCTCCGTGGCCTGGGACAGCCATCGCCCAGTCCGGGGCAGCCAGAGACTCCCATTCCCCAAGTGCGAGTTCGGGCCCGCCGAACGCGTGGGGTGAACCCGTGATCCCGGACACGCTCAGCTGGACCCCGGCCGGGCCCCGAACCCCTCAAGACCCCCGGTTCCCCCACGCCGCTTCACCTGTAGGGATGAGCCCCTCGGCAGAGCCCCCGTAGCCGCCGGAGACGATGCTCGTCTCGTTGAGGTTTGGCCCCGACACCATCACCTGCTGCAGGTCCTGCAAAGCCAGAGCGGGCGGGGGCTGGGGGACGGGGGCGTTGGAAGAGTCTGCAGGGCGGGCTGGGGGCGGGGGGAAACTACAGACAGGAGAGCTGAGGGGTGGGATGCGGCGCGGGGGTAGCCGGGCTAGGGGAAGGGGCGCTCTGGTGGAAAGCGGAGGTGGGGGACGTGGCAGGCCGGCGGACGCACGGTCAGGCGGTGGGACGGCGTGGGCAGGCGGGGGCCGCAGGGGAGGGTTTCCCCCGGGGCGGGGGTCCCGCACTCTACCTGTTCCAGCCCGTCGTCCTCCGGGAGCCGTCCTGCATCCCCATTCCCGTGGATGGGGATCTCCATCGTGGCCGCCTTTCCCAGTATCCCGTCCGTCATGGCTGAGGAGAGACGAGGGCGTCAGCGTTGCGCCCCTTCAGCCCCCCACCCTCCCACTGCCTCCCAGTCCCTCCTTCGCTCAACGGCACTGAGCGAGCGCTTACTACGCGCGGAGCACCGTACTAAGCGCCGGGAATGGCCAATTCACCCCCTCCCCGTGCCCCACGAGCGGGGCGGCCCGTGCGCCCGCCCCAGCCCATCCGTGGGGCTGCAACGTGGCCCTGGCACAGGGCTCCGGGCTTTGGGCCAGGAGGATTAGGGGGTGGAGCTGGCCGGAGGGCACCTGGACCCGTCTGGCCCGGGGCCCGGGCAGGGGCAGGGGGGCGCGACCCCCTTTGGAGGGCTCCAGGGGAGGGTGGCTTCTTGGGGGGCAGCCCCCCCCGCAGGGGGGAGGTGGGGGGATTGAAAGGGGGGCGAGGGAGGGGAGGCTGCCGTGTCGGGTGGGCTGGTCCTCTGCATCGTCCAGGCTGGAGGGCACATGGCAGGTCTTTCCCAGAGGCCTCCGGGGCAACGATGCCCCTCCAGGCTCAGGTTGGCCACCCCCGTCCTTGCCGGCTGCGCCCTCACCCGGAGCCTCGACTCCTCCCTCCACCGTCTCCTCCTCCTCCTCCTCTTCTTCCCCCTCCTCCTCCTCCTGCCGGGCCTCCCGGGGGGGGGGGAGAAGGAGGAGACCCGGGCCCGGGCCGGGAGGCTGCCGGCGGGTCGGGGACACGGCGGAAGTGACGTCCGAGGCCGGGCAGGCCAAAAGGGGCCGCCGGCCTCCGGCCAGGGCGGAAGTGACGTCGGAAGCCGGGCAGGCCAGAGGGAGGCCGCCGGCCTCCGGGAAGGGCGGAAGTGACGTCGGAAGGCCGCAGGACGACGGCGGCGGCGCCGGGCGCGCATGCGCACGGCCGTTCGATGGAGGCCCTGCAGCAGCAGCAGCTGCGGAACGTGAGCCGGGGGGACCGGGCGGCGGGGGGGGGGGCGTGACCTTTGACCTCCGAGGTCGGGGACGGGCCTGCGGCCTCTTTCCAAAGTCGGGGCTCCTCCCGTCCTTTCGGTGGGCGGGGAGGGGGGGACCCTGGGGTGGTCGTGGGTTCGAAACTCGCCTCCCCCGCCTCAGTTCCCTCCTCTGGAAAAGTGGGGCATCCTCATCCCCTTGCATCCCCCCGCCCCCAGCGCTTAGAACAGTGCTTGGCACATGATGAGCGCTTAGCAAGTGCCATCATTGTTACAGAAGCAGCCTGGCGCAGTGGAAAGAGCACGAGAGATCATAATTCTAATAATGTTGGTATTCGTTAAGCGCTGACTATGTGCAAAGCACTGTTCCAAGCGCTGGGGGATACAAGGTGATCAGGTTGTCCCACGTGGGGCGCACAGTTTGTTTTTTTTTTAATCCCCATTTGACAGATGAGGTAACTGAGGCACCGAGAAGTTAAGTGACTTGCCCAAGGTCACACAGCTGACTAGCGGCGGAGTCCGGATTAGAACCCATGACCTCTGACTCCCAAGCCCGCGCTCTTTCCACTGAGCCACGATCGTGGGTTCACATCCTACCCCCGCCACTTGTCCGCTGTGTGACTTTGGGCGAGTCACTTGACTTCTCTCGGCCTCAGTTCCCTCATCTGGAAAATGGGGATGAAGACTGTGAGCCCCATCATGGGACAACCTGTCACCTTGTATCCTCCCCAGCGCTTAGAACAGTACTTTGCACATAGTAAGTGCTTAAATGCCATCATCATTATTATTATTATTGCTGCGTGACTTTGGACAAGTCACTTCTCTGTGCCTCAGTTACCTCACCCGAGAGATGGGGGTTCAGATTGGGAGCCCCGCGTGGGGCGGGCAGCGGGGCCAACCTGCTCAGCTTACGTCTGCGCTTGGAGCGCTGCGGGGCACACATTAAGTGTTGAACAAGTGCCGTGGCTATTCTTCATTCAATCGCACTTATTAAGCGCTTACTGTGTGTAGAGCACTGTACTCGGCGCATCTGGGGGACTATAGCAATCATAATCATATTTGTTAAGCACTTACTACATATCGAGCACCGTTGTAAGCGTTGGGGTGGATACAAGGTAATCAGGTTGTCCCACGTGGGGCTCCCAGTCTTCATCCCCATTTTCCAGATGAGGTCACTGAGGCCCAGAGAAGTGAAGTGACTTGCCCAAGGTCACACAGCTGACAAGTGGCAGAGCTGGGATTAGAACCCACAACCTCTGACTCCCACTGGTCTGCTCTGAGACCTTGGGCAAGGCACTTCACTTCTCTGGGCCTCAGTTCCCTCATCTGGAAAATGGGGATTGAGATTGTGAGCCCCACGTGGGACAACCCGATGACCTCGTGTCTACCCCAGCGCTTAGAACAGTGCTTGGTCCATAGTAAGCGCTTAGCAAATACCATCATTATTTTATTATTGTTTAACAAATATCATTATTCAGTCGTATTTATTAAGCACTTACGGTGTGCAGACAATAAGCACTAAGCACATGGGTAGAGCACGAGCATTATCATTATGAGTACCCCGGTACTTATTACTTTGTCTGGCATACAGTAAGTGCTTAAATACCCTAAAAAAAGAGGAAGCATCCTTGGGGTTTTCTGCAGCAGATACAGTTGTCGAGATCATCACTGTTTATTGTTGTACTTTCCCAAGCGCCTGGTACAGTGTTCTGCACACAGTAAGTGCTTAATAAATACGATGGAATGAATGAATGAGGTGTCTGAGAGGGGAGGGTGACAGGAGAGCACCTGGAACAGTGCTTGACGTCTAGTAAGTGCCTAACAAATAGGACAATAGTAAGAGACCCTCCTTCTCCCTCTCCTATTCCCGCCATCTTCTCACCTCCATCCTTTTCCCCAGTTTCCCGAGATTCCCGTAGCCGGATGAGACCCGTCGTCCTTTCGGGCCCCGGCAGGGAACAGCAAGGGAAGCAGCTTGGCCTAGCGGATAGAGCAGGGGCCTGGGAGCCAGAAGGACCTGGGTTCTAATCCTGCTCCGTCACTCGTCGGCTGTGTGACCTTGGCAAGTCACTTCACTTCTCCGTGCTTCAGTTCCCTCATCTGCAAAAATGAGGGTTAAGACTGGTTCCACATGTGACATGGACTGTGTAGATTGTATTGATTGAGCGCTTACCGTGTGCAGAGCACCGTCCTGAGCTCTTAGGAGAATACAGTACAACAGTGAAACAGCGGGAACGTGTTTGTTTATTGCTCTCCCGAGTGCTTAGTGCAGTGCTCTGCACACAGGAAGCGCTCAATAAATATGACTGAGCGAATGAATGAATAACAGGCACATTCCCTCCCCACAGTGAGCTTACAGTCTAGAGGGTCCAACCTGATTAACGTTGTGTCTCTCCTCCCAGCGCTCAGTACAGAGGCTGGCACATAGCAAGCGCTCAAAACCATTAAAAAGAGAAAACAGGGCCACTTCTCATAGTCATCTCCCCGTGGCACGTGGCCTGGGGACGTGGCCGGGTGGGCCAGCCCCTTCATCTCTCACCTTCCCCAATTTCCCTTCCAGCTCCGGGATTTCCTGTTGGTCTACAACCGGCTGACGGAGCTGTGCTTCGAGCGCTGTGTGCCCAGCCTGCACTACCGTGCTCTGGCCCCTGATGAGGTGGGCACCGGGGGCAGGGAGGGGCCGAGGACCCCGCGCCCTCTCCTCTGACCCAGCTCTTCCCCGCTTCCCGCCCCTCCCCTCGTCCTCCCCTGCAGGAAGCCTGCCTGGACAGCTGCGCGGGGAAGTTCGTCCGCTCCAACCACCGCCTCATGGCCGCCTACATGCAGCTGATGCCCACCCTGGTGCAGCGGCGGGTCGCCGACCTGGAGGCCGGCGCTGCCGCGGCCGGGGTCGAGCCCGCCGCCCCGCCCGGCCCCGAGAGCGGCGAGGTGCCCAGCCCCCAGCTGGAGCCCAAGGACGTCCCGGCCGGCCAGCGCAGTCTGTCAGACCCCACCGGCTAGGGCTCCGGCCTGCTTTTCCTTCCCGGACTGCTGGGCCGCAAGCACTCTGAGCCATCCACGCTCTCCGTTCCCTCCCCCGGCGGCTCCCGGGAGGGCGGCACAGGTCGGAGTCGTATACGGAGGGCGGGGCGGGTGCAAAGGAGATCTAGGACAGAGCAACATCTGAGGGGGTCGTCGGGATGGAACAGCAGTTACGGACTGGAGACGGTTGCCCTTGCCAGGGAGCGGTGCCCGCGGGGTGGAGCAGCGGGTCTGGGACCCGGACAGCTAGCTGCCAGGCACCGGGAAGACGCTGGACTCCCACCGGGGGAACCCTCCGGACCTGCTCCCTCTCTGCTTCCCCCATCCAGCCTGGATCCTCTCGAGGGCTGGTCACCCCGGCCGGACCAGGACCCTGCTTAGACAGCGGGGAGGGACAGACCGCAGCCTCACCTTTCCCGTCGCCAATAAATTAGTTTCCGTCCGGCTCGAGGCCTCCGCTGTGCGTGGGCGAGGGGGTGGGGGAAAGAGGGAGAGGAAGGCCAGGTGGGGAGCTCCTGCCCCACCGTCACGCCTCGCTTCTTGCCATTTTAGGGCGATTGAGAAAGGGGAGGGGATGTAGCTGCCAGTTGAGGGTTGATAGTAGGCTGGGCAGAGGCCCAGTCAGTGGGGCATTCTCCCTGTCCGCCCCCGGCGGCCCGGGGCCTGGGGAAGTAGTCCAGATCAACCCCGACTGGCTTCACCTGGCAGGGCGGAGCGGGCCAGGCGGGATTGGGATTTATTGCTGAAGATCATTTCAAAGGCTCCAAAAGGTGGGAGGAACCAGGTGTGTCATCCGGCCCCGAGGTCCCCCGATCGATGGAATTTGCCCCATAGACACAGCTCGACTGAGTCACTCTGGCCACACGCACCCAGGAAGAAAATGGGTCTTGGGGCCATTTGGGCTTAAGGAGCCACTTAGCATCTTTTACTGCTCGCCGCTCACCCCCTTTAAGGCCCCTCTGTCCCGCCCAGACGGCTGCGTATGGAACTGACCGACCTTAGGCGTCTAGTCGGTTCTGCTCTGTCGAACTGTGGCTTGGCTCAAAGATGGTGCCGCTTGCTGATGGTGAGATTCTGTCCAGGTGTGTGAATGTCATCACACTGTACCCAGGAAGATAAAATGGTGTTCCTTTCCGGTCCCTCGCCGTTGAGGGGACGGGTACGTATCGCCGCCAACGGGATGGACGCTTGAGTTGTTTTTGCGGTAGAGGTGATGGTTTGCACTCCGCCATCCTCACTCTCCCCCGTCTCAGAGGCTCACACAGATGGGAGGTAAGAACCAGGCCGTTTTTGTGGAGATCGTGTTCTTGAGAAGCGGGGTGGCCTAGTGGAAAGAGGACCTGGGTTCTAATCCTGCCACACCCCTCGTCTGCTGGGTAATCTTGGCCATGTCCCTTAACTTCTCTGGGCCTCAAGTTCCCTCACCTTCAAAATGGGGATTTAATACCCGCCCTCTCTCCTACTTAGGTGGCGAACCCCTTGGGGGAACTGATTACCTTGTATCCACCCCTGTGCTTAATACAGTGCTTGACACGTAGTAAGTTCTTTATTATTAGTATGAGCGTGGGTCTGGGGATCAGAGGACGTGGGTGGTGATCCCGGATCTGTCACTTGTGTGCTGTGTGACCTTGGGCAGGTGACTTCACTCTTCTGTGCCTCAGTTACCTCAAGCATAAAAGGAGGATTAAATCCGGGAGCCTCACGTGGGACGTGAACTGCGTCCAAGGTGTTGATCTTGTATCTACCCCCACGGTACCCAGCACACGAGTAAGTTCTTTATACCATATAAAGAAACCAAAAACTGCTTGCAAGTAAACCCACATAGTATTTATGCCTTGACTAACACCCTCTGATATTGCACTGTGTTCGGTGGACAGAGTGTGGGGCAGAGGGGTCCCGTTCCGGTTCTGCCACTTGTCTAATATGTGACGCTGGGCAAGTCATTTTTTTGAAAATCCTTTACATGCTATTTGTTAAACTCCCCCTAAATGCCAGGCACTGTAAAAGCTAATCGGGTAGGACGCAGTCCACGTCCCACTTGGGACTCACCGTCTTAACCCCCATTTTACAGGTGAGGTAAGCGAGGCACAGAGAAGCTTGTCCAAGATCACAGAGCAGGTAGCTGGGATTAGAACCCAGATCCTCTGATTTCCAGAGACCTGTCCTCTTTCCAGGAAGCCAAACAAGTGGGAAACACCACTCCCTTCACTTCCTCTCCACTAACTCTATTCTTGACCTCTGGCAATCGTCATTTCACCCCCTGAACTCTATTGTGACTGTGCTCACCAAAGCGTCCATTGACTTCCTCTTTGCAAATTTAATGGCCTCTTTTCTGATCTAATCCTTTCCCTTTCTAGGCTGCCTTTGATAAAAAATAATAATTGTCATATTTATTAAGCGCTTACTGCATGCCAGGAACTATACTAAGCGCTGGAGTGGATGCAGGCAAATGGGGTTGGACACAGTCCCTGCCCCACGTGGGGCTCCCAGTCTCCATCCCCATTTCACAGATAAGGGAACCGAGTCAAAGAGAAGTGAAGTGACCCAAAGTCACACAGCGGTGGTGGAGCCGGGATTAGAACCCATGGCCTTCTGACTCCCAGGCCCGTTCTCTATCCCCTGCACCGTGCTGCTTCTCCAAGCCTTTGACACTACTGGCCACTCTCTTCTAGCAACTCGATCTCACCTGTTTCTCTTCTTCACTGACCACGCCTCGGTCTCTGCTGCCTCCTCTTCGTCTCGGCGGCTAACGGAAGCAGCGTGGCCTATCGTAAAGAACACAGGACTGGGAATCACGAGACCTGGGTTCTAATCCCCACTGCACCACTTGCCTGCTGTGTGACCTTGGCCAAGTCACGTTGCCTCTGCCTCAGTTTCTTCACCTGTAAAATGGGGATTAAATCTCCGTTCTCCCTCCCCTGAGACTGTGAATCCCATTTTTTATGGTATTTGATAAGCGCTTACCATCTGTCAAGTGCTGTTTTAAGCGCTGCATAGCTTAGTTTAATTAACCTAGTTTACTACTTGTCCTAAATGGGGTTCATAGTCAAAGTAGGGAGACTAGGGATTGAATCCCCTTTTTTCAGGTGAGGAAACTGAGGCACAGCATAGGGGACAGGGACTGTCTGATCTAATTGCACTTTACCCCAGAGCACATGTAAGGGATTAATTGATTCCATTATTATTATGGCTACCAATAATACCTGTGGCTATACA
Source organism: Ornithorhynchus anatinus (assembly GCF_004115215.2). Classification (NCBI taxonomy): domain Eukaryota; kingdom Metazoa; phylum Chordata; class Mammalia; order Monotremata; family Ornithorhynchidae; genus Ornithorhynchus; species Ornithorhynchus anatinus. The sequence continues at coordinate 138,100,983 of NC_041729.1, read as the reverse complement.
CAAGACTCTGTTTTCAGTCCTCTACCAATCTTTCTTAAATTCCTCTCTCGGGAAGCTCACCTGCTCTTGTGACTTCAGCTGCCATCTCTATATGGATGCCTACCAAGCTTATCTTACCCTCCTGCACCGTAAATATCCGTAATTCATTTATTATATCCATGATTTACTGATTACAGCCAAATTTATTTATATTAATGTCTCCCCCTCTAGACTAAGCTCGTTGTGGGCAGGGATCGTATCCACCAACTCTGTTAAATGGTACTCTGCCAAGCACTTCATGCAGTTCTCTGGATACAGTAAGCACTCAATAAATACAGTTGATCTACTGACTGATTGGACCTCTTGCTTGCCTGATATCTCACAATTTTTCTTGCAAGAAGGGAATCAAGCCCAAAGAAAATGGCCAGCTTTCAAATACTGGTCAGGTCCAATGACATAGGCCTGTCCAGCATTTCATACATTCATTCCGTTGTATTTATTGAGTGCTTACTGTGTGCAAAGCGCAGTACTAAGCACTTGGGAGAGTACAATATAACAAAGAGACACATTCCCTGCCCACAACGAGTTTACAGTCTAGAGGGGGAGACAGACAATATTCCAAGCGCTTAGTACAGTGCTCTGCACATAGTAAGCGCTCAATAAATACTATTGAATGAATGAATATAAATTACAGATACGTACATAAATGTGATGGGGGCTGGGACGGGCGGATTAATAAAGGGAGCAAGTCAGGACAACACAGAAGGGTGAGGGAGAAGAGGAAAGGAGGGTCTTTTGGAGGAGGTGTGTTTTCAATAAGACTTTGAAGCAGGGGAGAGTAATTGGTACGAGGAGAGAAGGCGTTCAAGGCCAGAGGTGGGTTATGGGCGGAAGATTGGCGGTGAGATGGATGTGATCGAGGTACAGTGAGAAGGTCAGCATTAGAGGAGCAAAGTGTGCGGGCTGAGTTGTAGTAGGAGAGTAGCTAGATGAGGTAGGAAGGGGCAAGGTGATCGAGTGCTTTAAAGCCAATGGTGAGGAATTTTAATTTGAAGCAGAGATGGATGGGCAACCACTGGAGTTCCTTGAGGAGCGGGAAAACTGGCCTGAACGTTTTTGTAGAAAAATGATCCGGGCGGTAGAGTGAAGTACGGACTGGACTGGGGAGAGAAAGGAGGCGGGGAGGTGAGCAAGGAGACTGATTCAGTAATCAAGGGGGGACAGGATTAGTGGTTGGATGGAGAGGAAAGGGCAGATTTTAGCGATGTTGTGAAAGTGGAATCGATTGGATTTAGTAATGGATTGAATCTGTGGGTTGAATAAGAGGAGTCAAGGATAACGCCAAGGTTATGGGCTTGTGAGACAGAAAGGATGGTGGTGTCCCCTACAGTGATGGGAAAGTTAGTGGGAGGACAAAGTTAGGGTGGGAAGATAAGTTCAGTACTTCCCCTGGACACTCAAGATCTGGACAGATCAACAGATAAATCAAACAGCTTCTTGGCTCTCCCTGTGACTGCAGGGCTCACCGCCTCCATTTTCCAGGGGCCGCAGCTGGGTGGGATGGGTGGGGGTGGGGATAGGTTAATTACGGTATTAAGTGGTCACCAGGTGTCAAGCAAGGTGCTAAGCCTGGAATTGAAACAGTGGGATGAGCAGGAGGTTAGGTTTGGGGGCGGGGGTGAAGAGTGTGATCTGATGAGCGAGGACGGGGAAGAAGGACAGACCAGCGGGTGGAGAGCCTTGGCGCCAGGGCTCAGGAGGAGTTTGAGGCCAGAAGAGGTGTGATGGGTTCCACAAGACGTTTCTATAAGGGTAGGGTGGACTCCCGAGAGAAGTTTGGGCGTGGGAGACCAGTAAGGGCCGTCACGGGGATGCTGCCCGGAGGGTAGGGGGCTGAACTGGGGTGGGGGGCCGTGGGAGTTCGGGGGAAGGAGAGTGTTGTCAGGGGGAAAAAAATAAAAGCCAGCTGTTCAGTGTAAAGGGCCGGACCACAGGTGACTTGCGCTTCTGTCATTTGGCCAGTTAAGAAAGGAGTCGAAGTGGGTAAGAGGGGGGCGGGGGGCAAGCCAGGGCCGGGCCGGCTCCAAAGGTGCCAAGCCGGGAACGGGAGGCCTTCGGTGCTTGGTTTTTTCCTGCGCTGCCCCCTCCCATACTGATGATGGTGGTATTCGTTAAGCGCTTACTATGGGCCAAGCACTGTTCAAAGCGCGGGGGCAGACACGGAGTCCTCAGGTTGTCCCACGTGGGGCTCACAATCATCATCCCCATTTTCTAAATGAGGGAACCGAGGCCCAGAGAAGTGAAGCGACTTGCCCAAAGTGACCCAAGCTGACAAGTGGCAGGGCCGGGATTGGAACCCATGACTTCCGACTTCCAAGCCCGGGCTCTTTCCTCTGAGACACGCTACTTCCATCCCTGGCCGATCCCCGCTCCGGCCCCGTCCTCTGTCCCACCCCCCTTTCGGTCCCTTGTCCCCCCTCCTCCAGCCCCCATCCTCCAGTCCGCCCTCCGGTCCCCGCTCTGGGCTCCCTACTCCAACCTCCCTTCCAGTCCCTCCCTTCTCCTGTCCCCCATCCTCCAGTCCCCCCCGACCCCCTCCTCCAGGCCCCTTCCTCCGGCCCCCTCCTCCAGTCCGGCCTCTCCGTCCCCCCTCGGGCCCCCTCCTCCTGTCCCCCTCCCTCCAGTCCCCCCCCTGCTCCTGTGCCGCCCAGTCTTGTCCCCCCCGCCCTTCCAGGCCGCCCCCTCAGTCCGCCCTCTGGTCCCCCTCCTCCTGCCCCCCCTCCCCCAGCCCTCTCTCTTCCAGCCCCCCTTCCAGGCTCCCCCGTCCAGTCCCCCCCTCCTTCTGTTCCCCCTCCTCCAGTCCCCCTCAGCCCCCCCTCTGGTTCCCCTCTTCCAGGCCCCCTCCTCCAGGCCCCCTCCTCCAGTCCCCCCCTCCTCCAACACCCCTCTGTCCCCCTTCTCCAGCCCTCCCTCCTCCAGCCTCCCCCTCCTCCTGTTCCCCCTCCTCCCGTCCCCCCTCCTCCGGCCCGCCCTCCGGCGTTTGGCCCAGGTTTCCTTAGGCTGGGAGGGCGATGATGTTGGTCCGGTCCTGTCCTGTCCTGTCCTGTCCTGGCCGGGCCGGCTAGACGCACTTGGGACCATTCGGCCCCAGGCGGGGACCCTCAACCTGCCGCTGACCGTTGTGCTCCGGCCCCCCGCGCCCCCTCCCCCGTCCGGTAACGACACTAACGGTCCGTCCGTCCCGACCTCCGACCCCACGGGGACCCCTCTCCCCGTGTCCAGCCTCAGCCCCGCCGGGGCGAAGATGGTGCGAGGCCGGGGGAGTTATTGGGGGGCGGGAAGGGGTCCTTTTCTCTCCTCCCCAGAGACTTGGGGAAAGAGCCCCCGTTTGCGAGTCAGAGGTCGTGGGTTCTAATCCCGGCTGGGCGACTTGGGCCAAATCACTTCACTCCTCTGGGCCTCAGTTTCCTCATCTGTAAAATGGGGATTGAGTCTCTGAGCCCCACGTGGGGCAACCCGATGGCCTTGTAACTACCCCAGCGCTTAGAACGGTGCGTGGCTCAGTGGAAAGAGCCCGGGCTTGGGAATCAGAGGTCATGGGTTTGAATCCCGGCTCTGCCACTCGTCAGCTGTGTGACTGTGGGCAAGCCACTTCACTTCTCTGTGCCTCAGTTACCTCATCTGTAAAATGGGATGAAGACTGGGAGCCTCATGTGGGACAACCTGATGACCCTGTATCTATCCCAGCGCTCAGAACAGTGCTCTGCACATAGTAACAGATACCAAAATTATTATTATTATTATTATTAACAAATACCCTTATTATTATCATCCCCTTTAGGTTCAAGGACAGCTTCAGGAGCGGGGTTAGCGGTGACTTTGGTCGGTGCGGAGCTGGTTGAGGACTGGAAAGGGAGGAGCGTTAGGCCCGGGGAGGCTTTCCCTCGGACCCCAGAGTCTGAGCCTCCACAAGTCGCCAACCATGACCTGCCCCCCGTCCTCTCCACGATCCTCCACCCCCCAGTCCGAGCAGCCTCTTGGGCCAGGTGAGGGGCCGTTGCGGTGGGAGAATTGGGTGGGAAGAGGGTGACGGGGGAGAGGAGGACAGCGCTGACCTGTCAGGCCAAGACCACGGGCCAGGGAGGCCGAGGACCTGGGTTCTAATCCCCCCTCCGCCGTTTTCATTCGGTTGTATTTACTGAGCGCTTACTGCGTGCAGAACGCTGGACTTAAGCGTCTGGAAAGTACAAGGCAGCAGTAGAGACAGTCCCTACCCACAACGGGCTCACTGTCTGCTGTGTGACCTTGGGCAAGTCACCTCACTTCTCTGGACCTCAGTTACCTCATCTGTAAAATGGGGATTAAGTCCGTGAGCCCCATGTGGGACGTGGACTGTGTCCAACCTGACTAGCTCGGATCTTCCTTGGCGTTTAGTACAGTCTGCCTGGCACACAGTAAGCGCTTAAGTACCATTAAAAAATAAAAAGGAAAGTTAGGCTGAGGATCCGAAGTCTCGTAGTAACAACCCCACAGCCCTGCCCCTGCCTGAGGTGAGGCCTGGACACACCTTTTCCCACTCAGTGTCAACCCAGAAGATGTTCAACCTCCCTCCCAACCCTCCTCTAAGGCCTGGCGTGGGGGCTCAGGTCCAGAACACCTGTCCCATAGGTAGGCATGAGAAGCAGCAAGGCGAGTGGGTGGAGCCCGGGCCTGGGAGTCAGAAGGTCATGGGTTCTAATCGCGGCTCTGCCACTTTGCTGCGTGACCTTAGGCAAATCACTTCACTTCTCTGTGCCCCAGTTGCCTCATCTGTAAAATGGGAATTCAGGCTGTGAGCCCCACGTGGGACAGGGACTGTGTCCAACTCGATTTGAAAGCAGCATGGCCTAGTGGCAAGAGCCCGGGCTTGGGAGTCAGAGGACGTAGGTTTGAATCCCGGCCCAGCTGCCTGTCTGCTGTGTGATTTCACTTCTCTGTGCCTCAGTTATCTCATCTGTAAAATGGGGATTGAGATTGTGAGCCCCACGTGGGACACGGATTGTGTCCAACCTGATTGCCTTGTACTTACCCCAGCGATTAGAACAGTGCTTGGCACATAGTAAGCGCTTAACAGATAATAATAATAATGTTGGTATTTGTTAAGCGCTTACTATGTGCTGAGCACTGTTCTAAGCGCTGGGGTAGACACAGGGCAATCAGGTTGTCCCACGTGGGGCTCACAGTCTTAATCCCCATTTTACAGATGAGGTAACTGAGGCACAGAGAAGTGAAGTGACTTGCCCACAGTCACACAGCTGACAAGTGGCCGAGCCGGGATTCGAACCCATGACCTCTGACTCCAAAGCCCGTGCTCTTTCCACTGAGCCACGCTGCTTCTCTGATACCATCTGATACCAGATACCATCATTATTATTTGTTTGTATCCACCCCAGTATTTATTGCAGTGCCTGGCACAGAGTAAGCGCTTAAATACCACTATTATTATCATTATTATTATTATTAGTGGTCTCTCTGCCAGGGTCCCAGTAAACCAGGCCTTCCCTGGCCACTGAAATGAGACTTTGCCTGGCCCCAGTGTGGGTGGAGTTATTAATAATAATAATAATAATAGTAATAATTCCCACCATCCTCATCTCCCAGGGGCTCTTGTGGTGGGTACTCAAAGCCCCTTGGTCCTCGGGCACCGAGGTTGGCTGCAGACATTCAACTGTCCTGAGATGCAGGGACGAACTGCTGCCCGTTCACCCACACCCACCCCCCCGACACTGCCCGGGTGCAGGTATTGCCCCTGATGTCATGCTAGACGTGCAGCCTATCGTAATGATGTTATACGCAAGCATTTTTCCCTTGCCCCAGAGCCACTGCTTCCCTCTCCCCAGTCCCTGGGAAATGCAGGTGTCGCTTCTGAGCTGTAGGACTGGGCGGAGAGGGATTGGTCACCTCCAGACTTTCCCCCACCCTCTTGACAGTGCATCAGGAGGCTGCCTCTCCCGTTGGTCGTCTGAAGCCGAACCCCTCGGCCCTCCACTCAGTTTTCCTAGGCCAGCCTTTGCCTAGATCTTTCCAGACTCCTAATTGCCCTCCAGTGATTACCTTTTGGGGAATTACTCCAGTGGACAGAGGGGGTGGAAATGGGAGGAGATAGTGGATAGTTCTGATTGAGGTATCTTCCCCCGCCCCTTTCCCCATCTTTCTCCCTCTTCCCGGTCTTCTCCTCTCTCCTGTCTTCTCCCTCTCCCCACATTCCCCATTTTCTCTCCTTTCCGTTCCCCCCATTCCTCATTTTCTCCTCTTCCCTTTACCCCACCACGTTCTCCCTCATCTCCTCCTCATGTCGGGTTCCTCCTCCTGTGTCTCCTGACTTCTTCCACTCCCGCTTCCTCTCCCTTCATCCTTTATCCCTCCTCCTCCTTCATCCTCCAGACAAGCATCCAGATCATAATTGGCAGCTGGGGACAGAGCTGTGGGCTTGGAGCGTGCGGCAGCAGCTGGATACCCAACTCCGGGCCCGGGGCCAGGCGCCGCCCCGGACGGTTGAGCTGCTGCTGTCCGAGCTGCAGGCCACGTTGGCTGCGGTGCTGGAGGACGGTCGGCCCGGCTCCTGGCTCTACCTGAAAGAAGTGCTGCGGCTCCTGCCCCCTTACCGCAAACTGCTGCAGGGGCGCCCGGAGCTGCTGCCCCTTCTGGAGCAGGTGTACCGCCGGGCCCCCCTGGCCGACGATGACCTGTGGGAGGCCCTGATCCAAGCCTTGCCTCCTGACACCTCCCTGCTGGAGAAATCCACGCACAGTTGTTGCCGGAAGAGGAGCGAGCCCTTAAGCGGAGGCGCCCAACCTCATGGAGATCCAGGCTCAGCAGCCCCCTGGGAGCGGCTCTGCCCGTTCATCTGGGTTGGATGTGAGGAGAAATCGGAGGAAAGTCAACTGCAGCCAGAACCCATGACTCTGTCTGAGCTGCAGTACTGCTTGGGCGTGGTGGGAGCCGAAGTGGTGGAGAGCGAGGGGCATTGGAGGGCCGGTTTGGGCCTCTTGCCCCTGGCCTTAGCGATCGACATCCCCCTGAAGCCTAGCAGTGAGGAGGAGCCCACCCCGGCCTGGGCTGGGACCAGGTAAGCTCCCCTTGGGCCTGACCCAGTCTGTGTCCCCGAGGAGAAAGAAGCTCATGGTTGCCTCGCTTTCTCCCTTCCTCTTCTGTGCCTTCCCTCTTCCCTCCCTTTTCCTCTTTCATTTGGGAAGCCCCCGGCTCACTTTTGAGGGAGGGGATGTAACCGAGAGGGGCGGAGCAGCCAGCTGGGATTAGAGCCCAGGTCCTCTGACTCTCAGGCCCGTGCTCTTTCCACTTTGTGTTGGGAGACTCCATGCCTCCAGTCTGTAATGACTCAGAATAGGGGTGGGAAGACAGGGGGAACTCTATGGGCTTGTCCACCCCAGGGTTACAAGAGGTTGGATGGGTTCAGAGATTGAGCACTAACCCAACTTCTACAGCTGTGCCCTCAGAGGAGGGGCACAGACCCTAATGACGAAGCCCATTTTTTGTCCCACTCTTCCTCCTGTCTGCTGCCTTCCTCTGGGTAGTAGAAAGAAAGAATCAGGGCTCTCCCCATTGTTCCCAGCTGGCTCCATCACAAAGTCAATCAATCACCTTTACCAGAGGCCTTCCCTGACTAAGCCATCAATTCCTCTCCTTTTCTTCACCTCTGCATTGACTCTGAGCTTAGCTGTGCCGCCCTTAAGCACTTCGATACTCTCTCCAATCCCACAGCGCTTATGGAAATATCCTTTTACTCCACTATTTCTCCTATCTGTAATTCATTTGACTATTTATCTCCCCCTGAAGATTATAAGCTCCTTGTGGGCACGGATTGTGTCTACCAACTCTATTCGATCGATGGATTGTATTTACAGAGTGCTTTTAATATGCGGAGCACTGTACCAAACACTTGGGAGGGTACAATGCAACAGAATTAGCAGACACATTCCCTGCCCAAAGCGATTTTACGGTCTACAGGGGAAGACAGACATTAACACATTAACGTGAATAGATAAGTCATTTATGCTATATAATTTAAAGATATATGCATAAGTGCGGTGGGGTTGGGGGTGGGCCAAATATCAGGTGTCCAAAGGTCACAGATTGAAGTGCATAGACAATGTAGAGTGTGTAGTCGACGCAGTACAACACAATATTGTAGTCTCCCAGTGAGCGCCCCTTAAATAGTATCGAGAAGCAGCGTGGCTTAGTGGAAAGAGTACCGGCTTGGGAGTCAAAGGACTTGGGTTCTCATCTCGGCTCTGCCACTTGTCTGTCGAGTGACCTCGGGCAAGCCACTTAACTTCTCTGTGCCTCAGTTACCTCATCTGTAAAATGGGGATGAAGACTGTGAGCCCCAAGAGGGACAACCTGATTACCTTGTATCTACCCCAGAGCTTAGAACAGTGCTTGGCATATAGTAAGCCCTTAACAAAAACCATAATAATAATAATGTTGCCTGATTGATCAGACCCAGGTCCCAGAGCCTTGGGTGGTTGTGTCATTTGCAGGTCACAGTGGACTAAGTTACCAGACAGCAGCTTGCCAGAGACCCAAGAGGAAGGGCACCGTCCCCGGACACTAGAGCACTCCCAGTTGGGAAGCCAAGTGGCCGCCATCCTACGGAGACACCGATTCCTGAGTTACAGCCACTTTTTCTATCTCAACGTGGCCTCCAGCAGACACTTCAGGTGGGAATCCCAACTCTCAGACTCTGGTCCCTCCGGGTACCCAGTCGCCAGGACCCCCCACCCGACCCCACCTGCTCCCCCTGTGCCCTGGCTCTTTGGCTCCCCGGGACTGACCAAGGGGTGACAGCATGGATCCAGTGGGTCTCTCCTTAGCCTCTTAGATCTCCCCAGGTGCCCCAAAGATGCCCCCGATCTATTAGATTCTATGGGTTGCTGCAACCCTTTATTCAGGGAGGCTGGTTCATTCTTGATCCCAGAAGAGATTGCTTTCCCTCCTTTGTTTGCATTCATTCCAAGTCCACCCCCGGTGAGGCTACAGATTTGACCTGCTTGGGGTCAGTTCGTTCACATATCCTGCCTTTTCTGGTGCCCCTGAAAGCCACCACCTTCTAGCCAGGGGACAGGGTTACCGGTCCCTCCGTCCCGATTGAGGGACCAGGCACAACTGGGCAAATGGTGGCAACCAGGATCAAGGGTGATAGAAATGTCCCAACGCTCCCTTCCTACTGATCAAAACGTCAAGCCGGGCCGGGCACCACAGCGGGAAGAACATCACGGCGCGTTTCCCCTGGGTCGAGGTGTGCAGCCATGAGTACAACTCCCTCAGAATCACCGCTCCCCTGTGCCCTTTTCCCATGCCCGCATCCCACCTGCGCTTAAGCCGTGCCTGGTAACCCCTCTCTCCCTACCCTGCTGCAGGCCGTACAGCCTCAAGGTGGTGGCCCGAAACAAGGTGAACCCCGAACACTACATCTTCTCCCCATTTGGGGTCCTGCACGTGCATCCCGTGGAGGGCAGCGAGGCCCTGACCCTGGGCACCTGGCACCGGGAGACCGTACTCTGGCAACTGCTCCAGCACATCCCCTTCTTCAGACACTGCCTCTTGCGCCGGAGTTTCACCTGGTCAGGGGGGCAATGGAGGAGGAGTGGGGAGAGGCGGGTGGAGGGGGGGGCAACCGAAGGGAAGGAGAGAGCCCAGTGTCGGGGTTGGGGGGTGGCAGGGGCCCCGAGAAAGGAGAGCTCATGGGGCGAAATCCCCAGAAGCGTGGCTCAATGGAAAGAGCCTGGGCTTCGGAATCAGAGGTCATGGGTTCTAATCCCGGCTCTGCCACTTGTCAGCTGGGCAAGTCACTTAAGTTCTCTGTGCCTCAGTTACCTTACCTGTAAAATGGGGATTAAGACTGTGAGCCTCACGTGGGACAGCCTGATGACCTTGTATCTACCTACCCCAGTTCTTAGAACAGTGCTTGGCACATAGTAAGCGCTTTAACAAATATATAAAAAAAAAAGGGCCAACATGAGCCATTCATTCATTCCAATGCTTAAAACAGTGTACCAACATTTAGAACACATAGTAAGTACTTAAAAAAAACCATCATTATTATTACTATTATTCATTCAATCATATTTACTGAGCGCTTACTGTGTGCCACTGCAGAGCATTTTACTAACCGATTGGGAAAGTACAATATAGCAGTAGAGAGACAGTCCCTACCCACAACACGCTCACAGACTAGAGCAGGGGAGACAGACATCAATACAAGTAAACAGACGTCATTATAAATAAATAAAATTACAGATATATACAGAAGTGCTGTGGGGTGAGGGGATGGGGAAAGAGTAAAGGGAGAAGTCAGAGTGACACAGAAGGGAGTGCTCCGGAGATGAGGAAAAGTGGGGCTTAGTATGGGAAGGCCTCTTGGGGGAGGTGCACCTTCAGAGCCCCACCCCTTAGGCTCAGAGCTTTGTCTTGTGTCCCCAGGAGGGGATGGGAGTCCATCTCTCTGGGTGACCGGTCCGAGCTCCACGACTCGGAATTCCCCACGGACCACCCTCTTTTCCCCCGCAGCTCCAGGCCCCTTCCGGGCCCTAGGCGTCCGGGCCTGACCCCATGCCCCCAAGGTGGCCCACCCTGGCTCTGGACACCGACTGATTGGCTCTCATCTCCCGTCCATAGGTGGAAGAAGAACGTGAAGGCCCAGCTCCTCCAGAAGACGCGGGCGGTGCTGGGAGCTGAACTGCTCTGTACCGTTCCACACTTTGGAGCCGGCCTGCTGCATATCAACAGGTGGGGGGCCGGCCCCAAGTCTACGTCCCGGGTCTCTGTCCCTGGAGCTGCCCTCCCCGCCCTCCATTCCCCTGCTCCCAGAAGTCTGCCGTCTTGGTGCCTCGCTCCTCACCGACTTGTAGCTCTCAATTTAGAGAAGCAGCGTGGCCTAGTGGATAGAGCACGGGCTTGGGAGTCGGAAAGTCAGGGGTTCTCATCCCAGCTCTGCCACTTGTCTGTGGTGTGACCTTGGGCAAGTCACTTCTCTGTGCCTCAGTTCCCTCAGCCATAAAATGGGGATTGAGACTATGAGCTCCTTATGGGCAGGGACTGTGTCAATCTGATTTGCTTGTATCCACCCCAGCACTTAGTACTGTGCCTGGCACACAATAAGCACTTAACAAATACCAGTTATTATTATTATTAATAATAATAATGATGGCATTTAAGTGCTTACTATGTGCAAAGCACTGTTCTGAGCGCTGGGGGGGGGGGACACACAAGGTGATCAGGTTGTCCCACGTGGGGCTCCCAGTCTTAATCCCCATTTTACAGAGGAAGTAACTGAGGCACAGAAGTTAAGTGACTTGCTCAAAGTCACACGGCTGACAAGTAGCAGAACTGGGATTATTCCAGTGTAACCTGCTAAATCCTGCCAATTCTTCCTTCCAACCCTAGGTCCTCTGAATCCCAAGCCTGTGCTGTTTCCGTTAGGCCATGCTGCTTCTCATTATATCGCACGTTCTCACATTAGATTGTAAACTCCTTGCGCGCTGGTGTCTTTTGCCTCGGCGTACTCTCCCAAGTGCTTAGTACAGCATGTTGCACTTAGTAGCTGCTCAATAAATTTCATTACTAGTTCTTCTATTACCACCATTAAATCTTCCCAAGCATTTCTTCTATCCTCTTGAAGAAAGAATTGGAGACCAGTTGTTAGAGTATCTCAAAGTTATTCATTATCCTTCAATCAATGGTATTTATTTGTTTACTCTGTACGGACTGTTGTACAAAAGCCCTTTGGAGAATGCAGTGCAACAGAGTTGATAGACATGATTCCTGCTCACAAAGAGCTTAGAGTCTAGAGGAAAGCATTTGAATCATATTGGTTTCTCTTTGCACCCTCTTAATAACGGCAGAAGAAACATATGCGTATATACCCACTCTCACACAAATATAAACTGCCCAGGGAAATGAAACTTGGCTTATAGAAGATTTGACCATTTTTTACAGTTGGCAAGAACACCCAAAAAAAGTCTTGAATTTTATATAATTTTTAGCATGCTATAAAGTAAAAATACCTCTTACCCCTTGAAAATGAAACTTCGATTGACTCTATTTCTTCTGGAGGCAGGCTCCAATATCGTCTCTAAGGAAGAAGTGGTGTGATGAGCTTTGCTTTGTTGCTCTCCAGAACCTTTCTCATCTCTTGCCAACTAATAATAATAAGTATTGTGATATCTGTTGAGTGCTGACCTCTGTGCCAAGCTTTGCGTTAAGCTCTGGGGAGGAGACAAGATAATCAGGTCGGACACGGGATTCACAATCTGAGGGGGAGGGAGAACAGGTGAGGAAACTGAGGCGTAGAGGAGTTAAGAGACTCATCTAAGGACACCCATCGGGCGAGGGGCAGAGCCGGGTGTAGAATCCTGGTCCGCTTTCCACTCTTTTCCTACTTGGCCACGTTGCATCGCTAACTCCGTAGGTGTCTCCCAACCCTATCACCCACCTCCTCCTCTACCCCCGTTCTGACCCATTTTCCCCCCGCCCCTTTTCCCAGACTGCTGCAGGAGCTACATTTGGTATTCTGGCTGCCCCAGGACCGGGCCACCTGCTACACTTTAGCCGAACTGCAGCGCGCGTTGGCCAGGGAGACCCACCGGGCCCAGCAGCTGCTCCGCAGGTTCCTGACACTCTGCACCACCATCCTTAACCTGGTAGGTCTCCGGCTAACTCCTGGTAAATCCCCTGCTAGTCCCCAGATGCTTCTTAACATGTCCCCGGCTAGTCCCCAGCTGGTGCCCGGCTAATCCCTGGACAGTGCCCAGCTAGTGGCCTGCTAATCCCCAGCTAGAGCCCAGTTAGTGCCCAGCTAGTCCCTGGCTCCTTTGCCCGTCTCTCTCACTTGACATTCTTTGACCCCCCTCCTGGCCCAGCTCACTCTTCCTGCCTTGACCCTCCTACCTTTCCCCTTCTTTCCTCGCCTTGTCCCGCTCCCCTTGGCACCTCTCTTGGCTTCAAACCATTTCGCACCACCTCCCCATCTTCCTAAATTCCCCCTCCCAACCCCTCACCCCTTGCTCTTCCCCTGGGAGCCAGCGAAGCCTCAGCTCCATCCGAGCAGCCATCCTCAGGCCCAAATTTGGGAGCCCGGCTCAACTTGTCCCAGCTCAGCCCCAACGGAAACCCTGGAGTTGTGTGCGGGGGCACTTGTGTGCGTGTGTGGTGGGGGTGGTGCCTGAGGGGGGAGAGGAGTGGTTAGTTGTTCAAGAGCAACTGCTCTTGCCCTGCTTGGGCTTATGGTTCTCATGGGTGCAGGCAGATTCCAGCACTCAACCCTTTTCCTCAAGCTTAGGCAATCAGAGAGGCATGAGAATTAATTAATTAATTAATGTTGGTATTTGTTAAGCGCTTACTATGTGCAGAGCACTGTTCTAAGCGCTGGGGTAAACACAGGGGAATCAGGTTGTCCCACGTGGGGCTCACAGTCTTAATCCCCATTTTACAGACGAGGGAACTGAGGCACAGAGAAGTTAAGTGACTTGCCCACAGTCACACAGCTGACAAGTAGCAGAGCTGGGATTCGAACTCATGAGCCCTGACTCCAAAGCCCGTGCTCTTTCCACTGCGCCACGCTGCTTCTCTAGAAGACCCTAGGCAGTGGGAATTGGGGAATTTGAGAGCTTGGGGCAGGGTCCTAGCTCCAGCCCCAGCCTCAGCCCAGGAAGACACTAGTCCAAGATCAATCCACCCTGCTGAGCTTCTCAAAGGAGCCCCTTTCCCTACCGAAAAAGGCAAGAAAGAAGCTGGCAGGGCTTGTATCCTCCAGCCTTTTGCTGTGCTCATGTCCTGGGGGCTGGAGAGAGAGGCAAGGGAAGGAGAAGGCAAGGCCCTGCCCTCCAGGCACTGACAGTCTGATGGGGGAAACAGGCCAGACAAACAACAGGAAGACAAGGGGATAGAAGGAGACCGAGAAGATAATCAATCCTTGGGAGCAATCTCCAGAACCGTGGCCTCCACCCCAGAGTGTTTAGGGATCTCAGGGAGAACGGCGTGCCCCAGATGTGCAGGGGGAAGAGAACTGCTTAGCAAAACAAAGGAGCTTCCCGGAAGAGGATTATTTATCCATATAAATGTCTGTCTCCCTTCTAGACTGGAAGGTCGTTGTGGACAGGCAACATGATTATCAACACTGTTATACTGTGTTCTCCCAAGTGCCTAATAGAGTGCTTTGCACACAATAAGCACTCAATAAATAGGAATGATTGATTGAGGTTGTCTCCAAGTAGATGTCTTCCTGGGTCAGGTTAGTTAAAACACTGTGCCCCCGACGTGGTGGGAAGAGGCTCTAGAATTCCCTCAGCCCTCTTTTCCTCCCTCCCTCTTTCTGTTGCTCCCCCACCCCCCCGATTTCCAGTTGGTGGTTGGGAGGAGTGAGGCATCCACACTTACTGAGTCCCAGCTGGAGGTGCCCAGGTTGGCCACGCTTCCTTAGCTAGACAACAAGTGAGGGGAGACAGAGCCCAGGCCCCACCAAGGCTCTGGGGTGGTATCACTCTACCACTGGGAGACCTGAAACCCAGGACCTGCCACCCTCACCCCAAACCATCCGCCTCCCACCATCATATGGCAGCAGAGACTGAGCCTCTTCTGTAGCCAAAGGGCGATTAGCAAGACGCTAGCCTGGTCCGGGGTCTCTGGGAGAGCCAGGTCCTCTGGGGCCCGGGCACTTGGCCGCCCTGGAGAGACAAATGGCCATCTGACCTGAGCATATGGGCATCTTGGGTAGTTTTTTGAGAATTGGACTTTTTCTCTGAATGTACATCTCCCCTGGGTGTTCGGGTGGAGGTCAGGAACCAGGCTTGTTCATGTTCATTTTCAGTGAATTTTCTCAAGCACCCAACTGGTCCACCACTCAGTCGGTTGATTGTGTTTATTGAGCACTTATTGTATGCAGAACACTGTACTGAGCACTTGGGAGAGTACAGCATAGCAACGTAACAGACACATTTCCTGCCCACAGTGAGCTTGCAGTCTAGAGGGGGATACAGGCATTAATATATATAATAAATTACAGATATGTATATAAGTGCTGCGGGGCCGAGAGGTGGGGGTGAATAAAGGGAGCAAGTCAGGGCGACACAGAAGGTAAAGGGAAAAGAGGAAAGGAGGGCTTAGTTAAGGAAGGCCTCTTGGAGGAGATGTGCCTTCAATAAGACTTTGAAGGAGGGGAGAGTAATTGTAGGATTTGAGGAGGGAGGGCGTTCCAGGTCAGAGGCAGGATGTGGGCCAGGGGTCGGCGGCCAGATAGACGAGATCGAGGTACAGTGAGGAGGTTGGCATTAGAGGAGCAGAGTGTGTGGGCTGGGTTGCAGTAGGAGAGTAGCGAGGTGAGGTAGAAGGGGGTGAGGTGATGGACTGCTTTAAAGCCAGCGATGAGGAATTTACCCGAGATGGCGGTGGGTCCCTGGCAGGTGCACGAGGACACATACCAGATGCTGCAGGGCCTGCAGGCACGTCTTCAGAGCTGCCAGCGCCTGCAGGTGGACGGCTTCCTGTCCCAGCGGCGCATCCAGTGCCGAAGACTGGAGGGCAAGCTGCAACTGGCTGAGCTGTGGTGGCAGCGGCTAGGCCGGCTGGGCCGCCTGGTGGACTTCATGGCTTGCCAGAACCTCATCACTATCCTGCAGGATCAGATCAGCACGTTCGTGCGCGGCATTCTCCTGGTGAGAGGGCGGGAGGCAGACCGACGTGCCCGGGGCCGTGCTCCCGGCCTCGCTCATCCCAGGTCTCGAGGAAGACCCAAGGGGTTTCCACTCGCTGCTGAAAAGACCCAAAATGAGGGCCGGTCCCCGTCCCGTAGAATCCCGTCCCCTACTTCTGACCCCTGTCCTAATAATAATACTAATAATAATCATAAGAAGAAGTGTGGTATTTAAGTGCTTACTATGTGCCAGGCACTGTTCTAAGTGCAGGGGTAGATATAAGATAGTAGGGTTGGACACAGTTCCTGTCCCACATAGGGCTCACAGTCTCAATCCCCATTTTACAGATGAGGAAACTGAGGCCCACAGAAGTTAAGAAACCTGACCAAGATCAAACAGCGGACAAGTGGCAGAGCTGGGATTAGAACCCAGGCCCATGCTCTATCCACCAGGCCAGCCCCTTCACAAGAGCATGGCTCCAGCTGTTGGGGGTAGGGAATTGGGAGACCAAGATGGCCTTGGCTCCCCTGAGGCCCAGCCCTTCTGGCTTGTTCTTGTGAGTGGGGGAGGGAAGGGGACCTGGGTACCTTTCCGGGTTCAACCTCATCCGGACCCTCTTCCTCCCTCCCTCTCGACACGGACACAAAATAATAATAATAACAATTCATTCATTCATTCATTCAATAGTATTTATTGAGCGCTTACTATGTGCAGAGCACTGTACTAAGCGCTTGGGATGAACAAGTCGGCAACAGATAGAGACAGTCCCTGCCGTTTGACGGGCTTACGGTCTAATCGGGGGAGACGGACAGACAAGAACGATGGCACTAAACAGCGTCAAGGGGAAGAACATCTCGTAAAAACCGATGGCGACTAAATAGAATCGAGGCGATGTACAATTCATTAACAAAATAAATAGGGTAACGAAAATATATACAGTTGAGCGGACGAGTACAGTGCTGTGGGGATGGGAAGGGAGAGGTGGAGGAGCAGAGGGAAAAGGGGAAAATGAGGCTTTAGCTGCGGAGAGGTAAAGGGGGGATGGCAGAGGGAGTAGAGGGGGAAGAGGAGCTCAGTCTGGGAACGGCTCTTGGAGGAGGTGATTTTTAAGTAAGGTTTTGAAGAGGGAAAGAGAATCAGTTTGGCGGAGGTGAGGAGGGAGGGCGTTCCGGGACCGCGGGAGGACGTGACCCAGGGGTCGACGGCGGGATAGGCGAGACCGAGGGACGGTGAGGAGGTGGGCGGCAGAGGAGCGGAGCGTGCGGGGTGGGCGGTAGAAAGAGAGAAGGGAGGAGAGGTAGGAAGGGGCGAGGTGATGGAGAGCCTCGAAGCCTAGAGTGAGGAGTTTTTGTTTGGAGCGGAGGTCGATAATTGTGGTAGTTAAGCCCTTACCGTGTGCCAGGCACTGTACTGAGCACGAGGATGGATACAAGCAAATCAGGTTGGACACAGTCCCTGTCCCACGTGGGGCTCACAGCCTCAAAAGGACCCCCGGGCCCTCCCATTTCGGGGCAGAAGAAGGTCAAGGATTTGGCAGCTCCCTCCTGGAAGAGAGGGGATTGAACTCCCCCAATTTTCTTCCTTCCTCTTTCCTGGCACCCCAGGAGCCACAAGGTGAGGCGTTGCTGTGGACCCAGCTGGTGTTTGAGACAGACAGCCGCTTGGCCCTGCTTCCCCGGGCAGAACTGCTTCTAGAGACCCTAGACTGCGGCCTGCAGAACGTGTTGGCTGTGGCCGTGAGGGTGAGTCAGGCGGCCCAGGAAAGCGGGGCCTGAGGAGGTGGCCCAGGGGCTGGACTGGTGAGTTGGGGGGTAACCGGTCTCTCCGTTATGCTGGAGGATGGGATGTACCTTGATCTCGTCTATCTCTCCGCGGACCTCTCGCCCACATCCTGCCTCTGGCCTGGAATGTCCTCCCTCCTATCTGACAGTCAGTGACTCTCCCCACCTTCAAAGCCTTTTTGAAAGCACATCTCCTCCAAGAAGCCTTCCCAGACTAAACCCTCTTCTCCCTCTGCGTCACCTTGACTTGCTCCCTTTATTCGTTCCCCTCCCAGCCCCACAGCACTTATGTACAGATCTGTAATTTTATTTACTTATACTAAGGTCTGTCTCCCCCTCTATTCTGCGAGCTCACTATGGGCAGGGAATGCGTCTGTTATTTTGTTATACTGTACTCTCCCATGCACTTAGTACAGAGCTCTGTACCCAGTAAGCAATCAGTAAATACAATCGACTGACCGACTGGGTGATGACTGGTCTCCCCATTGATCTGGTGGATGGACGTGACCGGTCACCCCATTAGTCTAGGGAGTGGGCGTGACTAGTCTCCCCGTGAGGGGGAGGAGGGCTCGGGAGGGGTAAGGAGTGTATGCACCTGGCTCCTCTATCTGACCTTAATCTGAACTAAAGTCAATAGGCTATTCTTTATTTTGTTTCGTTTTTTAATGGTGTTTGTTTAGGGCTTACTATGTGCCAGGGACTGTTCTAAGCGCTGGGGTAAATACAAGGTAATCAGGTTGGACAGAGTCTATGTCCCAAATGGGGCTCCCAGTCTTAATCCCCATTTTACAGATAAGGTACAGAGACGTTAAATGACTTGCCCAAGGTCATACAGCAGACAAGTGGGGGAGCCAGGATTAGAACCCAAGTCCTTCTGACTTCCAGGCCTGTGCTGCTCTTTCCAGTAGGCCATGCTGCTTCTCCCTGTTTGGGGACAGGGATTATGTCTACTGAGTCCATTGTGTCATGCCCACCCAAGCATTCAGTACAGACAGTGCTCTGCCCTCAGTAAACACTCATTAAATAGTCATTCATTCATTCATTCGTATTTACGAATACGAATACGTATTTACGAATACGAATGTGCAGAGCACTGTACTAAGCGCTTGGAATGGACAATTTGGCAGCATATAGAGACAATCCCTGCCTACTGAAGGGTTTACAGTCTAATCGGAGGAGAAAGACAGACAAAAACAAGTCAACTTCATCACAGTAAATAGAATCAAGAGGATGTACACCTTAAGAGAAGCAGCGTGGCTCAGTGGAAAGAGCCTGGGCTTGGGAGTCAGAGGTCATGGGTTTGAATCCCGGCTCTGCCACTGTGAGCTGTGTGACTGTGGGCAAGTCACTTCACTTCACTGTGCCTCAGTTACCTCATCTGTAAAATGGGGATGAAGACTGTGAGCCTCACGTGGGACCACTGGATTACCCTGTATCTACCCCAGCGCTTAGAAGAATGCTTTGCACATAGTAAGCGCTTAACAAATACCAACATTATTATTATTAATAAAATAGGGTAATTAAAATATATACAAATGAGCACAGTGCTGAGGGGAGGGGAAGGAAGGGGGGAGGAGCAGAGGGAAAGGGGGGAAAGGGGAAATATCACTGATGGATTACGTGGACAAGGGGGGCTCCAGCCCCAACGGGAGGGTGGGGATGGGGCTGGCCCCACTGCAGGGTCCTGACCCAGTTGGGCCCTGTCCCGTTGCTTAAGCAGCAGGGGCCCGAGAGTCCCCCCCACGCAATTTCATCCCTATCTGGAAGTAAGGCCAGGCCTTGCCGGTCCTCTCCTCGGGCCAGACTGGGCCAGGATTTCAGCCTGCGTGGCCGAAAACTCAACACAGGCAGGAAGGTCATCATCCTCTTGCCATTGGAAGATGACTGCTGCCTCGCCCTCCCCTCTAATCTGCCCGCCTCCACTCCCTCCTTCCCTCTGCTGTCTGGAGTATTTCCCTAAAAAGTCAATCCAGACATGGCACTTGGCGGCTCACACTCAAAAGCGCCACCACTGAGGGTGACGTTCACCTATCAATCCATCAACCAATGGTATTTATTGAGCAATTACTGAATGCAGAGCACTGTCCTAAGTGTCTGGGAGACTACAGCACCACAGAATTGGCGGACATGTGCCCAGGCCAAAATGACCTTACGGTCTAGAGGGAGATCATCCTGTCTACCCCAGCGCTTACTGTGCGCGGTGCTTGGCCCGTAGTAAGCGCTTAGCAGATGCCACCGTTAATCATCATTAATGGGTGTGCGTCTGACTGAAAACCTTCCCGCGGGCCCCTCCCCCGGTCGCAGCTCCAAGGTGTCCCCCCCAAGACTGTCTCTCTTTGCACTGCTGGCTCATGGTTTTGGGCGCGGCCCCCTCGTCTCTCGATCCTTACAAGCTAACGCGCAAGAAGACCCGCTCCTCTCTGGACAGACGTATGTCCTGGTGGACAGAGATTACATCTACCTACTCTTCTCTACTGTAAAGTAATAATAAGAATTATGCTATTTAAGTGCATACTATATGCCAGGCACTGTTCTAAGCGCCGGGGTAGATACGGTAGTCAGTTTGTCCCACGTGGTGCTCCAAGTCTTAACCCCCATTTTACAGATGAGGTAAATGAGGCACAGAGAAGTTAAGTGGCTTGCCCAAGGCCACACAGCTGACAAGTGGCAGAGTTGGGATTAGAACTCAAGTCTTCTGACTCCCGAGACTGTGCTCTTTGCACTAAGACACGCTGCTTTCTTACTTAGTACATTCAATAGTATTTATTTAGAGCTTACTATGTACAGAGCACTGTACTAAGTGCTTGGAATGTACAATTCGGCAACAGATAGAGACAATCCCTGCCCATTGATGGATCTGCACCCAGCAAGCGCTCTAAAAATGCCATCGCTTGAGGGACTGACTGGTTGGAAACCTCGAATGGCTCTCCGATTCCCTCCTCGTCAAACGGCAGCTCCTATGCAATGGTTTCAAGGCTCACTGCCAGCTCCCACCTTCTTTCATAGAGATGAACCAGGGCGTAGTGGACAGAGCACGGGCCTGGGGGGTCAGAAGGTCATGGGTTCTAATCCCAGATCCACCACTTGCCAGCTGCATGACCTTGGGTGAGCCACTTGACTTCTCTGTGCCTCAGTTACCTCATCTGTAAAATGGGGATTGAGATTGTGAGCCCCATGTGGGACAAGGGACTGTATCCAACCCTATTTGCTTGGATCCACCCCAGCACTTAGTAGAGTGCCTCGCACATAGTGTTTAACAAATACCAAAATTACTATTATTAAATATTATATCTGTTCTCTTCAGCCGCTCCACTCCCACCAGGACTCCTTGCTCCCTTCCAGCTAAACTGATTCCAGCTCATTCTCGACTCTCCTGACAGCTTCCCCACCCCTTGCTCGCTTCCCCTGCCCCCAGCTCACACCTCTTGCCTCCCCGGCCGGGGTCCCCAGGTGATGCAAGCTGACGAGCAGGGGACCAGTCCTGGCTTTGGCCCCAAACTCCGTGAGCCCACCACCGACCAGGCTGCCTCTGAGCCTCCAGCTTCTCTTGGTAGGAAGGCGGGCCTCGTTCGGTGGGGCCCTGAGGCGGTGGGGGAGAAGGGCAGGAGAACGTTACTGAGGAAGAGAGGCCCGGTTGTGGGTTGTGGGGTCCGGGTAGGCAGATTCGGATGGCGGAAATGATTGTGAGAGGAAAGGATCCTCAGGGAGGGAGAGGGTTGGGGGAAAAGCCCCTTTCCCACTCTAACCCACACCTTCACCTTTCTGAAGGCTTCAGGGCACAGGGGGTCGGTTTCCTGGCGGGGGAGAGTGGGTTCGGGGCGTGGGTTCGGGGGGAAATGCCTGTGAGCGGACCCAAGCAGCTCGCACGGAATCCACGCGTGGGGCAGTCCTGGGGCTGGGGAGTTGGCCGGATTAGGGGAGGGAAAGTCTTCGTTTCCCAGGGCGGTCCCTGCTCATGGCTGCGCATGGCTTGGGGATGGATCTGCAAAGACGGCGACTGGCTTCCTCACCCTCCTAGGCCTGGAGAATGATGGGGAGAAGAAAGAGGAGGCGCTTGACCTTTTGACGCCAGTAGACCGAGGCCAACCCAGCGAGGCCGTGCGCCTCTTCTGCGGTCCAGAGATGGACCTGATTAAGAAGTCGGCGGGCAAGTCTGGCCAGGGGCTGGGGCTGCGTGGACAAAGGCTCCGCGGCCAGTACGCTCCCCCAGCCCGGGCCCACCTGCGACAGGGTCTGGACACCAACCCTGGCATCCAGAGCGCCCTGGCCATCCAGAAGGCCCTCTTCCAGGTGAGACTGAGGGAGAAGAAAAGGGGGGAGAGGACAGCCTGCCTCCACTCTCCACTGGCCCCTCTCCCTTCTCCTTCTCGATCTCCTCCTTCCACCTTTCCCCTCCTTGCCTGCTTCGCTCCACTCCCGACCCAGGGCCCCTGCTCCCCAGCTCCCCAGTTCTGCGATTGCAGCGGTTTGTTCTCCCTCTAAACCGTCCCTCTGCTGGTCCCTGGGTTGGTAGATCCCCCCTTGTCTGGGGGAGAGAAGTGGTTCTAGGCAGGAGGCCCCACAGCTCACACTGCGGGGGGAAGCTGGAGCTCAGCGGCCTCTTCCACTGGATGGTAAGCTCCTTGTGGACAGGAAGCTCGTCCTTATTTTGCGTTGTACTCTCCCAAGCGCTTAGCTCAATGCACGGCACCCAGCTGCCTGCCCTAAATCCCTTTTCCGCTGTGCTCCCCTGCCTCCCCCTTCCCAGAGCACTCTACAGGAGGTGTACACGTTCTACAAAGACTACCAGTGGCTGACAGAGATCCATAGCTTCGTGCAGAGCTGGAGCGCCAAGCAACTGGAAGACATGCGGGGCTGGCCGGCCAAGCGTTACCTGCACCTCCTCCAGCAGCTGAGCGCCTGGCGCGAGCAGGTGGCCCAGATGCCGCCCGTGCTGCTGACCCAGGGCCGCCTGCTGCGGGTAGATTGCCTCTGTCTGCGAGATATCGGTGAGGAGTCTCGACTCCCCCCACCACGCCCCACTGGAGCCCTCCTCCTTGGCCCCTGCCCCACATAACCCACTCAACACCTCCCCCCAACCCGCTCCCCTACTTTTGTGTCCCCTGAGCCCCTGTTGATAGGAAGCGGTGTGCTCTGGTGGAAAGAGCGCAGGCCTAAGGGGCTAGAGGACCTGGGTTCTATTTCCAGCTTGGCCACTTACCCGCTGCGTGACTTGAGGCAAGTCATTTCATTTCTCTGGGACTCAGTTTCCTCAACTGTAAAATCAGGATGAAATACCTGTTCCCCCTCCTGTGAGCCCCATGGGGGACAGCAGCATGGCCTAGTAGATAGAGCACCGGGCTGAGAGTCAGAAGGATCTGGGTTTCAATACTGGCTCTAACGCTTGTCCTCTGTGATCTTGGGCAAGTCATTTCACTTCTCTGGGCCTCAGCTACCTTATCTGTAAAATGGGGATTAAGCCTGTGAGCCCCATGTGGGACATGGACTGTGTCCAACCTGATTATTTTGTAACTTACCCCAGTGCTTAGAACAGTAGCTGGCACATAGTAAGCACTTAACAAATACCATTGAAATAAATAATAACTTTCCAACCAGATTGATTATCTCGTAACTACCCCAGTGGCTAGCACAGAGTAGGTGCTTAACAAATATCATTAAAAAAGCAAAACTACAGTTTTGGGCACACAGCAAGCACATAAAAAAATGATTATTATTGATTACTTCCCCCTAACTCAGTCTGCTAGTCTGCACGGCCGCCCAGGCCTCTGCCTTTTCCTCCTTTCTGCCCTCTCCTCTCTCTCTCTCTCTCAGCTGTCTGTGCCCTCTCCCCTGTCCAGGGCCCCAGCTGCTGACCATCACCCAGGCCATCCAGAGACTGCTGGTACGTGACAGCATGGAGCGGAGCGAGCGGCTGATCGGGGAGCTGACCGGCCTGGTGCAACTTTTCCAGAGCGTGGACTCAGACGTTCTCACCATCGCCCGCTGTTCCCAGAAGGTGGGTCCCCAGGCGGCACGATGACCCGGCCTGCCCCGGTCCACCTTGCTTCGGTCCGGCCACCATGCCCCCCTCACCGATCGTGGCTCATCAGTCCCCTCTCCCTGCTCTCGGTGCTTATGGCCTCTGCAATTTGAGATAAGATACCATAATCAGTCGGGTACTGAGATCCTTGTGAGTGAGACCAGTGGGTGAAGGGGGCAGGGGTATGGCCTTTTTTAGAGTGGAGCATTCTAGGTACTTGAGAGTCTGAAGAAGTGGCAGGGGTCCGTATCATCATCACCGTTATCGTCGACTCGGTTGACGGAGCTTTTATGTTGCGGGCTTAGCATAAGTCTGGGCTCGAAAAGGAATCTCAAGTCCGACGGGGGAGAGAGTAAAAATAGAAAACAAGCACCAACTTAACATTTGTGGGCATGAAGCCTAAAGAAGCAGCTGGTGATGGTGTGACATGTAACGGAGATTAGACAGTTACTGGAAGAGAGACGGTGCTTGAAGGAGAGGGACGGGATTTAGTGGAGTAGAAGGAGGTGGGAGCCGAGGTCCAGAGAGACAGATGAGTTGAGTCATTCAGTGCTACCGTTGGGGGTGGATTTTGGCTCCTGCACTGTCGGGCAAGTGGGGTGATCTTAGCCCCAGGGCCCTTTCCTCTGCCCCCGCCCCCAGTCCTTGGATTCAGAGTTTTGGACCGCTTGGCTCACCTCCAGGGACACGCCCTCTGAGTCCACCCACTGGGCTCCTGTCAGGGTGGACTCTGTTGCAAAGGGCTAGGGGGAGCTTTTGCAAATTTTTGAGGAGGCTAGTGATGTGATGGACTGGTGTTTGGAAGGATTATCTATGACGCTATTTAAAGGGCGGGACCGAAGTGGGACATCAAGACGGGAAGGCCAGCGAGTAGGTTGTGGTTAGAATCAAAGTGTGAGGGGAAGAGGGCCAGTTCTCTTATAATTCTAGGCTTGTGTTCTCGCAAAGCCCCTTGTTGAGGAAAGCCGAGCCTGGAATATTTATAACAGTAATAGTAGCAGTAACAGCGGGAAGCAGCGTGGCTCAGTGGAAAGAGCCTGGGCTTCGGAGTCAGAGGTCATGGGTTCGAATCCCGGCGCTGCCACTTGTCAGCTGTGTGACTGTGGGCAAGTCACTTCACTTCTCTGGGCCTCAGTTACCTCATCTGTAAAATGGGGATTAACTGTGAGCCTCACGTGAGATAACCTGATTACCCTGTATCTATCCCAGCGCTTAGAACAGTGCTCGGCACGTAGTAAGCACTTAACAAATACCAACATTATTATTATTGGCATTTGTTGTGCTCTGCGCAAAGTAAGCGCTCAATAAATACGATTGAGTGAATGAATGAACGTGCTTACCACGAGCCAACAATGCAGTATGACTTGGGGTAGATACATGAAAATCAGGTCGGATACATCCCTGTCCAAATGGGGTTCACAGCCTGAGTGGGAGGGAGAACAAGTATTGAGTCCCCATTTTACAGATGAGGAAACTGAAGCCCAGAGAAGTGAAGTGATTTGCCCCAGATCACACAGCAAGCAAGTGGCTGAACTGGGATTAGAACCCAGGTCCTCTGACTAGGTGTCTAGCGCCATGTGCATGATGACAACTCATCGTGCTCTATCCACACAGGCTTGTGTTGTCCAAAGAACGTTCCCTAATGACTTCTTCACCAAAATGCATAAGGAAAACGTGTTACGGCAGTGGCTCAGGGAGTAGAGAGGGTGGACAGATGAGTGAAATATAGAGAGAGAGATTCGGCAAATCTTGGATGTGGCTGGGGAGCGGGGAGGAAAGGAGGACAGGGGCAGGAAGAACAGGGCTTTCAAGAGAGATGAGAAACTTAGGGAGAGAAGAGGGAAAGAAGACAAGGAGTTCATTTTAGAAATATTAAGTCTGGTGATGAAGGAAAAAAATGGCAGAGTAGAAGAGCCGGAGATGTAGATTTGGGAGTTGGAATCAAGGGATAGAGGCAAAATAGAGCTTATGGATGTATCAAAACTATACCATCTCCTTTGTATTTGAAAGTCACCCTACTGCCAGTGAGGTTCCTCTATAAAGTGAGGGGGTGTGTGTGTGTGTACGTGTGACTGAAAAGGCCAAAGTGGGACTCACCATCCTGACCACACCACGCGCACACAAAGACTCTCCTTAGTTGTGTCGCCGAGATGGGCGTAGGCAGGCCCTGGCTGTTTTTGCTTCTGGATCCTCGTCTCGGAATCCCTCAAGGCTCAAAAAGAGCCCCTCCTTTCCTTTCTGGCCCACAGGGCCCCACCGCCTTTGTGTATGCCTGCTCTGGGTCTGTTGTGGTTATCTCCTGGTTGTTAGCTGGGATGCCAGATCGTGTGAGACTTGGCTTTATTTATTATGTCCTTACTATTCTCCCTCTAGACTGTATCCTCACTGTGGGCAGGGAATGTGTCCGTTATTGTATTGTACTCTCCCAAGTGTTTCGAACAGTGCTCTACACACAGTAAGTGCTCAGTGAATACGATTGAATGGATGAAAATATTCCCTCTTCCCCCCCTCTTGCTTTTGGGTACCCAATTCCTGCTCACGGGCTGCAACTTTCGGAAATATTTTACTGTCATCCGTTCCCCACACTAGTCCCACCCAGAAAAGAAGCAGCGTGGCTCGGTGGAAAGAGCATGGGTTTAGGAGTCAGAGGTCATGGGTTCTAATCCCGGCTCCTCCCCCTGTCTTTGGGCAGTCACTTGACTTCTCGGTGCCTCAGTGACATCATCTGTAAAATGGGGATTAAGCCTGTGAGCCTCACGTGGGCCAAGCTGATTACCGTGTATCCACCCCAGCGCTTAGAACAGTGCTTGGCACATAGTAAGGGCTTAACAAATGCCAACATTATTATTATTATTATCATAAAAACTTCAACGTTAGCAGACTAACTTCATTCCAAGGTTTTACTGTTGGTGACTCTGTATTGCCGCTAGATGTTGAGTGTGGCCCATAGGTCAATCAATCGATGCATCATATTTACTAAGGGCATCTACTGGGTGCAGAGCACCGAACTAAATGCTTCGGAGAGTGAAATACAATGGAGTTGGTAGACGTGTTCCCTTCCCGCCATGAGCTTACAGTCTAGAGGGGGAGACGGACATTAGTATATATAAATAAATTACGCATATTGACATAAGTGCTGTGGGCCCGAGGGAAGGATGAATAAAGGGTGCAAATTCACGACGCAGCAGGGAGTGGGAGAAGAGGAAATAAGGGGTTAGTTGAGGAAAGCCTCTTGGAGAAGATGTGCTTTAAATAAGTCTTCGGAGGTGGGGAGAGCGATCGTCCGTAGGATCTGAAGAAGAAAGGAGTTCCAGGCCAGAGGCAGGGCTCGGGCAAGACGTCGGTGGAGAGATGGATGAGATTGAAGTATGGTGTGGAGGTTGGCATTGGAGGAGCGAAGTGTGTGAGTCGGGTCTGTAGTAGGAAAGGAGCGAGGTGAGGTAGGAAGGGGCAAGGTGATTTAAAGCCGATGGTAAGGAGT
Source organism: Ornithorhynchus anatinus (assembly GCF_004115215.2). Lineage (NCBI taxonomy): Eukaryota > Metazoa > Chordata > Mammalia > Monotremata > Ornithorhynchidae > Ornithorhynchus > Ornithorhynchus anatinus. The sequence goes on along the minus strand of NC_041729.1, from coordinate 138,074,034 downwards.
TTCCGTCTGATGAAGAGGTGGATGGGCAACCACTGGAGGTTCTTGAGGAGTGGGGAAACATGTGCTAAATGGTTCTGTAGAAAAAGGATCCAGGCAGCAAAGTGAAGTATGGACTGGAATGGGGTAGGGAGGTCAGCGAGGAGGCTGATGCTGTAATACTTAGCGTCTGCTGTCAGGCATCTGGTGCGATGTTGTGCTCAGAGTAGGCATTCAAGACAGGACTTGCACACAGTGGTCCTCAGCAAAGGCTAGCAAGAGCTCACCTCCTCCAAGAGGCCTTCCCAGACTGAGCTTCCCCTTTTCCCTCTGCTCTCTCTGCCCCCCCCTTCACCTACCCTCAGCTTAGCCCTCTTTTCCCTCCCTTTCCCTCTGCTCCTCCCCCTCTCCCTTCCCCTCCCCTCAGCACTGTGCTCGTCCGCTCATGTGTATATATTTTTATTACCCTATCTATTTTGTTAATGAGATGTACATCGCCTTGATTCTACTTACTGCTATTGTTTTTGTCTGTCTCCCCCGATTAGACTGTAAGCCCGTCAGTGGGCAGGGACTGTCTCTATCTGTTGCCGAATTGTACATTCCAAGCGCTTAGTACAGTGCTCTGCACGTAGTAAGCGCTCAGTAAATACGAATGAATGAATGAATGGATGGTGAAAATCAGTCAATCCATCCATCATTGAGCATTCATTGAGTATTCATTGAGCACTTTCTGCGTGCAAGGCATTTTACTAAGCGCTTGGGACTGTATAGTTTGACAGAGTTGTCAGTCACGTTCCCTGCCCACAGTGATCTTACAGTCTAGAGATGAATGAGGGGACCTGGGGTCAGGTCCGAGGTCCGTGGCCTGAGCCTCCCTCTCCTCCCAGGACTCTGCAGGTGCTTCACAGACTCCCTGCCCCTCCCTCTAGCCCTGCCTCTCTGCTTGCCCACCCACCCTGCCTCCTCTACCCTGCTGTTCAACGCCCCACGCCGCCAGAGTCCTGTGGCCCAAACGCTGTAGCCGGGGGCACCTGTGGGCAGTGCCCAGAGCAGACCCAGCCGGGGCCCAGCTCCCTTTTGCCCCGTCTTCTTTTGGGGCCTCCGGTAGCCTCGCCGGCAGACAGGCTGCAACGGTGTGGGCCCAGAATGGGGAGGGGAGGAAGAGCCGGACCGGGCTGGACGGGTCTGACTGCACCATCCCTCCGGCCGCCCAGCTGGAGCAAGCCAAGATGCAGAGCGCCGAGCTGGAGGAGCAGGTGGACTACGTACGCTCGCTCAACGAACTCTGCCGCAGCTGCTTCAACCTGTTCGGCCCAGAGGAGGAGACCATGGAGACTAACGTGAGGGACGGGCGTGGGGCGGGAGGGCAGGTGGGGCAGGACGGGGGGAACGAGGAGAACATGGAGACTGGCGGGAGGGCGGCGGAGAGGTAAGTGGGACAGGACGAGGCAGGCCTGGACAGAGTGGGCAGAATTGGGTAGATCCCCAATGGGGCTGGAAATCCAGACCCGATCCCCCTTGGTCTGGCCTCGGCTCGAGACCTCGCTTCTCCCCGAGCCCCCCTGCCAATTCTGTGCCCTCAGATGCTGGACCTGTGGGAAGCCTTTCTGTTTGAGCGGGACCAGGCTTCAGAATTCCTCCTCAGCCGGCGCCACTCCATCGTGCTCAAGCTGCTGGAACAAATGACCACCGCCATGGCGGAACTGGAGGCCCTGATCCACAGAGCCACGACCGGGCCCTTCCTGGACCCCACGCAGGATCCTCGGAACATCGAGAGGGAGCTCATCGGTCTGGACCGCCAGTTCCACGACATAGTTAGCCGGCTGCTGGAGCTGCACCAAGCCTACACCATCTTCACCGGTAGGGACCAAACCCCGTCTCGGCCCCGGGCCCTCAGCCGGGGCACCCAACGACTTGACTCTCCCACTGTCCGCCGGGCACCTCGCAAATCCCCCGCTGTTCCCCCAGCCCACCTCAGGATGCCAACCACCCATCCTCCTCCAGTCTCCTGCCTGCCTCGCGGCCCCCTCCTCTCTCTGACCTTAACTCTGCCCTGCGGTCCCTCACCTTGCCCTCCCCCGCTGCGGCTCTGAAAGCGTGCTCTACTTAGTGGGATTTTCCTAGCATTAACACCCCCCACCCCCGGGGGTCCCTACAGGGGAGAAGCGGCCCTCCCTGGTGCCAGCTCGTGGGGCCCGGCCCATCCAGCTGCAGCTGCGCATCTGGCACCTGTTCCGTGTGGCCTCCGAGCAAATCAGCGAATGGAAGTGCCAGGCCTTCGTCAAGGTAGCCGGCGGGAACCACCGTGTCCGCGGGGCCTCCGGCTCAGCCCCCGGCCCGCCCCAGCCCGACGCCCGGTCCTCTCCCCGTAGCACCCTCAAAATCGCGGCTTGGAGGTCAGAGGAGGGAGGTGAAATAGGTGCGTCGGCGCAGGGGCGGGAGGGGCAGATGGAGAAGGTCCATCCGCCGCCGGACCTGGGCAGCCAGAGCGGAAAGGCAGCGGCGGGCGGTCTCTGTCCCTCTCCCAACCTTGGGAGGGTCCAGGACCCAACAGCAGAGCTGCGCCAAGTGTCCGGCCCCTGGGCACGGGCCCAGCCAGCCACCACACCCTCGAAGGTGGTGGGAAGAGTAGACGGGAGGCTCAGGGGGCCGGGATGGGTCGGGGGGCGGAGGGGCATAAAGGTTTCCGTTCTGGGCCCGGGGGCCGAGTTAGGTGTAGGTGAGGTGGCCGGTGGGGACGAGGAGTAGGGCCGTCCCCTGGCTGGGGCGACAGGCTGCACCCCCTCTCCCCACCCGCCCTCGCAGTTCAACGTCGGCAAGGCCCTGGAAAAGACAGAAGGCTGGCTCACGGGGGCTTCCCATCTGGAAGTGGAGCTGGGGATGCCCAGCCCGGTGCTGCACGCCTGCAGGAAGCTGGTGGAGGGGCTGCATAGCATCCTGCCCCTCTTGGCCAAACTGCGGACCTTCCCTCTGCAAGGACCAGGCTGGCAGGCTGTCTTTCGAGGTGTGTGTGGGCCTATTGGTTCATCCAGTAGCATTTATTGAGCATTTATTATGGGCTAATAGTTATTATTAATATTAGCACACACCCGTACTAAGCGCTTGGAACGGACAATTTGGCAACGGGGTGTGTGTGTGTGTGGTGGTGGGGAGGGTAGAGAGGCGGGGCAACGACCCAATTCCTCCCTTCCCAGTCCATCCTCCCCTGTGCCTTTGCCTATTCCGGGCCCCTCCCCGTCCTTCTCTTTCGCCCACTTGTCTCTTCTTCGGCATGGCCTAGTGGCAAGAGCACGGGCTTGGGAGTCAGAGGACGTGGGTTCTAATCCCGCTCCGCCGCTTGTCTGCCGCGTGGCTTGGGCAAATCGCTTAACCGGTCATGGGTTCTAATCCCGGCTCTGTCGCTTGCCAGCTCTGTGACTTGGGGCAGTTCACTTAACTTCTCTGTGCCTCAGTTACCTCATCTGTAAAACTGGGAGCCCCATGTGGGACGATCTGATCACCCTGTATCGCCCCAGCGCTTAGAACAGTGCTTTGCACATAGGACGCGCTTAATAAATACCACCATTATCGGTAACCTCTCTGTGCCTCAGTCACTCCATCTGTAAAATGGGGGTTAAGAGTCTAAACCCCATGGGGGACAACCTGATTACCTTGTATCTACCTCAATGCTTAGATCGGTGCTTGGCTCGTAGTAAGCGCTTAACAGATATCGTAATTGTTGTTATTCCTTCTCCCACCCCCCTCCACTTCTGTCCCTCCCAGCCATGGAAGTGAGCTGCCCCAGTAACGTGGAGCTCCTGACCCTGGCCCAACTGCTCTCTTACCCACTGCTGGAGTTCCGTGACCACATTCACGAAGTGAGCGCCGCCGGCAGGGAGGGAGAGCCGTGGACGCTCCCGGGACGGGGGGGAGAGGGGAAGGGTGCGGGCCTGGGCCCGGGATGTGGCAAAGGGTCTGCGGGCCCACCCATTCCCAAGGCTGGGAGTCCCAAGGGGGATCAACAGTGGGGCCTGCTGAGAACCAGGGGTGTGGGGGCAGAGAGGGGTATGGGTCTGGGTCCTCCCTGTCAGGATGGACCCCATTTGGGGTAGGGGTGATGGCTCAGTGGAAAGAGCCCGGGCTTGGGAGTCAGAGGTCATGGGTTCTAATTCCGGCTCCACCACTTGTCAGCTGTGTGACTTTGGGCAAGTCACTTCTCTGCGCCTCGGTTCCCTCGTCCGGCAAATGGGGATTGAGACCGTGCGCCCCACCTGGGACAACCTGATTCCCCTGTGTCTACCCCAGCGCTTAGAACAGTGCTCGGCACATAGTAAGCGCTTAACAAATACCAACATTATTATTATTATTACTCTCTGCGCCTCGGTTCCCTCGTCTGGCAAATGGGGATTGAGACCGTGCGCCCCACCTGGGACAACCTGATTCCCCTGTGTCTACCCCAGCGCTTAGAACAGTGCTCGGCACATAGTAAGCGCTTAACAAATACCAACATTATTATTATTATTACTCTCTGCGCCTCGGTTCCCTCGTCTGGCAAATGGGGATTGAGACCGTGCGCCCCACCTGGGACAACCTGATTCCCCTGTGTCTACCCCAGCGCTTAGAACAGTGCTCGGCACATAGTAAGCGCTTAACAAATACCAACATTATTATTATTATTATTGTTCTCTGCGCCTCGGTTCCCTCGTCTGGCAAATGGGGATTGAGACCGTGAGCCCCACCTGGGACAGCCTAATAACCTTGTATCTCCCCCCGGCGCTTAGAAGAGCGCTTGGCACATAGTAAACGCTTAACAAATACCATCATTATTATTATTACTCTTATGGGATTTGAGTGGGTCCCTGTCCCAGGGAGCCGGGCCGTTGAGAAGGACGGAGTAGGATCCCGCCAGAGAGGGGAAGAGAATCCCGAGGGGGGGACGGGCACTACAGGGGGGCTGGCAGGGGACTGGCAGTGAGGGGAGACGGTGGGGGAGAGGCAGGACTGGACATTATGAACTCCTCGAGGTCAGGGATGGTGTCTGCCGACTCCGTTGTACTGCACTCTCCCAAGTTTTTAAGGGCCCTTCTAGCTAAGCGATTACTAGCTAATACTAACCGACCAGGTTGGACACAGGCCGGGTGCCACGTGGGACTCACAAACTTGGTCTGTGAAGCCTGGAAAAGCGAAGGGACTTGCCAAGGGTCCCACGGCAGACCAGCGGCAGAGCCGGGATTAGAACCCGGGTCCTTCCGACTCCCAGGCCGGGGCTCGATCCTCTAGGCCACGCTGCTTCTCTATCCACCAGGCTACTCGTCTGCCGTGTGACCTTGGACAGGTCCCTTCACTCCTCTGGGCCTCAGCTGCCCGTCGAGCGGGGGTTAAGACTGGAGCCCCTTGTGGGATGGAGACTTTTGAAGCTGAAGCTCGGGGTAGGTAGGGAACGTGTCTGCCAACTCTGTTGTACGAGACACTCCCGGACACTTCCTACAGTGTTCCGCGCCTAGAGGGTGCTCGGTAAATACCACGGATTAATCTATCCCGGCACTTAGCACAGTGCCCGGCACCTAGTAAGTGACTTAGGTCGTGAGCCCCACGCGCCCAGACAGGGACCGGGTCCAAGCCGATTTGCTTGTATCCGCCCAGTGCTTAGAACAGTGCTGAGCACACAGTAGGCGCTTAACAAGTACCACAATTCTCATTATAAGTGCTCAGCATAAGGCTCTGTACAGGGTAAGCGCTCGATGCTGTCGATTGGGAGGGAGGAATGGAAACAAGGCAGAGAGCCGGGGTCAGGTTGGCCAGTCTCTCGACCCCTGGGCACCGGAGCTGGGGCTGCGGCCGGTGGCCTCTTCCGGGGCACCGTCCCGGGCACCGAGCCTGCACCTCCACAGATCTGGTTGAGCGAGACCGGGCACAGCCAAGCCCAAGAGATGCTGCTCCGGCTGCAGCGGGCCTGGCAGGAACACAAGCTGCGCCTGGTCAACCTGATTCTGCGGGTGCCCTACGAGGCCCCCCAGACCGACCGCACCAAGCGCCACCTGCCCCCCCGCACCCATGGGCCCCAGTGGGACACGGTCACCAAGGACAGTGGCACCTTCATCCTGGCTGGTGAGCCACGCCCCGGACCCCCTTCCCCCGGGGGGCTCCCCCCCGTCCCGTGTGGGCCCGGCCCGCGGCCCCGGCCCGGCCTAGACCACCCTCTGCGCCCTCTCCCTCCCCGGACCGCCTCATCTACGCCCACTCCCGTCTGCGCCCCAGCTTCCGCTCGGGCCCCTCCCCGGCCCCCCCCCCCCCCCGCCCCCCCGGGAAGCCACTTACCCGCTCGCTCCCGTCGTCCCCCCTTCCCCGCCCCCAGCGGAGGCCCCGGCTTCCCGGTGCCCAGGCAGACTGGGGAGGCGCCTAGGCTGCAGTCTCTCAACCTGTGGCTCCCGGGGCCTGACCCCGTGCCCGCTCAAACCCCCAGACCAAGGTCACCTGAAGGAGCTGATCCAGGAGGGCCTGCAGATGCTGCAGAAGATCTCGCTGTCGCCTTATGGAGGGGAGAGCAGGGAGCAGGCCCGTAAGTGGGCAGCCATGCTCCAGGGCCTCAGTGAGTCGGGGCGAAGCGGCCACACGCGCTCTCGGTCTGTGGGGGGGGGGGGGGGAGGCCGGCCGGGTGACTCGAGGGGGCGGGTGGGAGGGACCCCCACGCGGCGGACGACGGGGCAGCGGGGTGGGGGACCCTAAGTAGGCCGCCCGGAAGGCCTCGGAGGGCCGTTCAGGAGCCTGACGGGCCCCGTGGAGCAGACCAGGGCCCCCTTCGCCCGGTTGCTTCTCCGACAGAGCCCGGTCTGACCCCTCCGCTCCCTCCCTCAGGGACCCTGCTGGACGTGTGGGTGCGGTGTCAGCAGAAGTGGGTTTTCCTGAACAAGGTCCTGTACGAAATGAAGATCGACTTTCCCAGTCCCGAGCTGGTGAGCGGGGGGGGTGCGCCGGCCCCGCCCTCTCCCCCGCCCCGGCCCGGCGCCCCGTCTTGGAGAAGCAGCGTGGCGCAGTGGAAAGAGCACGGGCTTTGGAGTCAGGGCTCATGAGTTCGAATCCCAGCTCTGCCACTTGTCAGCTGTGTGACTGTGGGCAAGTCACTTAACTTCTCTGTGCCTCAGTTCCCTCATCTGTAAAATGGGGATTAAGACTGTGAGCCCCACGTGGGACATCCTGATTCTCCTGTGTCTACCCCAGCGCTTAGAACAGTGCTCGGCACATAGTAAGCGCTTAACAAATACCAACACTTGGACTTGGACTTGTCTCCCCGACCGGTCCCTCCCGCCCCGTCCCCCGGCCCCGACCCCGTCCCCGGTCGCGCCCCGGTCCCCCGACCCGGGGCCCACCTCCTCGCCCGCCGGGGCCTCTCCCCGCCGCAGCGCTTGCAGTTCCAGACGGTGGACGACCAGCTGCGGACCCTGATGCGGGTCTCGGTGGCCGATCCCCTGGTGCTGTCCTGCGTCCTGCCCGGCGTCCGGCGGGACCCGCAGTACCAGGGGGAGCAGCTGCGCCTGCTGCTGGTGAGCGGGGCGGAGAAGCTGGAGGGCATCGTGGGGGCCCTGGAGGCCGTCCTGGAGCGGGCCCGGTCCCGCTTCCCTCGCCTGTTCTTCCTGAGCGACGACGAGCTGGTGGCCCTCATGGCGGCCCCGGCGGAGCCGGCCGAGGCGGAGGCCTGGGCCCGGCGCTGCTTCCCCCAGGTCCTGGCCGTGGTCTTCGAGACCAGCCCGGCCGAGGCGGAGGAGAGGGGCGGGGGCGGGGAAGGGGAGGGTGCGGGCGTGGAGGCCCGGCTGGTGCGGGGCCCCTGCGGGGAGGAGCTGGCGCTGCGGGCCTCCCTGCCCCTGCCCCAGGACCTGACCCAGTGGCTGGCCCGCCTGGAGCTGTGGCTGCGGGCCACCCTGGTGCACGCGCTGCAGGAGGGCGTGGCGGCCCGGACGGCCCTGCGGCAGCCCCTGGACCGGGCCTTCGAGCAGCCGCCGCCGCCCGGCCAGGTGCCCCTGCACCTGCACTCGCAGCACTGGCTGCAGCTGGCGGCCGCCTTCCCCTGGCAGTGCGTGCTGGTGGCCGAGGAGGTGGCGTGGCGGGCCGAGGCGGAGGACCACCTGCTGGCCGGCGGCCCCGGGGCCGTGAGCCGGCTGCTCCAGAAGCAGGCGCGCAAGCTGGAGGCCCTGGTTCACTTCATCCGCAGCCAGCACGAGCACCGGGGCGGCCGGCCGGGCCTCTGCCCCCGGCTGGCCAGCCTGCTGGCGGCCCTGGTGGCCATGGCCGTGGGGCACCGGGACGCCCTGGGGGTCCTGCAGGACCAGCAGGTCGGCGGCCCGCGGGACTTCGACTGGGCCCGGCTGCCCAAGTACCACCTGGACCCGGCCCCCCGCAAGGCGTGCCCCTCCCAGGGGGCGCCGCCCTCCCCCCCGGCCGCCTGCTGGGTGGAGGTCCTGGGCACCCAGTGGCACTACGACTACGAGTACCTGGGCCCGCGGGCCCAGGGCCTGGCCACCACCCTGCTGGACCGGGAGGCCCTGGGGCTCTGGCTGGCCCTCCGGCAGGAGGTGGTGGGGGCGGTGCTGGGCCCCACGGGCACGGGCAAGGGCACGGCCGTCAAGGCCCTGGCGCGGGCCCTGGGCCGCCACCTGGTCACCCTGCCCTGCTCGGCCCAGACCGGGCCCACCTGCCTGCGCTCCTACCTGAGCGGGGCCCTGCAGTCCGGCTCTTGGCTACTGCTGCGGGACGCCGGACGCCTGGCCCCGGGGCTGCTCTCGGGGCTGGGCCAGCGGCTGACGGCGGTCCGGCGGCTCCTGTCCGGCCTGGACCGGGGGCCCGGCCCGCCCAGGGACCCGGCCCAGCCCCTCGTCCTGGGCTCCGGCTTGCTGGACGAGCGGCGGGTGCAGGTCCGGGCCGGCTACGGCTGCTTCCTGACCCTGCGGCGGCTGGGCCCCGCCGTGCCGGCCAACCTGCGCCTGGTCTTGCGCCCGTTGGCCCTGGCCCCGCCGGACCCGCGCCGGGTGGCCGAGGTGCTGCTCCTGGGGGCCGGGCTGCGCGAGGCCCGGACGCTGGCCGCCCACCTGGCCGCCTTCCTGGCCCTGGAGCGGGACCTGGGCGCCGCGCCGCCGCCCTGCCGCCTGGCCCTGCTGCTCCGGGTGCTGGAGGTGATTCTGCAGGCCCCCCGGGTCCCGCCCGCCGAGCCCGGCCTCCCGCCGCCGGCCCCGTCCGGCCCGGGGGCGGCCGTGGAGGCCGTCGTCGCCGAGGCCCTGCTCCGGTCCCCGCTCTTCGCGGGGCCCGACGGCCCGCGCCTGCGGGCCCGGCGGGAGCTGCTCCGGGCCTTCTTCCCCGGCCTCCCCGGCCCCCCCGCGGCCCCCGGCCCGGACCCCCGGCCCCAGCTGGAGCGGGCCCTGGCCTCGGAGCTGGGCGAGGCCGGCCTGCACCCCCACCCCGACCTCCTGGTCCCCATGGAGCAGCTGAGCCGGGCCTTGGGCCGGGCGACGGGCGTCCTCCTGCTGGGCCCCCCGGGCAGCGGTAAGACCACGTGCTGGCGCGTCCTGGCCAAGGCCCAGAACCGGCTGGTGGCCCGGGAAGGGCCCGGGCGCTTCCGGCCCGTGGAGGTGGCCTGCCTGTACCCCGGCAGCCTGGCGCCGCGAGAGTTCCTGGGCTGGTGGGACGGGCTCAGCTGGCGGGACGGGGTCTTCCCGCGGCACCTGCGCGGGGCGGCGGCCACCGCGCTGCCGGGGCCGGCCGCCAGGACCCAGCACTGGCTGGTGTGCGACGGGGCGGCCCACTCCAGCTGGCTGGACCCCATCGCCTCCCTGCTGGGCCAGCCCCCGCAGCTCAGCCTGCCCAGTGGCCAGCAGCTCCCGGCCCCCCCGGACACCTGGCTCCTGCTGGAGCTGGCCGAGGCGGCCGAGGTGTCCCCCGCCGTGACGGCCGGCTGCGGCCTGGTGTGGTGCGGGGGCCAGCAGACCTGGCGGGCGCTGCTGGGGGCCCTGATGGCCGCGCTGCCCCAGCAGTACGACCTGGCCCCCGCCACCCTGGCCGCCCTGTCCTGCCTGGCCGACGAACTGGTGCCCTCCGTCCTGCGCTTCTCGGCCCAGCACGGGGGCTGCCTGCTGCGGACCCACGCGCAGCCTCAGCCGGCCCCCGGCGTGACCGAGGTTGGCACCCTGGCCCGGATCTTCCGAGCCCTGCTCGACCCCCATCTGCGCCTCAAGGAGGAAGTCAGGAGCCAGAGGGCAGGTGGGCTCGCGGGGAGGGGGGGTCTCGGGGGCCGGCGGGGAGCGATCCGTCGAGCGGTCGATCCGTGGCATTTATCGAGCGCTTACCGCGTGCGGAGCACCGTGCTAAGCGCTTGGGGAGCAAATGGAGACGATCCCTGCCTAGGGCGGGCTCACGGTCTAGGGCGGGGGGGGGGCGGGGGGAGGCAGACATCACTACAAGCCAACAGGCATCCATCTGAATAAATAGGATTATAGATAGCCACATAGATACAGAAGTGGCGCGGGGCGGGGAGAGGGAGGAAGAGCCAAGGGAGCGGGTCGGGGTGACGCGGAAGGGCGGGGGAGCCGAGGAAAAGCGGGGCTCGGTCTGGGAAGGCCTCCCGGAGGAGGTGCGCCCGGGGGGCGGCTGGGCCGACCTGGGACCCTCCGAGGAAGGGCGGGGAGGGGATGGGTGAGAAGCAGCGTGATCCAAGAGCCCCGGCTTGGGAGTCGGAGGACGTGGGTTCCGAACCCAGCTCGGCCACTTGTCTGCTGTGTGACCTTGGGCAGGTCGCTTCGCTTCTCTGCGCCTCAGTCACCTCGCCTGGAAAATGGGGATGAAGACCGTGAGCCCCACAACCTGATTACCTTATATCTATTCCGGTGCTTAGCACGTAATTAGCGCTTAACAAATGCCATAATTATTATTATCTTTATGGAGGGCGGGCGGGACCACTCCTCACTCTCCCTCCTCCTCTTTCTCCTTCTCCCTCCTCCCCGGCCCCGGGGCTTGTCCCCGGGCCCCACCCCGTCCAGGCCTAGGTTGCCACTCGGCCCAGGCCTCGACATCTCAGCCGGAGAACCTCAACACGGACGGCTCGGCGCGGAACGGGCCCGAGGCCCAGGGCCGAGATCGCCCCCACCCACTGGCCCTCAGCTGTTTCGTCTTTGCGTTCATCTGGGGGTTCGGGGCCCACCTGCCCTCCAGGTGCCTGGGGTCGCCGGGGCGCCGGGGGCGGTGAGGGAGGAGCCCGGATCCGCCCGTGGGCCTCGGCTGAGGCCGACGGATCTTTGTCGCGCCCCTGCCCCGTCCGGCTTCGGGATGGGCCGGGTCCGGCCTGGGAGCCTGCAGAACCTCGGGCCCGACGTGCCCGGTGAGACAAGAGCGCCGCGAGCCCTTGGCCGCAGAGCACAAAAAACGGAGGAAGCTGCGAAGAAGCGGCGTGGCCAGGTGGAGGGAGCGCAGGACCGGGAGTCGGGCAGCCAACTCCGACCGCGTCGTCCCGTTATCTATCCCCGGCGCTTAGTACGGCGCCTGGCACGTAGTAACCGGTTAACGGGTGGCCATCACGGTATCGCCCAGTGCCCCCCAGCAGGCAAGGGGCAGAGCGGGGATAAGAACCGGGGTGGTCCTATCTCCCAGTGCTGTGCTCTTTCCACCGGCCCAAACCCACTCAAAACCCGGAGGCACGAGCCCCGCGTCCGAGGATCGGAGGCGGGAAAAGCTCGCTCGCTCAATCGGGGATTTATGGAGTGTTTCCTGCGTGCGGAGCACTGGATTTAGCCCTTAGAGAGTACCACAGAGCTGAGAAGAGGTAATCCCTGCCCTCGACGAATTTACAATTTAGTGGGGAAGACGGGCAACAGGGGAAGCCGCCGAGCGCGAGGTTAGGGACGTGGGTGCTGCGGGGCTGGGAGTGGGGTGAGTATCAGAGTGCTTAGGGGGGGCCGAGGTGATGCAGGAGGGAGGGGGGATTGGGCGGGGAGAGGAGGTGGGCGCTCCGCACATAGTAAGCGCTCAATGAATACTACCGAACGAATGAGGTCGGTCAGGGTGCCCGAGCAGAGATGATTTCAGTCGGGTTTTGAATACGGGGAGGACGGAGGCGCCGTGGACCGCCCGTCACCGGGTGCTTCCCCTCATCGGTTCGGGAATCGGTCTCCGGGGGCTCCCCGGCCCGTGTCGGGGGCCGTCGCCCAGTCCGGCAACCGTGGGTCCGTGTGCCCGGTTGCAGGGTGTGGCCCCTCTACGACAGCTTCATCCGCTCCACGGTGGCCCACCACCCCTTCTGCCCGAAGCTGCCGTCCACCGACTCCGTTTTCGACCTCTACCCCTGCCCGGAGAGCGGGACCCTGGTGGCCTTCGCGGGCACCTACCTGAGCTGCCGCATGAAGGCGTCCCCGGGGGGGTACGGCCCCCTCCCGCAGGTGAGGCGGGGGGGCGGGTCTCCGCGGGGCGGAGGGGGCCCGCTAGCCTCCCCGGCGGGACTACCACCACCCCCTGTGCCCCAGAAGGCGGAGCGGATTCTGTTCGTGACGGACCTGCTCCTGGAGGCCGGGCAGCCCGTGATGCTGGCCGGGGAGACGGCCTGCGGGAAATCCACCTTCCTGGAGACCCTGGTGGAGCCCCACTACCTGTGCCAACACGTGCCCGTCTCCCCGGCCCTCGGCCTGGCCCATCTGCGTCGCCTGCTGATCCAGGGCGCCCAGGGCCTCGTCTCCTCCCGGAAGGCCCCGGGCCAGACGCTGCAGCCGCCCCCAGAGGGCAAGAACCCGCCCCTCTTCCTGCTGGAGGACCTGCACGCCGCGGCCACCGGTGAGTGACCGGCCGGGCCGCGCTGCCCCGGCGCTGCGCGCCGGGGAACGTCAACCACCCCGTCGGTCGGTCGGGCCGCGCGGCTTCCGCGTCACCCTCCGTTAGGAGCGGCGCGCGGCGTGGACCACGGGCCCGGGAGTCTGAAGGTCGTGGGTTCTAATCCCGGCTCCGCCGCTTGACCGCTGTGTGACCCTGGGCAGGTCGCTTCACTCCTCTGGGCCTCAGTCCCCTCAGCCGTCAAACGGGGACCGAGACCGCGAGCCCCACGGGGGACGAGGGACTGCGTCCGACCCGATTTGCTCGTATCCATCCCGGCGCTTAGTACAGCGTGGCTCAGTGGGAAGAGCCCGGGCTTGGGAGTCAGAGGTCATGGGTTCGAGTCCCGGCTCCACCACTTATCAGCTGTGGGACTCTGGGCAAGTCACTTCACTTCTCTGGACCTCAGTCACCTCATCTGTACAATGGGGATGAAGACTGTGAACCCCACGAGGGACAACCTGATCACCTTGCATCCCCCCAGCGCTTAGAACAGTGCTTTGCACATAGTAAGCGCTTAACAAATACCAACATTATTATTACAGCGTCTGGCGCGTAGTAAGCGTTTAACAAATAACCATCATCGTTATTATCATTTCGTCTCCCCTAGTGGGCAGGGATCGGGTCTGTCTGCTCCATCGTCCTCTCCCAAGTGTTTAGTCCAGAGCCCTGCATCCAGGAAGCGCTCCGGGAATACGCACTGACTGTCACCCATCCCCTCTCTGGTTTTACATCCTCTCATCGGGGCCCCTTCGAGGGACAGGGATCGGGTCAAATTCCCACCCGTGTGCTCATCCCCAGCGAAGAGTACAGCGCTCCGCACACCAGAAGAGCCTAAAAAATATACCACCGCTGCGACTGTCCATCCATCAGTCGATCTTTTTTAGTGAGCACGGCACTCTCCACATAGTGAGCGCTGGACTGTAAGCCCGTCCAAGGGCAGGGACTGTCTCTATCTGTTACCGATTTGTCCATTCCAAGTACTTAGTCCAGTTCTCTGCACATAGTAAGCGCTCCATAAATACTACTGAATGAATGAATGAATGCACATAGTGAGCGCCCCCAAAATACGACTACCATGACTGTCAATCACTCAGTCGATCAATCGTTTGTATTGAGCGCGGGCTGGGTGCAGAGCGCTGTACTAGGGGCGTGGGTGAGTGCTCTAGACGGGGCAGACACGATCCCTGCCTTCGAGGAGCACTCAGTTTCTACCTCACTGACCCTCCCTGCCGTCCCCTCAGTCTGAGCAGGGCGGAGGCCCTGCCGCACCCCGTTCCCCCATTCTCCCCAGGAGAATAATGTTGGTATTTGTTAAGCGCTTACTATGGGCAGAGCATTGTTCTAAGCGCTGGGGTAGATACAGAGTAATCAGGTTGTCTTAATCCCCATTTTACAGATGAGGTAACTGAGGCACAGAGGAGTGAAGTGACTCGCCCACAGTCACACAGCTGACAAATGGCCGAGCAGGGATTTGAACCCATGACCTCTGACTCCCGAGCCCGGGCTCTTTCCGCTGAGCCACGCTGCTTCTCTAGAAGCATAGTGGATGGAGCCCGGGCCTGGGAGTCGGACGGTTACGGGTTCTAAGACCGCCTCCACCACTTGTCTGCTGGGTGACCTTGGGCAAGTCACTTTACTTCTCTGGGACTCATTACCCTCATTCATTCATTCAACTGTATTTATTGAGCGCTTACCGTGTGCAGAGCACTGTACTAAGCACTTGGGAAAGTACAATGCAGCAATTACCCTTAGGGAATTACTCTGTCCACAGAGAACTCATCTGTAAAATGGGAATTAAGACTGTGATTTGTTTGTATCTACCTCAACGCTTAGAACAGTGCTCGGCCCATAGTAAGCGTTTAAGAAATACCATAATTAATTCTATTTATTTACATTGATGCCTGTTTACTTGTTTTGATGTCTGTCTCCCCCTCTTTAGGCTGTAAGCCCGGTGCGGGTAGGGATTTTCTCTCTTTATTGCTGAATCGTACTCTCCAAGCGCTTAGTGCAATGCTCTGCACACAGTAAGCGCCCCAGTAAATACGACTGGGCCCATAGTAAGCGCTGTCGACCTTACTTATAATTATTATTACTGTAAATAATAAGATTAAGCTTCTAATGATAACTGTGGTATTTTATTAAGCGTTCACTACGCGCCAGGCACCGTATTAAGCCCCGGAGCGGAGACGAGCAAACGGGGTCGGGCCCGCGTGGGGCTTGGGGGTCTAAATCGACAATTTACAGAAGAGGTCGGTGAGGCCCAAAGAAATGAAGCGACTCGCCCAAGGTCACAGAGCACGAACGAGGACGAGGAGGATTCCCTCTGAGCCCCCCCCTCTGGCCGCCGGTCTCCCCAGATCCGGAGCGGAACTGCCAGCCGGTGCTGGAGACGCTGCGCCAGGCACTGTCGAAGCACAAATGCTACAGCGGCGAGTCCCTGGAGGCCCAGCCGCTGCCGGCCGCCAACTACCTGGGCACCGCCACGGTGGCCGCCGCCCCCGGCCGGGCCCTGTGCCCGCGGCTCGGCCGCCTGTTCGCGGTGCTGGCCCTGCCCGACCCGACGCGGGCGGCGCTGCTGGCCCTGCACGGCCCCCGGCTGCTGAACTGGCTGGCACGCTTCCCCGTCCTGGAGCGGGCGGCGCAGATCTCCGAGGCCCTGCTGACCGCCAGCCTGGACGCCTGGGAGGCCGTGCGGCGCCGCTTCCCGCCCTCGCCCCGTCGCCCGCACTACCGCTTCTCCGCCCACGAGCTGGCCAAGCTGCTGGCCGGCCTGGAGCTGCTGCCGCCCCGGGCCCGGCGCTCGTCCCTGGGCCCGGAGGGGGAGGTGGAGACGCTGCGACGGCTCCTGGCCGGGCTGCGGGGCCCCCAGCGCACGGCCCTGCTGGGCACCCGCACCCTGGCACGCCTCTGGCTGCACGAGGCCCAGCGCACCTTCCGGGACCGGCTGCTCACCGGCGCCGAGCGCGCCCGCTGCACCAGGCTGCTGGTCCGGGCCCTCAGCCGGGCCCTGCTGCTGGCCAAGGGGCCCGCGGCCGGACCCAGCAAGGAGGGAGCGGCCCGGTCGCAGGACGAGGACGAGGACGACGACGACGAGGAGGAGGACGAGGAGGAGGAGGACGAGGAGGTGTCCGAGGTGGAGTCGGAGGGGGAACTGGACCTGTGGGAGGCGGATTTCGAGGCCGATCTCGAGGCCGACAGCGACGCGGACCCCGCCGAGGGCTCGGAGGACCTGCGGGCTCCGCTCTCCGCCTGGGCCCCCGACTGCCCGCCCCCACCCGGGCCCGGGGCGCAGCTCAAGAGCCACGAGGACCCGGGGGAAGGCAGGAGGCCGGAGGCGGACAAGGCCAGAGAACCCAACCGAGACAGGGCCCGGAAGGCGGGGCGGGACAGGGGCCGGAGGGTGGACGTGGAGGGAGAGGTGGTGGGCCTCGGGCCCCGGGGCGTCGAGCCCTCCCTGAGCGTGAGCTCCAGGCTCCTGAGCAGGGCGTCCAGGATCCGGCGATCGAGGATCTCCCGCCAGAGCAGCGCCGTGCAGCCGTCGTTCTCCCAGATCCTGCTGCCGCTCCTGCCCTCGGCGGAGCAGGCCCAGGACCTGCTGTTCTGCCAGGATCTGGTGGGCTCGGCCCCGCTGGCCGAGGACCCGGGCCCCTACCGGGAGCAGAGCTGGGAGGCCCTGGAGGCGCAGCTGGAGGCGGCCGTGCGGGAGCCGGGGCCCGGGGACCGCCTCGTGCTGTGCCGCCCCTTCGCCCGCCACGTGGCCTCCCTGGCCCGCACCCTGGCCGGGCCCCGGCGGCACGGCCTGCTGCTGTCCGCCGGCCCGGGCGCCGGGCGCCGCGCCGCCTTGGGCCTGGCTGCCCGCCTCTGCCGGGCGCGGCTCTTCCGGCTGCCCACGGGCCCCGAGGCGCCCGCCGGCCCCTGCCTCCGGGAGGCCTGCCGGCACGCCGGCGTCCTCAACCAGCCGGTGGCCCTGCTGGTGCCCGAGGCGGTGGGCGAGGCCACCCTGCACGAGCTCCTGGCCCTGGCGGCCGCGGGCAGCTACCCCGGCCAGTATTCCGAGGACGAGCTGGCCGACATCGCCGCCCGGATGCCCGAAGAGAGCTTCAGGGTCAAGCGCAACATCAAGCGGGAGATGATCCTGCAGAGGTGGGCCGGGACGGAGCCGAGGGGGGCCGTGGGAGCCGAGGGGGGCCGTGGGGGCCGTGGGGGCCGCTCCCCTCCCTCCCGCACACAAACATATGCCCCCACGGACCCGTGTCCTCTCTCCTCCCCTCCTCCCGGGTCCCAGGTTCTACCAGCTGGTGAGCAGAAACCTGCACCTGTTCGTCCTGCTTCCCGTTCAGCCGGAGCCCCCCCCGCACCCTTTCCTACTCACGGTCCTCCTCAACCTCGCCTCCTCCGTGGATTTCTACGAGCCCTGGGACCAGTCCTCCCTGCTGTCGGTGGCCAGCCGACACCTCCGGGACGCTCTGAGCTCTCCCCACAGTGTTGGTGAGGTGCCCCGACCCGGGGCCTTGGGCACCTTTCTGACCTCGGGCCGCCCCGTCGGGCTCGGGGCCTCGCCGCTTCCCTTCCCCGGCCCATCTCCCGCCCAACTGCCCCGCCTCCGGCCCCGGCCCCAGCCCCAGCCCCGCCTCCCCCCTCCGTCCAGGATCTGAGTTCCTGGCCGCCCACTCGGAGTCCGTGGCCAACATGGCCCGCGCTGTGGCCCTCGTGCACCAGTCAGCCGCCAGCTACTGTGCAGCTCTGAGCCCGCAGCTGCCCCTGGCCACCCCCACCGCCTTCCTGGACTTCCTGGACACCTTCTTAGTGCTGGGGGAAGACCTTCAGCAGAAGACCCACAGCGAGGCCCAACGGTGAGCAGGGCAGCGAGGCCCCGGGAAGCACCGGCTCCCCTGGGCCCGGGGGGAAGCGGAGTGGCCGTCCGCAAGTCGGAGGACCCGGCTCCTCGTCCCAACTCGGCCCCTCGCCGGCTGCGTGATCTTGGAAAGATCACTCAGCTGCTCTGCGCCTCGGGTTCCTCCTCGACAAAATGGAGATTCGTTACGTGATCTCCCTCCTATTTAGACCACGACTCCCCACAGGGGACAGGGACTGTGTCCCACCTGATCATCTTGTATCTACCGCAGTGCTTAGTACAACGCTTGGGACATAGCTCTGAACAAACACTACATTATGAGATTATCTTTGGCACTCGCCCCTCAGTTGCCCTCCCCTTTCCACCCCACCCCTGACCCACCCCCACTCCGGCCAACCTTCCCTACTCTCATCTCTCCTGGGATTGCCCTTGCTCTCTCTCCCCTCTCCCAGCCTCCCCTCAATCAATCGCTCACATGGAGTACATACTGTATGCTAAGCGCTTGGGAGAGTACAGTGTAACAGAGTCGGTAGGCCCATTCCCTGCCCACAGCAAGCTTACAGTCCGGGAGGGGGGGAGACAGACATCAATATAAATAAATTTATATTAAGTGCGCGTTATAACCAGCGAGTACGTACGGGGGCTGTGGGGCCGAGGGAGGAGTGAGTAAAGCGTGCAAACCCGAGCCCTCCTCGGGGCCACCTCTCGCTCCGGCCCCGGCTCCTCCTCCCCTTTCCTTAGCACCCAGATGGTCCTGGAGAAGCTGAGCAAAGTGCTGGGCCAAACCCTGATCCAGGGCCACTACATTCGAAGTCTGAGACAGCAACTGAGCGAGGCCCAAAAGGTGGGGAACGGAGGGAGGGGGATGGGGGATGGAAAGGGGCCAGAGAGGAGCTGGACTGTGGGAGGTGAGGAGAGGGTCCGATTAGGTGAAGGGGGGTCTGGGAAACCAGGGGGAAAGAGGTTTGGGGGAGGGCGGTGGCGGGGCAGGGCAGGGCCGGGCGGTCGGAGGGGCAATCGAAGCCCCCTCTTCCCCTTTCTGGGAAGGCCCCCCCCCCCCCCCGTCATCGCCCGAGTCTGGGTCTGCCGGGGTCGTCTCGGGGCCCGCCCCGAAACGGGCCCGGGAGGACGGTGGGCGAGGAGGTCGGAGCACGGCAGAGAGCAGGGTGAGCGTGAAGGACCCGGGGCGCCGGCGTCTCTCTCACCGCCAGCCTGTTCCGTGCCGCCGCCAGAACGTGCAGAGGTGTCAGGAGCTCCTGGCCCAAGACCTGGCCCTGCACGAGCAGCAGCTGAAGGAATGCCGGTTCAAGGAGGTGCTGATCAACGACCTGTCCAAGCAGCACGACGTACTGCAGCAGCAGCAGGACCGCCTGCAGGAGCAGGTCAGGAGGCGGGCGCGGGGGCCGGGCCGAGCCGGGCGGGTCGCGGGGGTCTGAGCCCCCCGGCCCCATCCCCCTAGGTGGCCACCGTTTACCTGAGGGCCACGGCCAAGCTGCAAGAGGCCCACGTGGAGGAGCTGCGCAGCTACCGGGCTCCCCCGGCTCCCGTGGTCACGGTGACCGACGCCCTCTGCACCCTGTTCGGGTGCCAGACGGGCTGGGAGAGTGCCAGGCAACTCCTGTGCCGGGACAACTTCTACCAGGTGGGCCCGGGGGCCGGGGGCCCGAGGAAGAGGGAAAGCGGAGGGGAGAGTTGGGCTGGGAGAGAAGTGGGAGCGACGGGGAGAGGCGGGATTAAAGGGAGGGAGGGACAGTGGGGAAGCTCGGCGGGGAGAGAGGGAGAGGGACAACGCCTGGTGCCAGCAGCGCCCACACCCCCGGTTCTCCGTCTGCGCCCGCCCGCGCCTCCTGCAGGAGCTGCTCTTCTTCCCCAAGGAGGAGCTGGAGGCGGCCCGCGCCGAGGCCCTGCTGCACGCGCTGGAGGCCCCGGGCTGGGACGAGGCGGCCCTGCGCAGGGTCAGCCTGGCGGCCGCGGCCCTCGCGACCTGGCTCCGGGCCGTCCAGCGGTACGGGGCCGTGACCCGTCGGGGGCAGCTGACCAGAGAGCAGCTGGTCAAGGTGAAGGCCCAGCTCCTGCGGGAACAGGCCTGGCTGGGCCGGTGCCACCTGCGGGCACAGGAGCTGCAAGAGCGCAACTACAGTCTCAGCCTCCAGCTGCAGGAGGCCCAGGATGCCAAG
The DNA here is from genome assembly GCF_004115215.2 of Ornithorhynchus anatinus. Taxonomy (NCBI): domain Eukaryota; kingdom Metazoa; phylum Chordata; class Mammalia; order Monotremata; family Ornithorhynchidae; genus Ornithorhynchus; species Ornithorhynchus anatinus. The sequence continues at coordinate 138,054,207 of NC_041729.1, read as the reverse complement.
AACAAGCTGGACGCCCTGCTGGCCCGGGCCCTTCAGGGCCACCGCCAGGCCTGCCACCTGGGACGGGTGATCGCCGGGCCCCTGAAAACCTGGACCGCCACCGCCCAGGTACCGCTCCCCGCCGCCCCACCACGAGACGCCCTCTTCGGTAAAACGGCGTCGGTTAAGCGCCGGCGACGTGCCCCACGCCGTATACCGGACGCTGGGGCGGATCAGTCGATCGGCGGTTTGCCGAGCGCTCACCGTGCGCAGAGCACCGTGCCGAGTACCCGGGAGAGCCCAGCACGGCGCAGTTAGGACCATTCCCCGTCCGCGGGTTACGAGACGGTCGGGCCGGACACGGTCCCTGTCCCAGGCGGGGCTCCGGTCTTAATCCTCATTTTACGGGTGAGGAAACCGAGGCCCAGGGAAACGCAGCGACTTGCCCGGGGTCGGGATTAGGACCCAGGTCCTTCCGACTACCGGGCCTGTGCTCCTTCCCCCGGGCCACGCCGCTTCTGCCCTCCCTCCTCATTTACGATCATTACTGGGACTAGAATATCAGGTCAGGACTCACTAGGTAGCCGGGGCTTGCGCTGAGCAGCACCGGCAAGTGGGACCGGAAGAACGGGCACATCATCCCCATTTGACAGATGGGGCCCAGGGTCGGGGAGCGACTTGTCGGGGGTCACCCGGCGGGCCAGCGGCGGGGCCGGGATTAGAACCCGGGCCTCCCGCCCCCACACGCCCCGGCCCTCCCCAACAGGAGCTGGAGAGACACTGCCTCACGGTTCCGGGGGACGCCCTGGTCTGCGCGGCCGCCGTCTGCTACCTGGGCCCCTTCCCGCCCGCCCGGCGCCAGGAGCTGCTGGACAAGTGGCTGGCGCTGTGTGGGGGCCGAGAGGACCGGCTGGAGCCGGACGACCTGGGGCTGGAGCTGGAGCGGGCGCTGGGCTCCCCGCCGGCCCCCGCCTCGCCCCTGCTGCCCACCCGCACCACCTTCAGCCTGCCGGCGGTGCTGAGCTCCGAGGTGGAGCAGCGCATCTGGGACCGCAGCCTGAAGCCCCAGGACCCCTACGCCCGGACCACGGCCCTGCTGCTGCGCAGCCACGCCCGCAGCTGCCCCCGCCGCTGGCCCCTGCTGCTGGACCCTAACCAACAGGCCAACACCTGGCTCCTGCCCCTGCCGCCGCCGAGGCCCGAATGGAGCCTGGAGGACCCGAAACCCGGTGAGCCCGGGGGTGGGCTGGACCCGGGGACCCCGCCCTCCCCGCTTCTGGCCCCAACCGGCCCCCCCGGACCGGCCCGGACCGCGCGCCCACTGGGGACCCTCCATCTCAGACCCTCTCTCTCCTTGGCTGGGCCCACCGCCACCCCCGGCGCGCGGGGATAATCATAATGTTGGTATTGGTTAAGCGCTTACTATGTGCAGAGCACTGTTCTAAAGCGCTGGGGTAGACACAGGGGAATCAGGTTGTCCCACGTGGGGCTCACAGTCTTAATCCCCATTTTACAGATGAGGTCACTGAGGCACAGAGAAGTGAAGTGACTGGCCCACAGGCACACAGCTGACAAGGGGCAGAGCGGGGATTCGAATTCATGACCCCGGACTCCCAAGCCCGGGCTCTTTCCGCTGAGCCACGCTGCTTGCCTGGGCACCCCCCTACCCTGGCCGCTGCCTGCATTCATTCGGTCGTATTCGTATACGTGCAGGGCACTGTACTAAGCGCTTGGAATGGACACTTCGGCCAAAGAGAGAGACCATCCCCGCCCCATTCAATCGCTCGGCCGTGTCTATCGAGCGCTTACCGTGTGCGGAGCAGGCTCGGTGGAAGGAGCCCGGGCTTGGGAGTCAGAGGTCGTGGGTTCTAATCCCCGCACCTCCGCTTATTAGCCGGGTGACTTCGGGCGAGTCACTTCGCTTCTCTGTGCCTCAGTTCCCTCGTCTGGAAAATGGGGATTAAGACTGTGAGCCCCACCTGGGATGACCTGATGACCCTGTATCTACCCCAGCGCTCAGAACAGGGCTCTGCACATAATAAGCGCTTAACAAATACCAACATTGTTATTACCGGGGAAGCAGTGTGGCTCAGTGGAAAGAGCCCCGGCTTGTGAGTCAGAGGTGGTGGGTTCGAATCCCAACTCTGCCACTTGTCAGCTGTGTGACTGTGAGCGAGTCATTTAACTTCTCTGGGCCTCAGTTCCCTCACCTGTAAAACGGGGATTAAAACGGTGAGCCCCACGTGGGACGACCCGATTACCTTGTATCCACCTCAGCGCTTAGAACAGTGCTCGGCCCACAGCGAGCGCTTGACAAGTACCATCGTCACATTCCCTGCCCCCAAGAAGCTTCCGTTCCTCCCCCGGCCGCAGGAGAGGAGGAAGACCAGCCCGCCCAGGAGGCCCCCAAGTCGGACGAGGCCTCTCTGACCTCCTTCCCGCTGCTGACCGAGCTGCAGGTCTTCTCGGCCCTGGATCCGGACCTGGGGTCCCAGCTCCTGGAGGCGGCACAGGGCGGTGAGGGCACGTCCGGCTCCGGCAGTCCCGGGCGGGGCGGGCAGACCCCGGCCTCTCCCCGACGTGGCCCGGTGGGCTGAGGGACGGGAGCCTCGCTCGCTACATCCCCCTCCCCACGCTGGACTACTGAAGCAGCGTGGCTCGGTGGAAAGAGCCCCGGCTTGGGAGTCAGAGGTCATGGGTTCGAACCCCCGCTCTGCCCCTTGTCAGCTGTGTGACCGTGGGCGAGTCACTTCCCTGGGCCTCAGTTCCCTCATCCGGAAAACGGGGATGAAGACTATGAGCCTCACGTGGAACCACCTGATTACCCTGTATCTACCCCAGCGCTTAGAACGGTGCTCTGCACACAGTAAGCGCTTAACAGATACCAACATTATCATCATCACTGAAATGGCTTCCTTCCTCCACGCTGGTCTCTGCCCCTGCCTGCCTCCCTACCGGCCTCCAGCTCCTTCTTTCTTTCCTCTTGGTTCGGCCTCCATACGGCAGCGAGGCTCACTTTTAATAATGATAATGATGTTGGCATTTGTTAAGCGCTTACTATGTGCAGGGCACCGTTCTAAGCGCTGGGGGAGATACAGGGTCATCAGGTTGTCCCACGTGAGGCTCACGGTCTTAATCTCCATTTTACAGATGAGGGAACTGAGGCCCAGGGAAGTTTAGTGACTCGCCCACGGTCACCCAGCTGACAAGGGGCAGAGCCGGGAGTCGAACCCATGACCTCTGTCTCCCAAGCCCGGGCTCTCTCCGCTGAGCCACGCTGCTTCTAACCTGCGGACTAGAGCCTGTCACCAGATCCTTCGCCTCTCCCCCACTGACCATTTAGTTATTTACTGATCAATCCATCTGTTTCTTATTTACATCCACCCATCGGTGGCACTTATTAAGCACCCACCATGTGCAAAGCACTGTACCGAGCGCTCGAGAGAGTACAACGGGAGCACAACCCATGCTCCCTGCCCTTATGGAGCTTACGATCCGGTGGATAGTCCATCTACCTTCATTTTCTTCCCCTTACCCTCCCCTCGTTAGTGGAAAGGGCACGGGCTTTGGAGTCAGAGGTCATGAGTTCGAATCCCGGCTCTGCCGCTCGGCAGCCGGGTGACTGTGGGCAAGTCACAACTTCTCTGTGCCTCAGTTCCCTCATCTGTAAAATGGGGATTAAGACTGTGAGCCCCACGTGGGACAACCTGATTCCCCTGTGTCTACTCCAGCGCTTAGAACAGTGCTCTGCACATAGTAAGCGCTTAACGAATACCAACATTATTATTATTTTTTTTGTGCCTGCCGGCTCCGGGAGGGTAGGAATTATGGCTTTTGTCCGCTCTGCTTGTGCCTAGGGTGCTCCCGGCACTTGGCAGTTCCAGGTGGCAGGGCTCCATCCAGAGGACCGGAATTGATACCGATTTGCCCCTACGTCTCCCTCCCCACCCTCCTTCTCTAGGGTTCAGCGAAGCTCCTAGGGGCCTGTCTAGTGGCTGGGTGGTCAATGGGACGGGGGGGTAGGGGAAACTGAGGAACAGATCGACGTGAGGCAGGGAGGTGGGGAGAGCAGCGTGGCCTAACGGAAAGAGCACAGGCCTGGAAGGCAGACGATGTGGGCTCTGATCCCAGCTCGACCACATATAATAACAACGTTGGTATTTGTTAAGCGCTTACTATGTGCAGAGCACTGTTCTAAGCGCTGGGGTACATACAGGGCCATCAGGTTGTCCCACGTGAGGCTGTCTTAATCCCCATTTGACAGATGAGGTCACTGAGGCCGAGAGAAGTGAGGTGACTTGGCCTCAGTCCCACGTCTGCTGTGTGGCTTTGGGCAAGTCGCTTCACTTTGCCTCAGTTCCCTCATCTGTAAAATGGAGATTAAGAATGGGCCCCACGTGGGACAACCTGATTACCCTGTATCTACCCCACCCGCGCTCAGAACGGTGCTTGGCAAATAGTAAGGGCTTAACTGGGAGAGGCCGCGTGGCTTGGCGGAAAGAAGCCCTGGCTTGGGAGTCAGAGGTCGTGGGTTCTAATCCCCGCTCGTCAGCGGCGTGACTTTGGGCGAATCACTTGACTTCTCTGTGCCTCCGTGACCTCTTGTCAGCTGTGTGACTGTGGGCAAGTCACTTCACTTCTCTGGGCCTCAGTTCCCTCATCTGTAAAATGGGGATGAAGACCGTGAGCCTCCCGTGGGACCACCTCATTCCCCCGTATCTCCCCCAGCGCTTAGAACAGTGCTCTGCACGTAGTAGGCGCTTAATAAATACCAACATTATTATTATTATTATTGTTAAAATGGGGATGAAGACGGTGAGCCCCACGGGGGACAACCCGCCTTGTATCTACCCCAGCGCGCAGAACGGCTTAACAAATACCACACATCATCAGAAAGGCAGTCAAATAATAATAATAATGTTGGTATCTGTTAAGCGCTTACTATGGCAGAGCACTGTTCTAAGCACCTGGGTAATAATAATGTTGGTATCTGTTAAGCGCTTACTATGTGTGCAGAGCACTGTTCTAAGCGCTGGGGTAGATGCAGGGTAATCAGGTCGTCCCACGTGGGGCTCACGGTTAATCCCCGTTTAACAGATGAGGTCACTGAGGCCCAGAGAAGTGAAGTGACTCGCCCACGGTCACACAGCTGACAAATGGCAGAGCCGGGAGTCGAACCCGTGACCCCTGACTCCGAAGCCCGGGCTCTTTCCACCGAGCCACGCTGTACCCATTGGAGAGTCGGGAGGGTTGCCGAGAGGGCGTCAACCAGTCGATCGGCGGGTATCGATGGCGGGCTACCGGGGGCCGAGCCCCGTACTCGGCTCTCGGGCCGGCCGCCCTTCCTTCGTCCCGCCCCTCCCTCACCCGTCCCCACATCCCACCGGCAGGTCCACTCGGTCCTGCTGACCAACCTGGAGGTGGCAGACCGTGCCCGGAGCTGCAGTGGCTGCTGCGGCGGGACCAGCTGGGCCCCGCAGGTGCAGCGGCCTTCTGCCTCTACCTGAGCACCAGCCTGCCGCTCGGCGCCTGGCACAGGGGTGAGGGCCCGGGCGGGGCGGGGCAGCCCGGTGGGTGGCGCGGCGGGGCCGGGGGGGGGGGGGGGGGGCCCGCCGGGCCCCCGGCCTGACCGGTCCTCCCTCAGTGCTGGATCTGCCCACGCTGAAGAGACTGACCGTGCTGGACCCTGGGCTGAGCTGCGGGGGGCTGGAGGAAGCAGTTTGCTGCAGAAGGTGCTGGTCTGCAAGCGGCCGGAGCTGGACATCCACTGGCGGACCCTGCAGCTCAGCATCCTGGACGCCCAAGAGCGGCTCGAGGCCGGGCAGGTGGGGGCAAAGCGCGGCTGGACGTCGTCCTTCTCCTTCCCCTTCGGCCTTCCCCTCTCCCTAGCTGCCCTCGCACTCTCCTCCCCCTTCTCACCCTTCTGGTAGTGTATTTTAACGTCCGTCCCCCTAATAATAGTAATAATGTTGGCATCCGTTAAGCGCTTACTCCGTGCCGAGCACCGTTCTAAGCGCTGGGAGAGATCCAGGGTCATCAGGTTGTCCCACGTGAGGCTCCCAGTCTTCATCCCCAGTTTACAGATGAGAGGACTGAGGCACCGAGAATAATCATGTTGCCATCCGTTAAGCGCTTACTCTGGGCCGAGCACCGTTCTAAGCGCTGGGGGAGATCCAGGGTAGTCACGTTGTCCCACGTGAGGCTCCCAGTCTTCATCCCCAGTTTACAGGTGAGAGGACTGAGGCACCGAGAATAATCATGTTGGTATCCGTTAAGCGCTTACTATGGGCCGAGCACCGTTCTAAGCGCTGGGGGAGATCCAGGGTCGTCAGGTCGTCCCACGTGAGGCTCCCGGTCTTCATCCCCAGTTTAGAGATGAGGGAACTGAGGCACCGAGAAGTGAAGTGACTTGCCCAAAGCCACCCAGCTGACAGGTGGCGGAGCCGGGATTAGCATCCGTGACCTCTGACTCCCGAACCCGTGCTCTTTCCACTGAGCCACGCTGCTTCTCTCCTTGAGGAGGGAGAGGGTCTTTCGACTCTATCGTCCTCGCCCAAGCGCTCGGTTCCGTGCTCTGCACACGGCGAGCGCTCGAGTCAGAGGTCGTGGGTTCTAATCCCGGCCCCGCCGCTTATCAGCCGTGTGACTTTGGGCAGGTCGCTTGACTTCTCTGTGCCTCAAGTCACCTCGTGTGTAAAATGGGGATTGAGACGGTGAGCCCCACGTGGGACAAACGGATTACCTTGTACCTACCCCAGCGCTTGGAGCGTGGGTTCGACTCCCGGCTCCGCCACTTGTCAGCTGTGTGACTGTGGGCGGGTCGCTTCACTTCTCTGTGCCCCAGTTCCCTCATCTGAAAAATGGGGATGAAGACTGTGAGCCTCACGTGGGACAACCTGATGACCCTGTATCTACCCCAGCGCTTAGAACGGTGCTCGGCCCATAGTAAGCGCTTAACACCAACGTTATTATTATAGTGGGCACTTGATACCACCATTATCGTTATTATTCATTAATATCAGTGATTGATTGGCCTCTTTCCCACCTCCCCGGCCCCCACCCCAACTCCTCTCTCCCCTTGTGGGAGCGAAGCAGTGTGGCCTAGTGGATAAAGCCCGGGCCCGGGAGTCGGAGGACCTGAGATCTCGTTCCCGCTCCGCCACTTATGAGCCGCGTGACTTCGGGGCAAGTCACTTCACTTCTCCGGGCCTGAGTTGCCTCGCCCGGCAAACGGAGATGTGGACCGCGAGCTCCGTGTGGGACGGGGACCGTGTCCGACCCGATCCGCTCGCATCCGCCCCGGCGCTGGGTTAAGCGCCAGCCAACGGATAGCGTTTCAGAGATGCCCCCCTCGCCTCCCCCCCGGCGCTGGGTTAAGCGCCAGCCAACGGATAGCGTTTCAGAGATGCCCCCCTCGCCCCCCCCCCCACCTCAGGAGGAGCTGCTGAACCTGGCGTGGCAAACTCAGGAGGACCAGCTGAGCCAGGAAGCGTTCCTGGAGCATATCGCTCAGTGCCAGGGCCACCTGGGCCAGCTGAGCGCTCACCTGGAGCACCTGCGGGAGCTGCAGGCGCAGGAGGCAGAGCTGTACACGCAATACCAGCAGGTGGCCCGGGTCGGGGGGGCCCTGGCCCAGGCCCTGGCCCAGCTGGAGCGGCTGCACCCACTCTACGCCTTCCCGCCGGCTCACTGCCTGGAGCTGCTCTGCAAGGCCCTGCTCGCCCTCCGGCACCAAAGCCCCGAGCCCGGCCAGGACCTGGCCAGTCACCTGCTGGAGCTGGGCGCCGGCCTGGCCCGCCAACTGCTGAGCAGCGCTCTGGCCAACCTGCGCCCTCCCGACGCGCCGCTCCTGGGGGCCCTGGGGGCCCTGGCCCTGCTGAGGCTGGACGGCCAGGTCCCCGCCCTCGAGTGGCTGGCGCTGTGCCCGGGGCTGGGGGCCGTGAGGGCGCCGGGGCCGGGGAGGAGGGCCTCGGGTAAGGGGCTGGCCCGGCCCGGCTGGCTGAGCGCCCGCGCGTGGCGCGAGTGCGGGCTCCTGGAGCTGCTGAAGCCCTTCCGAGGCCTGCGGGCCTCCCTGGCCGGGCGCCCGGACGCTTGGCGGGAGTACCTGGCGCTGCGCTCCACGGTCCTGGGTCCCACGCCGGACCTCGGGCCCCTCAGCCTCCTCCAGAAGCTGATCCTGTGGCGGGTGCTGCGGCCCAAGAAGTTGGCCCTCGCCCTGGCGGACCTCACCACCTGCCTGCTGGGTCGCCCGCTCTCCGAGGACGAAGGCCCGGCGGCCAGCCCTTACGGCCAGACTCAGGCCAACCGCCCCCTGCTCTTCCTGCTGCCCCCGCCGGGGCACCCGACGGACATCACCCACCCCCTGACCTGGATCGAGCACATGGCCGCCGAGCAAGAGAAGCCGGTGAGGGGGGGAGCCCCCCGGCCGCGGCGGCGGGGCCGGCGGGGAGAGGGGCCGGTGGAGGGGGACTCGGGGCCGCACGGGCTTGACCGGACGGGCCCCCCCCCGGGGCCAGGGTAGCTGCAGGTGATCGCGCTGGGAGCCGAGATGTGGGACTCGCCCCCGGTGGTGATCCGGGCCCTGGAACGGGCCATGCACAAGGGGCACTGGCTGGTCCTGGACAACTGTCACCTGCTGCCCCACTGGCCCCCCGAGCTCCTGGACCGGCTGCACGGCCTGCTGGAGGGTGCGTCCGGTGAGCCGACCCCGCCGCCCGCGCGCCCGCGCCTCCCCCCCCGCCCCCGGTGCCCCTCGCCCGTACCTCCCCGGTGACGACGGGCGCCCTGGCCCCGCCGCCCTCTGCCAGGTGACGCCCACTCCCCGGCCCCAGTCGTCTTGCACCAGAAGTTCCGCCTCTGGCTCATCGCCACCAGCACGGCCACGGACGGTCTCCCCGGTGAGGCTCCTGCCGGGGGCACGGCGGGGGGCGGGCGACGTCCGGCCGCCCGCTCCGGGTGGGAAGTCCCGGGGAGAATCGGCCCCCGTGCCGACCGCCCCCCGCCCCCCGCCCAGTGGTTCTGGCGCAGCGCTCGGCTCGACGGTTCTGCGAGCGGCCCCTGGAGCTGCAGGGGCTCCTGCTGCGGTCCATGTCCGAGGTGCAGGAGCTGCCCACGCCTCACCCCGTGCGGCGGACTCTCCCTCTGCTGCTGCTGCATGGGATCCTGCTGCACCGCCAGCTCTATGGGGGCTGGGTGCAGTCCCGGCTGCCGGCCTGGTGAGCGGCCCCCCCCCCCCCCATACCCCGGCCCGCCGGCCCCGGCCTCCCCCCTCCGAGCGCGCGCGGGGATGGGGAGGGGAGTCCGGCCTAACCCTAACGCCATCCGCCCCGCAGGCCCCAGGAGGAACTGTTCAGGGCGTTGGAGCTGCAGGTGCAGCTCCAGAAAAGCCTCCGCAACCCTCAGCAGGCCATGCAGGCCCTGACAGGTGAAGGCCCCCGCCCTCTGCTGGCTCTGGATCTCTACCTTCTCTCCTACCTCCTCCTCCTCTTCGCCACCCCCCGCTTGCCAGTCCCTCTAGCCTGTCCCGGAGAGTCGTGAACGGCTGGAGGGGATGCGGGGGGGGGGTCAGCCCGAGGCTGGGGCAAGGGAACACCCCCCTCCCCCCCCCCACCCCCTCCCACCTCCGGGTCCGAACTCTTCCCCTCGTCCCCCAGGCTTGGTTCTGTACGGAGGGGCCGTGGCCGACCCCGGGGACCGGGAGGTTCTGCAGAGCCTGGCGCAGGCCTGCCTGGGGGCGCACGGCAGCCCGCGGGCCCCGCCGCCGCACAGCCCCCAGGGCCTGCTCGCCGCCCTCACCCCGAGCCCAGGTAGGGGCGGCGGGGCACGGCCGGGGGGACGGGGTCGGGACCGCGGCGGCCCGGGGCGGCGGGGCCGGGACAGGAGGCCGAGAGGACGCCCGCCTTCCCTCCGGCAGAGCTGCTGGAATACGAAGCGGCGGCGGAGAGCCAGACCCGCCTGCGGCTGCTGCCGACCCCACCCGAGCCCGGGGACTGCGGGGTGAGCGCCGGGCCCCAGGACGCGCTGCTGGGCCGCCAGAGCCGCGCCCTGCTGGCCGCCCTGCGCCGGACCCTGGACCCCTGGGGGCCCGAGCCCCGGCGGCGCGGCGGGCCCGGGGAGAGGCTGCCGCGCCGTCTGCGCCGGGGCCTCGTGCGGCTGGAGGAGCTGCGGCAGCTGCTGCTGGGCCGGGGGCCCGAGGAGGGCGGGCCCGAGGCCCGGCCGGAGCCCCGGGGGCCCCTGCAGCGCTTCCTGGAGGCCGAGCTGGCCGAGCTGCGGGCCCTCCTCCCGCACCTGCAGCGGGACCTGCGCTGCCTGCTGGACCAGCTGGCCGGCCGGCCCTGCGCCTCCGCGCACTGCGCCGCGGTGCTGCGGGCGCTGCGGGCCGGCCGCCTGCCCCCGGCCTGGCGGCGCCACACGCCCGCCGGGCCCCAGCCCCCTTGGCACTGGCTGCGGCAGCTGGGGCGCCGGGGGCGCCTGCTGGCGGCTTACCTGGGGCTGGGGGCGGCGGCGGCCCCTCCGCGCTCCTTCCACCTCTCGGCCTTCCTCAACCCGCGGGGGCTGTTCCTGGCGCTGCGCCAGGAGGCGGCCGCCACGGCCGACAGAGAGCCGGCCCTCTCGGAGCTGGAGCTGGAGCTGCAGGTACGGGGGGGGGGGGGGCGGGGGCACACGCGGCCGTCGCGGGGGTCCCCCCGCGCCGTCCCCTCGCCCACCGCCGCTCCCCCGCCCCGCAGGTTCTGCCCGCCGACCGGGCCCCCGCGCCCCCGGTGGGCGGCGTCCTGGTGGAGGGGCTGGAGCTGCACCACGCGGCGTGGGACCCGCGGGCCGGGGTGATGCGGGCGGGGGCCTCGGGCCGGCCCAGCCCCCTGCCCCCGGTGACGGTGCGGCCCGTCGGCCGCCAGACCCCGGCCGCCCCCGCCGCCTCCCCTCAGCGCCCCTACCTCTGCCCCGTCTACCTCGGGGGGCCCCACGGGCGGACCCGGCTGAACAGCTCCCAGGTGCTGCTGCGCCTGCCTCTGCCCACCACCCTGGCCTCCGCCACCTGCACCCAGCGCCGGGTCCACGTGTGCAGCCCCCCCCTGCCCCCCTCAGATCGAGACCCCTCTGCTACATAAATAAAGATCTATTCCGTGTACAAAACCCAACGGGGCCTCTCCTCACCGCCTCCCGCCACCCCGGTCCGACCCTCCCGTGGGCCCGCCCACCTGCCCGGCCGCCCAGCGGCTCCTCCTCCGCCCCGCTCCCCCCTCCCCGACCGCCCCGCCCGCCACCCCCCCCCCCCCGAGGTGGGGGCCGGAGCCGGTCACTTGGCGACGTCGGCGTCGAAGTCCAGCACCAGCAGCTTGGTCTCCTCGGTGCCGTTGCGGCTGCCCACGGCGCACACCAGTTTGGTGTTGGAGGCCCGGATGCGCCACACCACCCCCCCGCTGCCCCCGCTCTCCAGGGCCACCAGGTCCCGCACGAAGTCCCCCGTGCGCAGGTCCCACAGCTTGACCGTCCCGTCGTCCGAACTGGTCACCACCAGCTTGGCGCTGAACTGCAGACACGTCACGGCGCTCTGGTGTTTGTGGGGCCCTGAGGGGAGGGGGAGAGATCCCCGCGCCGGGTCAGCCGGGGGAGGGAGGGGACGTCTCCGACGGCGCGGCCCCGGGGGAGGCTTGGGGGCCGCCGAGAGGGGGGCCGGGGGCGGGGGGGAGGCGGGCACTCACCCTGCAGGGTCTGCAGACACTGGCCGGTGCGGATGTCCCAGATCTTGACCGTGGAGTCGGCGTTCCCCGACACGAGCGTGGCCTCCCGCAGCTCCATGCCGCTGGTCAGGGACTGGTGGCCGGTGAGCGTGTGCAGGCAGCTGCCGCTCTCCACGTCCCACACCCGGATCGACGTGTCCAGGGAGCCGCTGACGATGTGCACGCCGTCGAACTGCGGGGGGCGGGCCCGGCCGGACTGTCGGTCGCCCCGCCCCGACCCCCCGTCGCGCGCGCGGGGCCCCGTCCTCCTGCCTCCCCGCCCGGTGCCGCCTCCGAAGGCTGCGGTCAGAGAGTGGGGCTGGGGGGCCGGGGGGGGGGTCACCTAGAGCCGAAAGACTCGGCCTGTAGAACGGGGAGGCGGGGAGGGGGGTGTCGCGGGGCGGACGGGGCTACCTGCAGGGAGTAGACGCGGTTGGTGTGGCCCTGAAGGGTGTGCAGGCAGCTCTCGCTCTCGGGGTCCCACACGCGGACGGTGTAGTCGTAGGCGCCGCTGACCACCTTGCGCCCGTCGTACTGGACGCAGCGCACGGCCGCCACGTGGCCGCTCAGCACGTGCAGGCAGCGCCCGGTCCGCACGTCCCACAGCCGCAGCGTGGCGTCCCGGGAACCGCTCACCACCCTGCGGGGACGGGGACGGCGGGGACGGGCGCGTGGCGGTGCATCGCGGCGGGGAGGCCCCCCCCGCCGGCGGCCCGGCCGGCCTCGGCCTCAGTGACCCGCCGAGGGGGGGCCCCGGGACTTGCCTCCCGCGAGCTCCCGACGTGCGAGCCGGGCCCGGGGGCTTGGGCGCACGGGGGCTTCCCCCGAGGAAGGACCCCCTCCCCGGCCTCCCCCGACGCCCTCCGACCCCGGGTTCCCCGAGCCCCGCGCGTACCGGTCCCCGTGCAAGTGGAGGCAGCGCACGGTGCTGGTGTGGCCGTGCAGCGTGTGCACGCAGGCCCCGCTGTCGGCGTCCCACACGCGCAGCGTCCGGTCGGTGGACCCGCTGATCACCAACTTCTCCCGCATCTGGGAGGACCAAACGCCCCCCGTGTGCCCCACCAGGGTCTGCACACACTGTGGGGGGAGGGAAAGAGAGGGGGAGCTCAGCGGCCGGGGCTCCGGCCGCCCCCGCCGACCTCCGCGGCCTCACCGGGGCGGCGCGACCCGGGGCGCGGGGGCAGAAACGTGAGGGGGGGGAGGAGGAGGAGGAGGAAGAGGCGAGTCCTCGGGGCGGGGGCCCGACCTCGCCCATCCCCGAGCAGCTTCGGGTTGGGCCGCGGGCCCGCCGGGTTAGGGAGTTCCCGGGCCCGGGGGGGCGGCGGGATCCCCTCACCTCGCCGGTCACCGCCGACCACACCTTGAGCGTGTTGTCGTCGGAGCCGCTGACGATGCGGTTCCCGCAGAACTGCAGGCAGGTGATGACGTGGTCGTCGTGGCCTTTGAGCACCTGGGAGGGCAGGGGGGTGGTCACCGGAGCCCCGTCCGGGGGGGGCCGGGCGAGGGGCGGGGCCCTCGGGGACGGGGGCGGCCGGCCCACCTTGGGCGGGGGGATGTCCCCGCTTCGCCAGTTGCTGTCGATCTGGTGCTGCCGGCGGAAGGCCAGCTTCCAGGGGCTGTACATGAAGCCGGGGCTGAGCAGGCGTCCGCGCCGCACCGAGCGCGGCTCCTCGATCCCTGTCGGGCGGCGGCCGGGGCCGGGGCGGGGGGGGAGGGGAGAGGAGGGGCGGTGAGACACGACGCTGGGGGCCGGGGGGGGAGGGGGTGAGGTGGGGGGAGACCCCGGCCCCGGAGCGGCGGCTCCTCGAGGGCCGCCGGGGGGACGGGGGCACGGGACGGGGAGGGGGGTAGCGCCGGACTCCGGGCCAGCCCGGGAAGGTTGTGGGAGCGGAGGGGCGGGGGAGGGGGGCCCGGGGACGGCGGTGGTCCCAGGCTCCGGTTACCCTCATCCCGGCATTTCTCGCGCCACAGCAGGTTGTCCTCGGCCAGGACGCGCCAGCAGCGGCAGGTCTGGGCGGCCCGCAGGAGGTCCCGGGGCTCCAGGAACGACAGGACGTGCAGGGCCAGCTGCGGGGCGGCGAGGGGAGACGGGGGAGGGGGGGGTCGGCGGCCGCCCCGCTCCCACCCCCGGCCCGGCCCCAGACGGTCCCCGCCCCGGTGCTCGTCCCGTGGCCCCGCAGGGGGGCCGACGCCATCGCCTCTCACCTCCTTGGGCAGCAGGGAGATGAAGTCGCGCTGGAACTGGGGCTGGATCAGCTGCATGACGTGCCGCACCTGGGCCGGCTCGCACCTGTCCAGGAGCTCGTCCAGGGCCACCAGCTGCTGCGGGCCGCTCCAGGCCTGGCACGGAGGGCGGGGCCGGCTGCCGCGACGCTCCCGCGGCCCCGTTCCCCCCCCGCCCCCCGTCCCCGGGGTGTCCCCCCCCACCCCGCCGGCCCAGATCCGCCTCCCGCCCCCGGGGCCCCCTCCCTCACCTGGAAGGTGTGCAGCCACTCCTGCAGCTGGGGCGGAGGAGCCCGGGGCGGGAGGCGCCGGCGGGCCGGGCCGTGCGGGCCGCCGCGCAGCTCTCCGAACGTCGGGGGGCCCGGGGACCTGCGTGGTTAACGGTGGCCTGGAGGGAGCCCCGGGGCGGGCGGGGGGGGCGGGACTGGGCGGCCGGGGATGTGCGGGGAGCGACAAGGGGGCTCCCTCTGGGGTAGGCGGGGGGGGGGGGTTGACCCACGGGGGAGGGCACAGACGGGAGGGAGCCGTCTCACCTGCGGTAGGCGGGGCCCTTGCACAGCTTCTTCCCCGGCGACGGCGCCCGCCCGGCCGGCCCCGACTCCAGCTTCCGTTTCATCTGCGGCGATGGAGGGCAGGGCCTCAGCCCGAGGCCCGCCCGAGGCCACCCTCGGGGGACGGCTCCTTCCCCCGGGCCGACCCCCACCCCCGGGACCCCGAGCCCCATCCCGCTCGGGGGCCGGGAGCCACGCCGGTCCCGACGGCCCGGAGGCAGACGACGGGGAGAGCGGGAGAGAGTCAGAGTCGGAAAGCGCGGAGAGAGAGAGCACGGGAGAGAGACGGAGGTAGGAGGCTGTACGGGATTCCACCGGAGAGCCCAACTTCGCCAAGCACCCTCGGGTGCCCTCCCTCTTTTATCTCCCTGCGCCATTCATTCACTCGCTCGATAGTATTTATGGAGCGCTTACTCCGTGCGGAGCCCCGGACCGAGCGCTTGGAATGTACAAATGGGTAACGGACAGAGACGGGCCCTGCCCTCTGACGGGCTCACGGTCTAACCGGGGGAGACGGACGGACGAGAACAACGGCAGTAGGTTGTCCGACGTGAGGCTCACGGTTAGTCCCCATTTTACGGATGAGGTCGCTGAGGCCCAGAGAAGCGAAGCGACTCGCCCACAGTCACACGGCTGACGAGCGGCAGAGCCGGGAGTCGAACCCGTGCCCTCGGACTCCGAAGCCCAGGCTCTTCCCACACTGCTCCCGACCCTCTCGCCTCTTCACGCGGCTGCCGCTCTCCCGACTCCCTCCACGCCGTGCTCTTCTAACCCTTCCCATCCTACCTCTCCTCCCGTTTTAGGGACCGGACCCGACCCCGCCGCCGTACCCCCACCTTTCGAAAGACAGAGCCCGCCGCTACGTCATTCCCGGGTCGGACCCGAGGCCCCCCGACCGTCCGACAGCGGCGCCCGGACACGGGGGGCGGGGGGAGCTGCGATGCCGAGAGCCATCCTCCTGTTTGGGGGTGGGCCACCCGACGCCCCCGACCCCCGTCGGGCGCCCCACGGCCGCGAATGTGACTCCTCTCGAATTTACGGATATCTTTGGCCTGCCCGACTTCCTTCGAAACTTTTCTCGACCCACCTCATCACCCCTTCACACTCCCCAGGGCGCCCCCCCGATCCGTTTTCCCCGGCCCGCTCCTGGGGGACCTTCGGGGGCGACCCGCCTCCCCTCTCACCATCCCCGGCCATTATGAGCGCGTGGCTCAGGGGCAAGAGCCCGGGCTGGGGAGTCGGAGGTCGTGGGTTCTAATCCCTGCTCCGCCGCTCGCCGGCTGTGTGACTTTGGGCAAGTCACTTCACTTCCCTGGGCCTCGGCTCCCTCACCTGGAAAATGTGAGCCCCGCGAGGGACCACCTGATCACCTTGTATCCCCCCAGCGCTTAGAACGGTGCTTGGCACATAGTAAGAGCTTAAATACCACCATTATTAAGATCCAGGTCCCTGATCCGGGCAGCTCTCGCTTCTCTTCCGAGACAGAGCGTCACCACGGGACCCCGGGCGCCTGGCACCCAGCCGGCCTGGGGCCCACCCGGGGACGAGACCGAGCCCGGACCCTAAAGGGGTCGGGGAGGGGGGCGAGCGGTGGAAGAAGGGCACCTTCACCGAGAGCTCCCTGGTCATAACCACGCCCGGCCCCGAGGGTTTATCGTCTTGTTTTTCTGTTCCGTTTGGCTCCGCCGTCTCCCCCGTTTAGACCGCGAGCCCGTCGTCGGGCAGGGACGGCCTCTATCCGGTGCCGGACTGCCCATTCCAAGCGCCCGGTCCGGTGCCCTGCCCGTCGCAAGCGCTCGGGAAATACGACCGGACGACTGTGGGAAGCGGCGCGGCTCAGTGGCAAGAGCCCGGGCTTCGGAGTCGGAGGTCATGGGTTCGACTCCCGGCCTCCGCCACGCGTCAGCTGGGTGACCGCGGGCGAGCCGCTTCGCTTCTCTGGGCCTCGGTGACCTCATCTGGAAAGCGGGGATTGACCGGGAGCCTCACGCGGGACGACCCGATGACCCCCAGTGCTTAGAACAGCGCTCTGCACGTAGTAAGCGCTCAACAGGTCCCAACACTATCGACCGACGAGGAAAAGGAGAAGGGGTCCGGGGCAGGCCGAGGCGGAAAGGTTCAGGGAGGCCCGGGCGGCAGCTGGACCGGGGAGGTTGGGGGAGGGAAAGAAGACGCGGGGACGGAGAAGTCAAGCGGAGGAAAGCGGAGGACGGGGCGGGGGAAGCACACACGGCAATCAGAGCTGGTTTCCTCGGTCCTCCCCCGGATCCGGAGCCCAGATGCCAGCCGGCGGGCCGGGGGGAGGCGCCCGGCGGATCCCCTCTCCCCCCTCCCCGCCGCCCCCCCCCGCCCAACCCGGGGCACCGGGGCTCCCGGTCCGGGACCTCCCGGCCGTCCCCCCGGCCGCCGCCGGTCACCCTGACTGTGGCCACTCCCCCGTAGATACCTTGGGCGGCACCAGGCCGCCGGTGTCGGAGCCGTCCAGGTAGTCCATCCAGCCCTCGTCCACCGAGTAGTAGAGATAGACATCGCCCCGGCCGGCCCCGCCGGCCTCCGACCCCTCGGGCTCCTCGCCGCCGCGGGAGCCCCCCTTCCCCCTCCTCCTCCTCCTCCTCCTCCTCCTCCGTCTCTCTCCCGCCCCGTCCCCGAGGTCCAGCCCGGCCGGCGGCCCCCTCCTCCTCCTCCTCCTCCTCCTCCTGCCGCCGCTCCTCCTGCCGCCGCTGTCGCCGGAGCCCCCCGAAGCCCAGCCCCTCCGCTCCGGCCCCCGGCTCCTCCGCTCCGTCGCCGCTACGGTCCTCGGCACGAACCTGGTGAGACAGGACCTGCGGGGGGGTCACGGAGGGGCCGGGGGGCCGGCCGGGGTGCGGCCCTCGGCAGCGGCGGGGGCCCGGGGTTGGGCCCTTCCCCCGTCCGCCCCGGGCTGGGGGCCGTGAAGGAGAAGGGGTCCCCCGCACGCCGCACACCCGCGGGAGGGGACCCGTTCGTCCGTTCACTCCGTCGTTCATTCCCTCGCGCTTACGGAGCCCTCGCTAGGCGCAGAGCGCGGCACCGCACGGGACGTACATCGCCTCGATTCTATTTAGTCGCCATCGTTCTCACGAGACCTTCTTCCCCCTCGACTCCGTTTATCGCCCTGGCTCTCGTCCGTCCGCCTCCCCCGATCAGACCGCGAGCCCGGCAGACGGCAGGGACCGTCTCTATCTGTTGCCGACTGGCTCGTTCCAGGCGCTTAGTACGGTGCTCCGCACCTAGTAAGCGCTCAATAAATGCCAGTATGAATGAATGACTACGAAACGCTAGGAATGGACGACTGGGCAACAGAGGAGCAGCGTGGCTCAGCGGCAAGAGCCCGGGCTGGGGAGCCCGAGGGCCTGGGTTCTGATCTCGGGGCAGGTCACTTCGCTTCTCTGGGCCTCCGTTTCCTCATCTGGAAAATGGGGACCAATTCTGCGAGCCCCACGTGGGACAACCTGATCCCCCTGTATCCCCCCCAGCGCTCAGAACGGTGCTTTGCACATAGCACTTAACAAATACCAACGTTATTATTATCATTATTATTATTATTATTATTATCCCGGCTCTGCCCCAAATCAGCTGCGTGACTTCGGGCAAGTCACCTCGCTGGGCCTCGGCTCCCTCATCTCCAAAATGAGAAGCGGCGTGGCTCGGTGGAGAGAGCCCGGGCTGGGGAGTCAGAGGTCATGGGTTCGAATCCCGGTTCTGCCACTAGTCAGCTGGTTGACTGTGGGCAGGTCACTTCTCTGTGCCTCAGTCACCCCATCTGTAAAATGGGGATGAAGACTGTGAGCCTCCCGTGGGACCACCTGATGACCCCCGTATCCCCCCCAGCGCTTAGAACGGTGCTCGGCACCCAGCAGGCGCTTAACAGATACCAACGTTGTAATAATAACGTTGGTATCGTTACAAGGGCCTCAAGATAAAGAGAATTATAGATGGGCTCACAAGTGCTGCGGGGCGGGGGAGAGCGGAGGGAGGGAGTCAGCGCTTAGGACAGCGTTTGGCACATAGTAAGCACTTAACAAAGTATTATTATTCTTAGGGTGACGGAGGGGGAGCCGAGGAAGAGAAGCAGCGTGGCTCAGTGGCAAGAGCCCGGGCTTAGGAGTCAGGGGTCACGGGTTCTAATCCCCCCTCCGCCACCTGTCAGCTGCGGGACTTCGGGCAAGCCGCCCCCCTTCTCTGGGCCTCAGTTCCCTCATCTGTAAAATGGGGACGAAGACCGTGAGCCCCACGGGGGACAACCCCATTACCCTGCATCTACCTCGGCGCTTAGTCCGGTGCTCTGCACGTAGGGAGCGCTTAATAAATACCGACGTTATTATTATGAGGAGGAAGGGGGCCCAGTGGTGCCGACCCCTCCCACTGACCACTCCAAGCGCTCAGCCCAGGGCTCTGCGCATAGTGAGCGCTCCACAAATACGACTGAACGGGCGAAGGACCGACGGGAGGAAGTTGAGGCTCCCTCTTCCGAAGGGGCAGGACCGTGTTGCGCTCGGCCCAGTGCTCTGCACGTAGTGAGCGCTCAGTCCAGTACTGCGCACACAGTGAGCGCTTAGCTCAGTGCTCTGCAGATAGCGAGTGCTCCGCAGAGAGGAGTGAATGAACGAAGGACCGACAGGAGGAAGATGGGGCTCCCTCTTCCCGAGGGGCAGGGTCGTGTGGCGCTTAGTCCAGTGCGGTGCACCTATTAAGTGCTCGGTCCGGTGCCGTGCACATGCTAAGCGGCTAGCTCGGTGCAGTGTACGTGGTGAGCGCTTAGTCCGGTGCTGTGCGCCTATTAAGTGCTTAGTCCAGTGCTGTGCACATGAGTGGCTAGCTCAGGGCCGTGTACATGGTGAGCGCTCAGTCCAGCGCTCTGCCCGTATTAAGTGCTCAGTTTGGCGCTGTGCAGTTCACATAGGGAGCCCTGAGTCCAGTGCTGGGCACGCGGTAAGTGGTTAGCTCAGTGCAGTGCGCACAGTGAGCGCTGAGTCCAGTGCTCTGCACCTAGTGAGCGCTGAGTCCAGTGCTGTACACCTAGTGAGCGCTGAGTCCAGTGCTGTGCACATAATAAGTGCTTAGTCCAGTGCTGTGCACCTAGTAAGTGCTTAGTCCAGTGCTGTGCACACAAGTGGTTAGCTTGGTGCGGTGCACACAGTGAGCGCTGAGTCCAGTGCTCTGCACCTAGTGAGCGCTGAGTCCAGTGCTCTGCACCTAGTGAGTGCTGAGTCCAGTGCTGTGCACCTAGTAAGTGCTGAGTTCAGTGCTGTGCACATAATAAGCGCTTAGTCCAGTGCTGTGCATCTAGTAAGTGCTGACTCCAGTGCTGTGCACCTAGTAGGCGCTGAGTCCAGTGCTGTGCACCTAGTAAGCGCTTAGTCCAGTGCTGCGCACCTAGTAAGTGCTGAGTTCAGTGCTGTGCACATAATAAGCGCTTAGTCCAGTGCTGTGCACCTAGTAAGTGCTGACTCCAGCGCTGTGCACCTAGTAAGCGCAGAGTCCAGGGCCGTGCACCTGGTAAGCGCTGAGCCCAGTGCTCTGCACGGGGTAAGCGCTTAGTGCAGTGCTGTGCGCCTAATAAGCGCTCAGTCCAGCGTTCCGCAGATAATGAGCGCTCAGTCCGGCGCCGCGCGCATAGCGAGCGCTGGCAAAGGGGCAGGGGGAGGCCCAGGACGGGGGTCCCCCCCGGGCGGCCCCTCCCCCCCCCCCGCCCCCCCCCGGGCGGCCCCGCGCTGACCTGGGGCGGGGGTCGGGGCGCGGGGTCCCCGCACAGCAGGCGCGGCCGGTTGAGGTCCAGGATGCGGGCGGTGACGCCCTTGACGCGCAGCAGGTCGTCGAGGGAGCCGAAGCCCCGCAGCTCCTGCGGGGCGGGGGGGCGGGGAGGTCACGGGGGGTCACGGGGGGGTCACGGGGGGGGTCCCCCCTCCCCTCCCCTCCCCCCCCCCTCCCCGGCCCCCGCCACACCTCTCGCTTCCGCACGATGGCCCGGGCTCTCCTGCGGCCCACGCCGCGCAGCGCCGCCTCCAGCTCCGGGACTCCGGCCCGGTTGACGTCCACCTTCCCCCCGCCGGGCTCCGCCATGGCGGCCCCCGCCGCCGCCGCCGCCGCCGCCGCTCCGCCGGGCCCCGGAGCCGCTCCGCGCAGGCGCAGCTCCCGCCCCGCCCCGCCCGGCCGCTTCCGCCAGGCCCCCGCCCCGACCCTCGGAGACGCCGCCGCGCCTGCGCGCGCCCGCCCCGCCCCCGGAAATGCCGCCGCTCCGCCGGGCCCCGGCCCGTCACCGCGCAGGCGCGCTGCCTCCCCGGCACTTCCGCCAGGGCACCGTCCAAAACGGCAAAGACCCATGTGCGCCTGCGCAGAACCTCCTTTTTTTCCCCCCCCCGTCTCCGGACCGTCACCGCGCAGGCGCATTCCCTCCCCGGGCACCTCCGCCAGAGCCCCACCGAGAACGTCAAAGACCCAAGTGCGCCTGCGCACTCTTTTTTCTTCCCCCTGCTCCCTATCCCTCATTGCGCAGGCTCACTCCCTCCCCGGGCACCTCCGCCAGAGCCCCACCGAGAACGACAAAGACCCAAGTGCGCCTGCGCACTCTTTTTTCTTCCCCCTGCTCCCTATCCCTCATTGCGCAGGCGCACTCCCTCCCCGGGCACCTCCGCCAGAGCCCCACCGAGAACGTCAAAGACCCAAGTGCGCCTGCGCACTCTTTTTTCTTCCCCCTGCTCCCTATCCCTCATTGCGCAGGCGCACTCCCTCCCCGGGCACCTCCGCCGGGGCCCCACCGAGAACGTCAAAGACCCAAGTGCGCCTGCGCACTCTTTTTTCTTCCCCCTGCTCCCTATCCCTCATTGCGCAGGCGCACTCCCTCCCCGGGCACCTCCGCCAGAGCCCCACCGAGAACGACAAAGACCCAAGTGCGCCTGCGCACTCTTTTTTCTTCCCCTGCTCCCTATCCCTCATTGCGCAGGCGCACTCCCTCCCCGGGCACCTCCGCCAGAGCCCCACCGAGAACGACAAAGACCCAAGTGCGCCTGCGCACTCTTTTTTCTTCCCCCTGCTCCCTATCCCTCATTGCGCAGGCGCACTCCCTCCCCGGGCACCTCCGCCAGAGCCCCACCGAGAACGTCAAAGACCCAAGTGCGCCTGCGCACTCTTTTTTCTTCGCCCTGCTCCCTATCCCTCATTGCGCAGGCGCACTCCCTCCCCGGGCACCTCCGCCAGGGCCCCACCGAGAACGTCAAAGACCCAAGTGCGCCTGCGCACTCCCTTTTTTTCTTCCCCCTGCCCCCTGCCCGTCGTTACGCATGCGCACTCCCTTCCCGAACACCGCCAGGGCACCACCGAAAACGTCCAAGACCCAAGTGCGCCTGCGCAACCCTTTTTTTTTTTCTTTCTCTCCCCCTACTCCCTCCGCGCCGCCCCCTGACCATCACCACATAGGCACACTCCCTCCCCGGGCACTTCCGCCAGGATCCCGCCCAAAGCTTCAAAGACCCACTGCGCCTGCGCAGACCTTCCCCACCCCGGGAAAAGCCGCGTTTCTGCCAGGGCACCGCCGAAAATGTCAAGGACCCAAGTGCGCCTGCGCACACCTTCCTTTTTTTCTCTTCCCCCCCCCAAAAAAAAAAACCTCCAGGCCATCACCGCGCAGGCGCACTCCCTCCCCGGGCACTTCCGCCAGGGCACCACCGAACACGTCAAAGACACGAGTGCGCCTGCGCACACCTTCCTTTCCTTTCCCCCCGCGCAGGCGCACTTCCTCCCGCCCCCGCCACTTCCGCCAGGACACCGCCGAAAACTTCAAAGAGCGCAGTGCGCCTGCGCAGCCCTTCCTTCCATCCCACCCCACGCAGGAGCAATCGCCTTATGCCATCAGGAGCTGGCGGACAATGAGACCCGCCCTCATTTCTGCCCCGGCCCGGGCGGGGAGGGACCTGGGGTTTTCTATTCCCCATTTTACAGGCGGGGAGACCGAGGCTCGGGGAGATTAAATGACCTGCCCGAGGTCACACAGCAGACAAGGAGCAGGGCCGAATTAGAACTCACGTCCTCGGACTCCAGAGCCCGTGCACTTGATCATGATAATGATGGCATTTGTTAAGAGCTTACAATGTGCCAAGCAAGCACTGTTCTAAACGCTGGGCATTGGTTAAGCGCTTACAATGTGCCGAGCACTGTTCTAAGCACTGGGCGTTTGTTAAGCGCTCACTACGTGCCAAGCACTGGTCTAAGCGCAGGGCATTTGTTAAGCGCTTACAATGTGCCAAGCACTGTTCCAAACACTGGGCGTTTGTTAAGCGCTCACTATGTGCCAAGCACTGGTCTAAGCGCAGGGCATTTGTTAAGCGCTTACAATGTGCCAAGCACTGGTCTAAGCGCTGGGCATTTGTTAAGCGCCTATGTGCCAAGCACTGCTCCAAGCACTGAGCATTTGTTAAGCGCTTACTATGTGCCAAGCACTGTTCCAAGCGCTGAGCATTTAAGCACTTACTATGTGCCGAGCACTGTTCCAAGCGCTGAGCATTTGTTAAGCGCTTACTGTGTGCCGAGCACTGGTCTAAGCACTGGACATTTGTTAAGCACCTACTATGTGCCGAGCACTGTTCCAAGCGCTGAGCATGTGTTAAGCGCTTACTGGGTGCCGAGCACTGGTCTAAGCACTGGGGAGGATACAAAGGAATCAGGTTGTCCCATGTGGGGCTCAGACTTCATCCCCATTTGACAGATGAGGGAACTGAGGCCCAGAGAAGCGAAGCGACTTGCCCAAAGTCACACAGCTAACAAGCGGCGGAGCGGGGATTTGAACCCACAACCTCTGACTCCCAAGCCTGGGCTCTTTCCACTGAGCCACGCTGCCGTCACTAGGCCATGCTGCTTCTCCCCAGGACTTACTGTATAATAATAGTGATGGGATTTGTTAAGTGCTTACTATGTGCCAAGCACTGTTCTATATGATAATAATGACGATGGTGTTTAAGCGCTTACTATGTGCCAAGCACTGTTCTATATAATAATGACGATGGTGTTTAAGCACTTATTATGGGCCAAGCACTGTTCTATATAATAGTAATGACGATGGTGTTTGTTAAGCGCTTACTACGTGCCAAGCACTGTTCTAAGCGCTGGGGTAGAATCAAGAGTCATTAGGGCTCACAGTCTTCATCCCCATTTTACAGATGAGGTAACCGAGGCCCATATGCCAGGCACTGTACTAAGCACTGGGGTAGTAATAATAGAGAAGCAGCGTGGCTCAGTGGAAAGAGCACGGGCTTGGGAGTCGGAGGTCATGGGTTCGAATTCCGGCTCTGCCACTCGTCGGCTGTGTGACTGTGGGCAAGTCATTTCACTTCTCTGTGCCTCAGTTCCCTCATCTGTCAAATGAGGATTAACTGTGAGCCCCATGGGGGACAACCTGATGACCCTGTATCTACTCCAGCGCTTAGAACAGTGCTCTGCACGTAGTAAGCGCTTAACAAATACCAACATTATCATTAATAGTAATGCCCATGCTCTACCCATGCGCCGAGTACAGTGCTCTACACACAGTAAGCGCTTAATAAGTGCGATTGAATGAAGAATAGCCACGGCACTTGCTCAACACTTACTGTGTGCCCCGCAGCGCTCCAAGCGCAGACGTAAGCTGAGCAGGTTGGCCCCGCTGCCCGCCCCACGCGGGGCTCCCAATCTGAACCCCCATCTCTCGGGCGAGGTAACCGAGGCACCGAGAAGTGACCTGCCCAAGGTCACGTGGCAGTCGAGCGGCGGGGCCAGCCCCGGAAGTCCCCCCCACCTGCCCTGCAAAAAACGAGACCCGGCTGCGCCCCGACTTCGGAAATGCTGTCTCCCCCTGCTAGACTGTGAGCCCGTTGTCGGGCAGGGATTCTCCTGTTGCCGAACTGTACTTTCCAAGCGCTCGGTACAGTGTTCTGCACACGGTAAACACTTAATACGTTTGAACGCGTTATATGGTAGCTCCCAAGCGCTTAATACAGTGCTCTGCGCACAGTAAGCACCGACTCTATTTATCGCCATCGTTCTTGTCTGTCCATCTCCCCCGATCAGACCGTAAGCCCGTCAAACGGCAGGGACCGTCTCTATCTGTTGCCGACTTGTTCATCCCAAGCGCTTAGTACAGTGCTCTGCACATAGTAAGCGCTCAATAAATACTATTGAATGAATACAATTGAGTGAAGTGGTGGTGCAGAATTAGAACTCATGCCCCATGCCTCCCTTATCAAGCTCTTTCCCCGGCGTCATGCTGTGGCTCTAAGATGCCACGTTCAGGGGAGAAAACAGTCCACCGGGGTAGAGGCGGACACAAAAACCCACGCCGGCCTCAGGGCACCCGAGGCAGGGGAACAGCCGGAACCGGGCTCCGTCCTCCCCGGCCCCTCCCCTCAGCACTGTGCTCATCTATATATATTATTTATTACCCTATTTCTTTTGTTAATAAGGCGTAGATCTCCTTGACTCTATTTATCTTGTTGACGTTGTCTTGTTTTGTCCCGTTCGGCTCTGCCGTCTGTCTCCCCCGATTAGACCGCGAGCCCGTCATTGGGCCGGGACGGTCTCTCTCTGTGGCCGAATTGTCCATTTCAAACGCTTAGTACAGTGCCCCGCACATAGTCAGCGCTCAATAAATACTATTCGCCATTGTTTTTATGAGATGTTCTTCCCCTCGACTCTATTTATCGCCATCGCGCTCGTCTGCCCGCCTCCCCGGATTAGACCGTAAGCCCGTCAAACGGCAGGGACCGCCTCTATCTGTTGCCGATCTGTCCATTCCAAGCGCTTAGTACGGTGCTCCGCACATAGTCAGCGCTCAATAAATACTACTGAATGACTGAAAAGACAAAGCGGAGGCAGGTGGCAGGCAGTTTTTATTTCCTACAACAGCTGAAAAAGGGAGAGGGCCTCGCCCGTCCGCCCCAGCAGTCCAGGGGTGTGACCCAGACCCACCCCTAACCCTATCTATCTTTCCGTCCTCCACCCTGCCCTGACACCAACACGCCTGCCCCGTGGAGCGCTGATCCTCGTTTTAGGAAGAGAGAAGGAGGAAGGGAAGGGGCCCCGCTCCT
Organism: Ornithorhynchus anatinus; assembly: GCF_004115215.2. Classification (NCBI taxonomy): domain Eukaryota; kingdom Metazoa; phylum Chordata; class Mammalia; order Monotremata; family Ornithorhynchidae; genus Ornithorhynchus; species Ornithorhynchus anatinus. Next base: position 138,028,662 of record NC_041729.1, on the reverse strand, counting down.
TTCCTCCTCTCCTCCGCCGGATCCTTAGGCAGCCTCGTGCTCTGAAGCCTTGGGACGGTGGGTGGCGGGGGGCAGGGAGTCCACGGCCGTCACGCCCCCGGCTTGCAGCTCCTGGCCTCCGTGGGCCTCCCTGCCTCGGCTTCCTCGGTCCCAAGCCCCCCGGGGACCGTTCTCGCCGCGCACCTGACCTGCGACGACGACGATGGCATGTCAGTGCTTACTCCGGGCCACGCGCCGGGATACGCACAAGGCGATCGCCGTCCCCGTCCCCCCCGGGGCTCCCGGTCCAAGAGGGAAGGAGATGGGGCCTTGGATCCCCATTTTACAGGGGAGGACACTGAGGTCCGGAGCGGTTGAGAGATTTGCTCCGCGTAAGGTTAAGGGGCCGAGTTGGGACTAGAAGCCTGGTCCTCTGACTCCCGGGCCCCTGCTCTTCCCACTGGGCCACGCTGTGGAAGGGAAGAGAAGGGGAAAGACAGGAAGGCGGGGGCAGGTTCCAGTCCGCTTTCATTTTCCACGGGAGGTTCTCATTGCGCTCGGCCGCCACCCTCCTCCTTGGCTTCCCGGGAACCGACGCAGTAGGAAGACCCGTGCCACCCCGGCGGGTCCCCCTTCCCCCCACGCTCCGCGGAGGACACGGAGACACACCGAGAGTCGCACCCGAGGCCCGGCGGGAAACTCACCCGCACCAACACTCCCTCATACCTCCGGGGGGACGGCGTGGGCCGGGTTATCGCCGCTTGTAGACGCAGGGCCGCAGAGCCAGGCCCGGCAGCCGCCCCTTGGCCTGAGGGGGACCCGTCTTGCGGAAATCAAAGAGGTAGAAGTGGCTGTTGCTCAGGTCCTGGGGGTCAAGGAGAGAAGCGAGGCCCCCGTCCTGAGCCCCCTCCTTCCCCTTCCCGCCACCCCGGCGCACAACGCCAGCTCTTTTCCCTCCGAGCCAAACGGGGCGGAGATCCCCATCGACTCCCGCACGCGGGCCCTCGGGGTTGGAGTCTCAGGAGGGGATCCGTCCTTTTCGCCGGCATCGTCACCGTCATCGTCTCCGGATGCCCGGCACACAGGGCACGTAGCTCGGGAGAGCCCAAGAGGAGAGCAGCCCCGCTTTCGGGGGGGCCCTCTTGCTTTCCCTCTCCCTTCCCCACTCCGCCTCCCTCGCCTCTTCCGTCCTCTCGCTCCCCACGCTTACGGGGAGAAGGCGGCAGGCTGGTGGGCACCCGGAGGGGGTCTGCGTGGGGTGGCTGAGGAGGAGGAGCCCACGGGGCAAAGCATCGGCCGCCTCGCTGACCTCCCTGCCTCCGGCCTCTCCCCTCTAGACTTCATCCCCCCGCACAGGTGGTCGCCGCCTGTCTTGCCGCCTCCCCGTCCCGGCTGCCGGGGGTCCGGGCAGCCCTGTCCCGGCGTCAGAAGGCCGACACCAAGTCCAGTGGGCCCACCGGAGTGGGGAACCTCACCTTGGAGATGTTCTTGAAGCCGAGCTGGGCCAGGGCCCCCAGGAAAGCCCGCACGTCCTCAAAGCGACTGGCCACCTCGGCCACTTTGAGCAGCCCCCTAGGAGAGGAGCGGCGGTGAGGGGAGCTCCTGGGAGAAGGTGGGGGCCGACGGGGAGCAGCTTCCTGGAGGGGGGCGTGGGCGGTGCGGACGTGGGTCCCGACTCGGGTCGCGCCTCCCCGCCAATCCCCCTTCATCCTCCCCGTCGGCGCCCCAGCCTGCGCACCCCGGCTTCAGCACCCGGTTGGCCTCCTCCAGGAAGTCCCTTAAATTGGTTCCCATCAGCGACAGGCAAAAGACGGCGACGTCCACCGAGGCATCCTCCAGGGGCACCTGGAGCGGGGAGAGAGGAGCCGGTTGAGGCGGGGGGCCGGGGCCGGGCCGAAGGGCCGACGGGGACCCGGGCCGGAGTGAGGGCCGAGCCTCGGGGCGGAGCCCTCGGGGTGGTGGTGCCCTCGCGCACCGACCTTGGCCATGTCACAGACGACGACGCGGGGGTCCAGCGCCGCCAGGTCGAAGCAGTGTACGGGGTTGCGGATGCCGGAGGCCAGCTGGCAATCGCCACAGCCGAAGTCGGCCACCACGAGGGACGCGGGCCTAGGCGCGGGGTGGGGACGGTCGGAGAGTGACGCTCCGGCCCCTTCCCCCGCCGCGGGCCCTCCCTCCTCCCCACCCCGACCCCCCGACTGACCGCCGGCGCAGGTTTCGGATGATGGCCTCCACGGGCCGCAGGGGCCAGTGCCGGAGCTGGGCCTGGAAGCCCCGGTGGTAGATCTGGAAGGCATCGGGGTCGTCCCGGAAGAGGCGGCGGGCGGCGGAGCTGGGGCCCGTGTAGAGTTGCTCGTTGAGGCAGCGGAACCGGGCGCCTTCCAGCCGCTCCTCCATCCGGGCCCTCAGGGCGTCCGCCCGGGACCGGGCCTCCGCGCCGGGCTCCTCGGGGGCCGGGGGGGTCTCGGGGGCCGGGCCGGACGCGGACGCGGCGTCCGTGGGCGGCGGCTGCTTCCCCGAGGGCTGGAACTTGTTCTTGTTCCTCCTCTTGTTCTTCTGACGGTTCCGCCACTGCTTCCGGCTAAGCGGGCGGTCGGGGGTCTGAAGCCCGGCCTCCCCCTCCTTAGGCTCTTGGCCTCCTGTGGCCCCGGGGGCGGGGAGGCTTGGGGTGGGGGCTTCGTCCACAGGGGCTGGGGCACCTGCAGGAGGAAGAATCGACCCAGAGTAACGATTGAGCGCCTACTGCCCGCTGAGCCCTGGGCCAAATAATAATAATAATAATAATAATGATAGCATTTGTTAAGCGCTATGTGCCGAGCACTGTTCTAAGCGCTGGGGGGGGGCATACAAGGTGATCAGGTTGTCCCACGTGGGGCTCACAGTCTTACTCCCCACAAATGAGGTCACTGAGGCACAGAGAGGTTAAGTGACCTGCCCAAAGTCACACAGCTGACAAGTGGCGGAGCCAGAATTAGAACCCATGACCTCTGACTCCCAAGCCCGGGCTTTTCCCACTGAGCCACGCTGTTTCTCTTAAAGAAATGATGGCACTTAAGCGCTTACTATGTGCCAAGCCCTGTTCGGGATACAGGGTGATCACATTGTCCCACAGTCTTACTCCCCATTTTACAAATGAGGTCACTGAGGCACAGAGAAGTGGCCTGCCCAAAGTCACACAGCTGACAAATGGCGGAGCCGGGATTAGAACCCATGACCTCTGACTCCCAAACCCGGGCTCTTTCCACTGAGCCCCGCTGCTTCCCGAAGCCAAGTGCTTCGGAGGGTAGGAGGGGATGAATAGACACGATCCCAGGGGGCAGGTGGGTCGTAAAGGAGCAACGGGGGCAGGCCGGGTTGCGGTAGCTGATGAGCGCAGATAAGTCACGGGGAAAGAGCAGACGGAGAGCGCTGACGGCTGAGAGTCTCTGCCTGATGCGGAGGGAGACGGGTGACCGTGGGGGGTTTCTGAGGAGTGGGACGAGGTGGGCTGAGCGGTGTGTTTTAGAGAAATGCTCTAGGCGGGAGAATGAAGCATGGACGGGAGAGGGGAGAGGCTAGAGTCGGGGAGGTCAGCGAGGAGGCCGACGCAGTAGCCGAGGTGTGACGTGACAAGTCTGGATGGGGTGGCCATTTGGATGGGGAGGATTCCCCTCCCCCGCTCTCGCTCCACTAACCCGCAGCCCTGGGTCTCCGCCTCTGTCCGCCTCCTTCGCTCTTATGCCCGAGCTGCCGAGCGCCGCTGGCGAAGGTCCAAGCACCGAGCCGACCTTAGCCATTTCAAATTTATCCTTTCCTGCCTTAACTCTGCCCTCTCCTCCGCCAGGCAAAACTACTTTTCATCCCTCATTGACGCCCATGCTCGTCACCCCCGCCGATTGTTCCGGACCTTTAACTCTCTCCTCAGGCCCCCTGTTCCTCCCCCTCCCCCATCCCTCACCCGCAACGATCTGGCCACCTACTTCGGTCGCGAAAATTAACACAATCAGGTCTGAGCTCCCCAAAGTCACCCCTCCCCCTTCTGCCTCCCTTCCCCCAACCCTCTCCCCTACTTTCCCATCCTTCCCTGCAGTATCCTCAGAGGAGATCTCCTCCCTCCTCGCAAGTGCCGCCACCCCTTCCTCCTGTGCCTCGGACCCCATTCCCGCTCACCTTATAAAAACCATCGCCCCTTCCCCCCTCCCCTCCTTAACTTCTATCTTTAACCAGTCGCTCCCCAACGGCTTCTTCCCCTCTGCCTTCAAACATGCCCACGTCTCCCCCATCCTAAAAAAACCCTTTCTCAAACCCCACTTCCCCTTCCAGTTATCGTCCTATCTCCTTCCTACCCTTCCTTTCCTAACTCCTAGAACGAGTCGTCTACACTCGCTGCCTAGAATTCCTCATCTCCAACTCTCTCCCGGACCCCCTCCGACCTGGCTTCCGTCTCCTCCACTCCACCGAGACTGCTCTCTCAAAGGTCACCGTTGACCTCCTTCTTGCCAAATCCAATGCCTCCTACTCAATCTTGATCCTCCTTCAACTCTCAGCTGCCTTTGACACTGTCGACCATCCCCTTCTCCTCCACACTTTATCTCACCTTGGCTTCACGGACTCCGTCCTCTCCCGGTTCTCCTCTTATGTCTCTGGCCGTTCATTCTCGGTCTCCTCCGCGGGCTCCTCCCCCTCCCTCCCATCCTCTAACTGTCGGGGTTCCTCAAGGATCAGTTCTTGGCCCTCTTCCGTTCTCCATCTACACTCACTCCCTTGGTGAACTCATTCGCTCCCATGGCTTCAACTATCATCTCTACACCGATGACACCCCAATCTCCATCTCCTCCCCTATTCTCTCTTCCTCCCTCCAGACTCGTATCTCCTCCTGCCTCCAGGACGTCTCCACCTGGATGTCTGCCCGCCACCTACAACTCAACCTGTCTAAAACTGAGCTCCTCATCTTTCCTCCCAAGCCCTGTCCTCTCCCTGACTTCCCCATCACTGTGGACGGCACCACCATCCTTCCCGTCTCACGGGACCGCAACCTTGGTGTCATCCTTAATTCAGCTCTCTCATTCAACCCACACATCCAAACCGTCACCACCGGTCTCACTTTTACAATATCGTCAAGATCCACCCTTTCCTCTCCACCCAAATTGCTACCTTGCTGGTACAAACTCTCCTAATCTCCCGACTGGATTATTGTGTCAGCCTCCTCTCTGATTTCTCTTCCTCCTGTCTCTCCCCGCTCCAGTCTACCCTTCATTCCGCTGCCCGGCTCATCTTCCTGCAGAAACGCTCAGGGCATGTCACTCCCCTCCTCAAAAACCCCCAGTGGTTGCCTATGAACCTTCGCACAAAACAAAAACTCCTCACTCTGGGCTTCGAGACTCTCCATCCCCTTGCCCCCTCCTACCTCACCTCCCTTCTCTCTTTCTACCGCCCACCCCGCACGCTCCGCCGCCCGCCGCCTCACCGTCCCTCGGTCTCGCCCATCCCGCCGTCGACCCCCGGGCCACGTCCTCCCGCTGTCCCGGAACACCCTCCCTCCTCACCTCCGCCAAACTAATTCTCTTCCCCTCTTCAAAGCCCTACTGAGAGCTCACCTCCTCCAGGAGGCCTTCCCAGACTGCCCCCCTTTCCCTCTGCTTCCCCTCCCCTCAGCACAGCGCTCCTTTGTTAATTTATTACCCTATTTATTTTGTTAATGAGGTGCACATTTCCTTGATTCGATTTATCTTGATGATTTTCTCTTGTTTTTGTTTTGTTCTGTTTTGCTCTGCCGTCTGTCTCCCCCATTTAGACCGTGCGCCCGTCACTGGGCAGGGATGGTCTCTCTCTGTGGCCGCACTGTCCACTCCAAGCGCTTAGTACAGCGCTCTGCACATAGTAAGTGCTCAGTAAATACCACCGAACGAACGAATGGAAGAATCTGCAGGATTAGGTGACTGACTGAATGTGCAGGTTGAAGGAGAGGGAGGAGGCGGGAGACTGCCAAGGTTACGGGCTTGAGAGACAGGGAGGATGAAGCAAAAATCAACATCTTAGACCAGCTGGGCTGAATCCTTGAATTCCAGCCCCCTCGAGAACCTGGCCCTGTGTGGAGGGGTGAGGCGGGGGGAGAGAGGAGAAAATACGACAAGCCCCAGACCAGGAATTCCCCACCTCTGGGTTACCTTGTTTCCGTCTCCGCTTCTTGCCGGTCCCTGGGGGAGGGCTGGCCTTGGCGTGGAGGTCAGGGGCCTCGGCCTCCGGGTTCGACCTTCTCTTCTTGAGTTTCTTCTTTCGGCCCCGGGCCTCCTCCCCGGAGGAGTCGTCGGAGTCGCCGCCTTCCGAGCCACAGGGCCAGGCCGGGGCGAGCTGGCGGGGCAGGGCCGCGGCCTCCAGCTTCTGCAGCACGGCCAGGAGCTTCTGCTGTCCGCGGCCCTTTTGGGGCTGGGGGTGAGGGCGGCGGAGGAGAGAGGGGGAATCAGTGCCTACTACATCACCCGGGCAGCTCCCACCCCATCCCCGGACCCTCGTCCAGCTGCCCGTTTCTGCAGCCGACCGGTTCCCGGGCTCCAAACCCCCGGGTGTATCCTCTCCTAGCGCCTGGGAAACGACTCTTAATCCATCAACGGTATCTCCTGGGCACTTACGGTGCAGACCACCGCACCGAGTGTTTAGGAGAACGCGACGCAATTGAGTACTGTATCGTAAGCATCAAGAGAAGCGGCATGGCGTAATGGATAGAGCCCGGGCCTGGGAGTCAGAGGGTCACGGGTTCTAATCCCGACTCCGCCACCTGTCTGCTGTGTGACCTTGGGAAAGTCACTTCACTTCTCTGGGCCTCAGCTACCTCCTCTGGAAAACGGGGATTGAGACTGTCAGCCCCATGCGGGACAAGGACTTTGTCCAACCCGAATTGCTTGGATCCACCCCAGCGCTTAGTACAGTGCCTGGCACTTAGTTCAGCGCTTAACACATACCATAATGAAATTAAATTAAAGAAACGATCGCTACGGCTACGGGAGCGGTGGGGCCGAGAAGCTTGATGGTTCTGGAGGGAGGGAAGGGAGAGGACGAGGTAGGTGTCCGGGGGTGGCTCGGCGGACGAGGATGGAGTGGGCCCGGGGGAGCTCCGGGGGCGAGGATGGGGTGGATGGAGGATGGCACCGTGGGTAGGGATGGAGTGGACCCCGGGGCGCTCTGGGGGTGAAGATGGGTGGATGGCGGATGGCACCGTGGGCAGAGATGGAGTGGATCCCGGGGTGCTTCGGGGGTGAGGATGGAGTGGATGGTAGTTGGCACCGTGGGCAGGGATGGAGCGGATCCTGGGGCGCTCGGGGGGTGAGGATGGGTAGATCTCAGGTGGCACCGTGGGCAGGGAGCAGATCCTGGGGGCGAGGATGGGGAGGGTCCCGGGTAGCACCGTGGGCAGGGATGGAGTGGATCCCGGGGCGTTGCGGGGGAGAGGATGGCGGGGGTCCCGGGTGGCACCATGGGCAGGGATGGAGCGGATCCTGGGGTGCTCAGGGGAGGAAGATGGGGAAGGACCCGGGTGGCACGGTGGGCAGGGATGGGGAGGGTCCCGGCTGGCACAGTGGGCAGGGATGGGGAGGGCCCCGGCTGACACAGTGGACAGAGATGGGGAGGGTCCCAGGATGGGCAGGGATGGAGAGGGTCCAGAGTGGACAGGGATGGGGAGGGTCCGGCTGGCAGTGGGCAGGGATGGGGAGGGTCCCTGGGTGGCCCAGTGGGCAGGGATGGGAAGGGTCCCTGGGTGGCAGGGTGGGAAGGGATGGAGAGGATCCAGGTTGGCACAGTGGGCAGGGATGGGGAGGGTCCCAGGACGGCAGAGTGGGCAGGGATGGGAAGGGCCCCGGTTGGCACCGTAAGCAGGGATGGGGAGGATCCAGGTTGGCAGAGTGGGCAGGGATGGAGAGGATCCAGGGTGGCACATTGGGCAGGGTCCCAGGGTGGCAGAATGGGCAGGGATGGGGAGGGTCCCTGGGTGGCCCAGTGGGCAGGGATGGAGAGGATCCAGGGTGGCAAAGTGGGTGGCGTCCCGGGGTGGCAAAGTGGGCAGGGACGGAGAGGATCCAGGGTCCCAGTGGGCAGGGATGGAGAGGATCCAGGGTGGCAAAGTGGGCAGGGATGGAGAGGGTCCAGGGTGGCAAAGTGGGCAGGGATGGAGAGGGTCCAGGGTGGCCCATTGGACAGGGGTGGGGAGGGTCCCTGGGTGGCCCAGTGGGCAGGGATGGAGAGGATCCAGGGTGGCAAAGTGAGCAGGGGTGGGGAGGGTCCCTGGGTGGCCCAGGGGGCAGGGATGGAGAGGATCCAGGGTGGCAAAGTGGGCAGGGATGGAGAGGGTCCAGGGTGGCCCAGGGGGCAGGGATGGAGAGGAGGCAGGGTGGGCCAGTGGGCAGGGATGGAGAGGAGGCAGGGTGGCGGGGTGCGGCTGACCTTGGAGGAGGGCGGGTGTGTCGGGGCGGGGACGACGACGTCCCGGAGACCCCGGGCCTCGTGGGCCCACGGCGGCTCGGCAAACATGACGGGCGCGGCCCACGTGCTCCTCCGCCCCTCCCCCTCACCAACGACCCCCCCCCCCGCGCGGCTAGAGCGGCCCCCGGCGCCGGAAGCGCCAGCGAGCGCCGGCCGCCCGCGGCTAGAGCGGCCCTCCGGCCGGCCGCCCGCGCCAGCGCCCCCTGCGGGCGGGAGGGCGGGGGCGCGGGCGGGGCCGGGGCCGAGATCGGGGCCGGGGCCGGGGCCGGGGCGGGGCAGGACGGGCGGGAGCGGCGGCCGGGAAGGAGCCTCGGGGCCGGGTAAGGAGCCCCCTCCGGCCCCCTCCGGTCCCCTCCGGCCCCCTCCGGCGCAGCTGGGCCTCCCCTTCCATGCACACTTGCAGCCGGGCCCGGGGAGAGCGGGAACTCTCGGGGGTGCGAGGTCGGGCTGGGGGGATCAGAGGAGGGGTCGCCCCCTGCCCCCCCCCCCCCGACCAGGTCCACCTGGTCCAGCCCACCCTTGGGGACCCCCTCCGACCTGGCAGGGGCATCGGCAAAATGGGGATTAACCGTGAGCTCACGTGGGACGACCTGATGACCCTCTTTCCCCAGCGCTTAGAACAGTGCGCTGCACAGAGCAAGCGCTTAACAGACCCTGGCCGGGGGGCGTCGAGGGGCGAGAGCGCGGGCTTGGGAGTCACAGCCCACCCAGCCCACTCGCCTGCTGGGGTGACTTGGGGCGGGTCCCTTCTCTTCTCCCCCTACCCCCCCTGGAAAATGGGGATCGAGAAGGTGAGCCCCGAAGGGGACCGACCCCGTACGCCTCCGGACCCCAGCGCTCCGCACAGGGCCCGGCGCACGACCTGATTATTAGGACCGTGGGGGTTTGTTAAGCGCTCACTCTGTGCAGAGCACTGTTCCGAGCACCGGGGGAGATACGGGTTGTCCCACGTGAGGCTCACGGTCTTCACCCTCCCCGTTTGACAGGCGAGGGGACCGAGGCACAGAGAGGTGAAGTGACTCGCCCACAGTCACACAGCTTCCCGGCATCACGGATGTAGGGCGCTGGCCTTCTCTGGCACCTTGGCCGGGTAGTGCGAGCCAGGCCGGACCTTCCCTTCTCCCCGCTCCCCCTGGGCGAGGCCTCTTCCCCCGCCGCAGAGCCCGTCCCGTTGGCTTTGGGCCGACGCCGCCGGGCAACTCTTCTCCCCAGGTGGCATGCGGTAGCCCCACCGACGTAGACCTCCGCGCCGTTCCTCCGCCACCTCCATGGACGACATCTTCACCCAGTGCCGGGAGGGCAACGCCGTGGCCGTCCGGCTGTGGCTGGACAACACGGAGAATGACCTCAACCAGGGGTGAGGGGCCCGGTGGGGGCGACGAGGACGGCGGCGGGTGGAAGGTTGGCCGGAGCCGGAGGGGTCCGGCGGGGTGGGGGTGGAGGGGAAGGCCTTTTCTGGAGAGGGATGCGGACCGGGGTGGGGCCCTAGGAGTTGGGGGGAGTCCGGGCGTTCGGGAGAAGTCTGGGGGCCCGGTGGACGGGGTTTGTCCGGCTCAGGCTCGTCCCCAGGGCCCGGGCGTTTTGGAGTTGATCCGAGACCCTGCCGCCCCCGGGTTGCCCCGCGGGGCTGTCGGGGAAGGGGCAGGAGGGCTGGGGGCACCCGCGCCTTCCCCCATCTCACCCGGGCCACCTCCCATCTTCTCCCCTCTCAGCCAGATCAGAGCCCCGCTCCGGGCACCCACCACACCGTCCTGGAGCCCCCTCGGGCCTTCTGGGGTGCAGTGACACTGGGGAGAGGTGGACCCTGCCTGGGGAGGGGGGATAGGGTGGACAGAGGGCATGGGTGGTGGTGAGGGGGGATTCCTGTCCAAACCCCTCGCTGGCCTCAGCTGGGAAAGGAGAAGGAGGGGAGGACTGGACTGGGATGAACTGGGGGTGGAGGGGGAGCGGTCCCCCCTCTCCTTGGCTTTTTCCAGCCGCAGGGGCGGCTGTGGCCACGGTGGCCGGGGAAGGAAGTGACCCGGCGCTAGGAGATAGGGTATCTCTGGAGCCCGGTCCTGGCGGGGCTGGGGAGGGGCAGGGCCCAGGGCCAGCTCCGGGACAGGGTGTATGTGTTAGGGGGGGACGTGGGGGTCAGTCTCCCCAGGGCCCGAGGCGAACGTCGACTCCCTCCTCCGGGGGGGAGATCCCCAGATCTCTCCCCGAACCCCGCCAGGGAGCCTTGGCGGGAGCTCAGGGTGGAGTGGAGCGAGGCGTGGGGGGCAGCGCCCGCTGTGTGGGCGGCCTGGGAGCGTGCTCGTTTTGGGGAGGGGTGACTTAGAGGAACCCAGGAGGGAGGGGTTGGGGTGTGCTTTAAAAGACGGAGATCGGGAGCGGCTTGAGGATCAAGAGGAGCGGTTTAGTGAACTTGATGGGAACTGCTTTCCCCCCCCTCCGTGGAAATGCATCTCGTGGGCCGTGGGAAGGGAGGTGGAGCCGGCGCTGTCCCCTTCCCTCCATCGCTCTCCTCGTCCTCCATCTCTCTTCCTCCTCCTTCTCCATCATCTCTGCCTCCTCCTCCACCTCTTCTTCCTCCTCCCGCCCCCCCCCAGCGCTGGCCGGGAAGTGACCGCAACGCTCAGGCATCCGGGAGGCGGGGTGTCCGGTCCTTCTCTCCGGGCCCGGCCCCTGTCCCGGGCCCCGCCTCTCCTTCCTGCCCCTTACGGGAGCCGGGCCAACCCGGGTCGGGCGGGAATCTCCTTTTATGGCCGCGTGGACCCGCAACCCACTCTCCCCCGCCCGCCCCCCACGTTGATAACGATAACAGAAATCCCTTGGCTTCCCTCCCACCCCACCCCACCCCACCATCCTCCATTCCCCCTGCAGGCAGCCCCTCGGAGAGGGGCCGGGCCCGGCCCGAGGTCGCACAGCGCCCCGCTCCCCGTCGTCCGGGATGAGGATGTGGAGTCCCAATCCCCCGTGTCGCTCCCCTCGCCCGTAACAGAAACGGAGACCCCCTCCGCCACTCCCACAGCCCCTACTCCTTCCCCCTCCTCAAGGATTGCGGGGGGGGGAGACCGAGGCCGAGAGGGGTCACGGGACGCGCCCCGTCCCCCGGGCCTGAGGCCGGTGTCCCGTCCCGCAGGGACGACCACGGATTCTCCCCGCTGCACTGGGCCTGCCGGGAAGGCCGGGGGGCCGTGGTGGAGATGCTGATCATGCGGGGGGCGCGGATCAATGTCATGAACCGGGGGGACGACACCCCTCTGCACCTGGCCGCCAGCCACGGCCACCGCGACATTGTCCAGAAGGTGAGGACCCCTGCCTTGACCCTCAACGGGCTCCGGGGAGTGAATTCCTCCTCCTCCCGTCCCCGGCAGCCCGCCGGGCAGACCGCTCCTTACCGCTCCCTGCCTAGTAGTCATCACCCTGCTGCTATTTGCTGCCTCAGTCGATCCGTCGTATTCGTCGAGGGCTTACTGTGTGCAGAGCACTGGACTGAGCGCCTGGGAGAGTACAATATAACCGACACCGGGGCAGATACCAAACGATGAGGTCGGACGCCTTCCCTGTCCCACAGTCCGAGGTGGGAGGAGAACAGGCGGCGTGGCTCGGGGGAGAGGGCCCGGGCCTAGAGTCAGAGGTCGTGGGTTCTAATCCCGGCTCCGCCACTCGTCCGCTGTGTGACTCGGGGCAAGTCATTTAACTTCTCTGTGCCTCAGTTGAAAACGGGGATTCGAAGTGTGAGCCCCACGTGGGACAGCTTGATCACCCTGTACCTACCCCAGTGCTTAGAAGAGTGCTTGGCACATAGTAAGCGCTTAACAAATACCATCCTTATTGTTATTATTATTTTACACACAATAATAATCGCGGTATTTGTTAAGCACTCCATTTGTGCCAGGCCTTGTACTAAATGCTGGGGTGGATACAAGCAAATCGGATGGGCCGCGGTCTCCTGTCCCACACGGGGCTCACAGTCTCAATCCCCCTTTTCCAGACGAGCTAACTGAGGCATAGAGAAATGAAGTGACTTGCTCCGGGTCACACAGAGGACAAGTGACAGAGCCGGGATTAGAACCCGTGACCTTCTGACTCTCGGGCCCGGGCTCTCTCCCCTAGGTCTCACTGCTTCTCCCTGACCCTCGGCCACTGCGTCCCCACCCCAGCCCGCCGCTGCGAACGGAGTCTCTCGGTCCGCGACGCCCCCTCGTCCCGGGGGCCTGGCGGGGGGGGGGGGGGGGTCACTCGGGAGGAGATCCTGAGCTCGGACAGAAAGCGGGGGTCGCCGGGGGCTCTAATTCGGGAGGGGAGGGCAGGGCCCGGGCTGGGGTTGCCCCTGCCTGTCTCCCCCCGCCCCCCGACCCCTTCACCTCTTCCTGTCCTCTCCACCCCCAGCTGCTGCAATACAAGGCCGACATCAACGCCGTCAACGAACACGGCAACGTCCCTCTGCACTATGCCTGCTTCTGGGGTCAGGATCAGGTGGCTGAGGTAAGACCCCCCCCCCCCCGCCCCAAACCGTGCCCCCATCTGCCCTTCTCTGCACCTTGGGACGGGTCCCTCCCGACTTCACCCCATCCCGCAGAACCCGCCTTCTCTTCGGAGCACGTGGAGGACCGTCTGGGTGGGTTTCTTTGAATGGAGAGTGTGTGTGTGGGGGGGGTATATGTTGTGTGCCCCCACGTAAACCCCTCGTTTCCCCCTCCATGACACGCACGGCCTTCTCCTCCCCCTCCGGCGTCCCCCTCGCCCACCCGGCTACCTCGCAGGACCTCGTGGCCAGCGGCGCCCTGGTCAGCGTCTGTAACAAGTATGGGGAGATGCCCGTGGACAAGGCCAAGGCTCCGCTCCGGGACAGCTTGCGAGGTCAGCCGCTATTGCCCTCTACCCCGACCCCACCCCTCACTCTTCCAAAACCCCCAAGCTGAGGCCTTGGGGCAAGGCGGGCTGGCCGGGGGGCGAGATGTTCGGGGGTCGGGCTCCCCCTTAGGAGCTTTCTACCTGTCTGTCATCAGAGCGAGCGGAGAAGCTGGGCCAGAATCTGAGCAAGATCCCGTACAAGGACACTTTCTGGAAGGGCACCACGCGTACCCGGCCTCGTGAGCTGCGGGGGACTGGGGCCGGGAGGTGGGGGGTGGCGGGCGAGGAGGAGAAATTGCTAAATCCTCCCCTCCTGGCCTTCTCCCCTCCACCCCGCAAGGGAACGGAACCCTCAACAAGCACTCGGGCATTGACTACAACCAGCTGAACTTCATCACGCTCCTCAACAAAAACCACTCCGGAGAGGTGAGCCCGGACCCAGCCCCTCGCACTCAGGGGGTCGCGGGACACCCCCCCCCCCCCCCTCCGGCCTCGGGCAATCCGACTCGCTCCCGGTTCGGAAGTGGCCGGTTGGGCCGCCGGGCGGGGAGAGGTGACTTCCACCGCTCCGGCGCGGTGGTCCGCGGGTGACCCCGTGACCGGGAGGTAGGAATGAAGGGGCAGGGGCAGGAGGTAGACGGGGCGGCCCGGATTCCTGAGCCACCCCGTTCCCGCCAGCTGTGGAAAGGCCGCTGGCAGGGCAACGACGTCGTCATCAAGAAGATGCAGATCCGCGACTGGACCACGAGGAAGAGCCGCGACTTCAATGAGGAGTATCCCCGGCTCAGGTGGGCGTCTGTGTGCGTGTGCTGGGGGGGTGAGGTTTGGACTGAGTGGGGAGGGAGGTGGGGAAGGGGGACCGGACGAGTGGCTCCTCCCCTCTTCCTCCAGAATCTTCTCTCACCCTAACGTCCTGCCCGTGCTGGGCGCCTGCCTGGTCCCGTCCGAACCCCAGCCCGCCATCATCACCCACTGGATGCCCTACGGCTCTCTCTACAACGTCCTGCACGAAGGCACCAGTGCGTGAGCCCCTTCCTCCCGAGGGGTCGGCGGGGGGGGGGGTGCCTCTGGGGAAGGGGGGCAGCGAGAGAGGGACGCGTGGGCCGGGGGAGAGGTGGGGGGAGGCGAGGGAGGGATGCGGGAGGTGGAGGAGAAGGGAAGGAGGCGGGGAAGAGCCCAGACCGACTCCTTGGGCGGAGGGATCGTCTACACTAGCGTCCTGAGGCAGGTCGGGTGGGGGAGGAGGGCTCCGCCTGAACCCTGCCCCTTCCTCCCACCCCCTCTCTGCCGGCGGCAGACTTCGTGGTCGACCAGACCCAGGCGGTGAAGTTTGCCCTGGACATGGCGCGGGGCATGGCCTTTCTGCACACGCTGGAGCCTCTGATCCCACGGCACGCGCTCAACAGCCGCAGCGTCATGGTGAAGCCCCGGGGCGGGGCGGAGAGGGCTGCGGGGGGGGGGGGTGGTGGCGGGAGGGGACCGTCTCCGGCGGGCCGCCGCCCCCGCCCTCCAGCCTCTTCCCCTTTCTCTCCCCGCCCAGATCGACGAGGACATGACCGCCCGCATCAGCATGGCTGACGTCAAGTTCTCCTTCCAGTGCCCCGGCCGCATGTACGCTCCGGCCTGGGTGGCCCCCGAGGGTAGGGCCGGGCAGGGGGTGGGTCAGGGCGGGGTGGGGGGCGGCGGGGGAGGCGGGGGGGAGCAGCCCCGGGACAAGAGGGAGCCGGCCGACCTGACCCGACCTCCCCGCAGCCCTGCAGAAGAAGCCCGAGGAGATTAACCGCCGCTCGGCCGACATGTGGAGCTTCGCCGTGCTGCTGTGGGAACTGGTGACGCGGGAGGTGCCCTTCGCCGATCTTTCCAACATGGAAATCGGCATGAAGGTCAGCTCCGTCCTCCTCCCCGAACGCCGAGCTCCCCCCTGCCCCCCGAGACCCCCCCCCCCCCGGCTCGGTGGAAAGAGCACGGGCTCGCGAGTCAGAGGTCATGAGTTCGAATCCCGGCTCGGCCACTTGTCAGCTGTGGGACTGTGGGCGAGTCGCTTCACTTCTCTGGGCCTCAGTGACCTCATCTGGAAAATGGGGATTAACAGTGAGCCTCACGTGGGACGACCTGATGACCCTGTATCTCCCCCAGCGCTTAGAACAGTGCTCTGCACATAGTAAGCGCTTAACAAATACCAACATTATCATAATTACCCTGTATCTCCCCCAGCGCTTAGAACAGTGCTCGGCACATAGTAAGCGCTTAACAAATACCGACATTATTATTATTAGCCCCGCTCTCCCCCTCTCAGGCTAGCGGGAGCCCGGCCTCCTCGCTCCGGGGAGGGCGGGACTTCGCCTTGAGCCGAGTCGGCCCCGCTCTCCCCGTCCGGTACGAGGAGGGGTGTGGCGGGGGAGCCCCGTGTCCCGACCCCTCCGTCCCCTTCCCCCCCGAACCCAGGTGGCACTGGAGGGCTTGCGCCCCACCATCCCGCCCGGCATCTCGCCTCACGTTTGCAAGCTGATGCGCATCTGCATGAACGAAGACCCGGCCAAGAGGCCCAAGTTCGATATGATCGTGCCCATCCTGGAGAAGATGCAGGACAAATAGCGGCTGCGGGGGGGGGGGGGGGGGGCGGCACCCCCCGGCCGCCCGCCCCTGCGCCCTCTGCTCCTCCCCGCCCCGTCACCTCCCGGAGAAGAGTCAGAACCGAGAGGTGCTAGGCCGGCCCGCGGGCGGCGGCCTGTCTTCTCTACAGCTACGGTACAGGCGGCTCCGCCCCCAGCCTCACCTCTCCCTTCCGCCGCCCCCAGCCCCCGCCCCACTGTGTTCGCGGGTGGGGGACTGCTAGCAGGAGCCCCTCAACCCACTCTGTCGGGCAGGCCCCCCCCCCCATCCCAACCCCCCCCCCCCCCCCCCCCGGGTCCCTTCCTCCGGCCCCGGGGTCGGGGCGGGGGGATGGAGCCGGGGAGCTCCGAGCTTCGTCCTCCACGGCAGCTGCCCCGCACCTCAGTCACAATAAAATTTTTATTATGAAAACGCGGCGGTGGTGGGGATGAGGGCGGAAGGGGGTCACGGGGTGGGGGCAGAGTGGGGGGAAGGCCGCTCTCAAGTGAAATAGTGCGGCTTCTTGACGTTGATGCCGTACTCCCCGAGCACCGGGGTCAGATCCTCCATGGTCAGCGTGTATTTCCGGTCCTGGCGAGAGGGCACGGCGTCGGCCCGGCTCACGGAGAATTACCGGTGGGGCAACTTCGCCCCGAAAGCCCCAGCTCGGTCCCTCCCAGCCCGAGCTTCCCACAAGCGGCGGGTGACGGTTTCCAGGCCCCTTCCACAGACCAGCGGGCTGCAGGGGGCCCCCCCCCCCCACCCTCCCCGGGGCCCCTACCTCCGGGCCCCGGCGCGGCACCCACCTTGCTCTTGCTCCGGGAGCTGCCCGACGCGGTGCCCTTCATCTTGCAGTGCTGCAGCGCGTCGTTGGCGATGTCCGAGATGAACTTTTGCGCGGCCAGTGAGATGAGCCGAATGCTGAGGGGGAAAGCGGGGGTTGAGGAGGGGGGTGGGGTCTCCGCCGGCCTCCCCGACCCCTCACGCCCCCCCCAACTCACATGCGGGGGTCGGAGGCCTCGAAGCCGGCCCGGTTCAGGTAGTAGCCAGTCACGGCATCGGGGATCTAAGAGGAGAGAGAGCACGACGGGGGGGGGGGGGGGGGGCGTCAGGAGGCGGGCGGAGGCCGGGAGGCGGCACCTTAAATGCTCCCCACCCGCGGGCTCGTGCGCATTTGCCTCGCGCCGGGCGTCGTTCTGATCCGGTTGGACCCGGTGTCCGTCCCACTCAGGGTTTCGCCGTTTTAATCGCCGCCGGCCTGAAGGCTAACCCCCCCGGGGCGACGGATCTAAGGTGCGCGGGGACGGCGAGCCGATGGTCCCGGGCCCCGGCCCCCGCCCGCCCGCGACTCACCACCTCCATTTTAGGGACGAGGGAACGGGGATGAGAACCTGGGCCCTCCGACTCCCAGGGCTCTAACCGCTCGCTCACGGCGCTTCTCGGAGGGACGGGTTAGGGACGGCAGGGAGGGAGGCGGGTGGGGACGGACCCCGGGGCGGCCGAGGGAGGGGGGCGGCGCGGAGGGCGGGGCGGCCGTACCGTAGGCGTGTAGTCCTCGAGCTGCATGAGGAAGTCGACGAGCGGCGTGCTGGACACCACGGGCTTCACTTCGCCGTTGGCCGCGCTGGGCAGCACGTAGACCCCGTTGGACATGGCACCCTCGGGGGGGGTCGTCGCGCCGGGGGCGGACGCTGGCACTGCGCGGACACGGTGGGGGACAGTGAGGCCCGGCGCTGCCCATCCCCCCCCTTGCCCGTTTTTTTCTTTTTTTAACGGCATCCGTTTAGCACGACGGGTCAGGCACCCCTGTGACCCGCTGTGATAGACACGGGCCGATCGGGTCCGTGATGGTATCCGTTAAGCGCTTACCCGGTGCCAAGCACCGTCCTAAGCGCTGGAGTAATGATAATAGTGATGGCATTTGAGCGCTTACTAGGTGCCAAGCACTGTCCTAAGCGCTGAGGTAATAATAATAATAATGCTGGTATTTGTTAAGCGCTTACTATATACCATCATCATCATCATCATCATTATATACCATCATCATCATTCCAAACGTTTAGTCCGGTGCTCTGCACATAGTAATAATAATAGTAATGTTGGTATTTGTTAAGCGCTTATTATGTGCTAAGCACTGTTCTAAGCGCTGGGGAGGTACAAGGTGATCGGGGTGTCCCCTGTGGGGCTCACGGTCTTCATCCCCATTTTACAGATGAGGTCACTGAGGCACCGAGAAGTTAAGTGACTTGCCCAAAGTCACACAGCTGACAAATGGCCGAGCCGGGATTTGAACCCATGACCTCTGACTCCCAAGCCCGGGCTCTTTCCACTGAGCCACGCTGCTTCTCTATAATAATAATGCTGGTATTTGTTAAGCGCTTACTATATACCATCATCATCATCATTCCAAACGTTTAGTCCGGTGCTCTGCACACAGTAATAATAACAGTAACGTTGGTATTTGTTGAGCGCTTATTATGTGCTTAGCACTGTTCTAAGCGCTGGGGGAGATACGAGGTGATCGGGGTGTCCCCTGTGGGGCTCACGGTCTTCATCCCCATTTTACAGATGAGGTCACTGAGGCCCAGAGAAGTGACCGGCCCAAGATCACCCAGCTGACAGGTGGTGGAGGCGGGATTAGAACCCATGACCTCTGACTCCCAAGCCCGGGCTCTTTCCACTGAGCCACGCTGGTTCTCATAAATGAGTGAATAAATGAAGGAGTAAAGGAAGGAACGAATGAATGGAGTGAACGAATGAATGAGCAAATGAAGGAAGGAGGGAATGAACAAATGAAGGAGAGGGAGGAAGGAAGGAGAGAGAAGGAGGGAAGGAGGGAAGATGGGAGGGAGGAGCGGGAGGAAGGAATGAATGAATGAACGAACGAAGGAAGGAAGGAACGAACGAATGAATGAGCAAATGAAGGAATGCACGAATGAAGGAAGGAAGGAAAGGAATGAATGAATGAATGAGCAAATGAAGGAATGCACGAATGAAGGAAGAAATGAACGAATGAAGGAACAAATGAATGAATGAACTAATGACTGAAAGAATGAGCAAATGAAGGCATGAGCGAATGAAGGAAAGAAGGAAGGAATGAAGGAAGGGAAGAAGGAATGAATGAATGAAGGAATGAAGGAAGGAAGGGAAGAAGGAATGAATGAATAAAAGAATGAGCGAATGAAGGAAGGAAGGAAAAAAGGAATGAACGAAAGAATGAAGGAAGGAAAGAAGGAAGGAATGAATGAATGAATGAAAGAATGAGCGAATGAAGGAAGGAAGGAAAAAAGGAATGAACGAAAGAATGAAGGAAGGAAAGAAGGAAGGAATGAATGAATGAAAGAATGAGCGAATGAAGGCATGAGCGAATGAAGGCATGAGCGAATGAAGGGAAGAAGGAACGAATGAATGAATGAACGGATGAATGAAGGAAAGAAGGAATGAATGAATGAAGGCATGAACGAATGAACGAAATCAGCGAATGAATGAAGGAATGAACGAATGAAGGAATGAACGAATGTATGAAGGAAGGAAAGAAGGAACGAATGAATGAAAGCACGAACGAATGAACGAAATCGGCGAATGAATGAAGGAATGAACGAATGAAGGAAGGAAGGAACGAATGAATGAAGGAATGAACGAATGAATGAAGGAATGAACGAATGAATGCAGGAAAGAAGGAAGGAACGAATGAATGAAGGAATGAACGAATGAATGCAGGAAAGAAGGAAGGAACGAATGAATGAAGGCACGAACGAATGAACGAAATAAGCGAACGAACGAATGAAGGAAGGAAGGAAGGAGCGAGCGAGCGAGCGAGCGAACGCACGCCTGCAGCCCCCCCCCGGGCGTGCCGGTGCGGGGGGTCTCACCGGAGGCCCGCCGATCCGGCGCATCCCCCCTGGCGTTGGCGGGCCCCAGGGGTCCGGGCGCGGCGGCGGGGCTGGCCTTGCCGTCGGGCGTGGGGGCGGGGGCGGGGGCGGGGCCGGCGGCGGGGGCGGGCGGCGCCGGGGCCGCGGGGGCCGGGCCGGGCTCGGCGTCCGCGCCGCTGCCGCTGCCGCTGCCGCTGCCGCTGCCGCTGCCGCTCATCGGGCCCCCCCCACCCTGCCCCCCCACCCCGCGCTTCCGCTTCCGCTTCCGGGAGGCCCCGGAGCCCCGCCCCGGAAGGCGCGGCGCCGCGCGGGCGCCCGCCAATCGCCCGCCGGGACCCGCCCCGCCCCGGACGCCCATTGGGCGGCCCGGCCGTCGCTCGTCCCGCCCGCGCCCCGCCCCGCCCGCTGATTGGCTCGCCCTCCGGCGGCGCCCGTGGACTGAGGAGCTCGGGACGTTGCCCGGGCAACCGCACGGGGGCGGGGTTCCCGGGGCCGCGTGCGGATGGCCTGCATTCGTTCATCCATCCATCCATTTGTTCATCCATCCGTCCATTCATTCGTCCGTCCATTCATTCATCCACCCATTCATTCATTCATCCATCCACCCGTTCATTCATCCATTCACCCATTCATTCATTCATCCATCCATTCATTCATCCATCTATTCATCCATTCATTCATCCATCCACCTGTTCATTCATCCATCCAGCCATCCATTCACCCATTCATTCATCCATCGATCCGTTCATTCACCCATTCACCCATCCATCCATCCATCCATCCATCCATCCATCCATCCATCCATCCATCCGTTCATTCGTTCATTCATTCATTCATCCATCCACCCATCCACCCATTCATTCATTCATCCATCCATTCACTCATTCGTAATTATTGAGCTCGTACTATAATAAGAAAAAGAAAGATGGCATTTGTTAAGCACTTACTATGTGCTAAGCACTGTTCTAAGCGGTAAACCACACAGCCGAGGGCCTAGTTCTCCTTCTGGGATGATTTAATAATAATAATAATAACAATAATAATAATAATGTTGGTATTTGTTAAGCGCTTACTCTGTGCAGAGCACTGTTCTAAGCGCTGGGAGAGATACAGGGTCATCAGGCTGTCCCACGTGAGGCTCACAATCTTCGTCCCCATTTTACAGATGAGGTCACTGAGGCACAGAGAAGTGAAGTGACTCGCCCACAGTCACACAACTGACAAGGGGCAGAGTCGGGATTCGAACTCATGACCTCTGACTCCCAAGCCCGGGCTCTTTTCCACTGAACCACGCTGCTAATAATAATGCCGGTATTTGTTAAGCGTTTACTAGGTGCCGACCACCGTTCTAAGCACTGGGGTAATAATAATAATAATGTTGGTATTTGTTAAGCACTTACTATGTGCCAAGCAGTGTTCTAAGCGCTGGGAGAGATACAAGGTAATCAGATGGTCCCACATGGGGCTCACAGGCTTTAATCCCCATTTTACAGATGAGGTAACTGAGGTCCAGAGAAGTGAAGTGGCTTGCCCAAGGTCACACAGCAGACAAATGGTGGAGTCTGGATTGGAATTCATGACCTTCTGACTCCCAGGAGTGTGCTCTATCCACTGTACTAAGTGCTGGGGAATACAATATAATAATAATAATAATAATGCTGGTATTTATTAGGCACTTACTATGTGCCAAGCACTGTTCTAAGTGCTGGGGTAGATATCTGATTACCTTGTATTAACCTCAGTGCTTAGAACAGTGCTTGGCACACGCTAAGTGCCTAGCAAATACCATAATAATTATTATTACTATTATACTGGGTAATGAAGTTGTCCCACGTGGGGCTCACAGTCATTAATCCCCATTTTCCAGATGAGGTAACTGAGGCCCAGAGAAGTGAAGTGACTTGCCCACAGTCACACAGCTGACAAGCGGCAGAGCCGGGATTCGAACCCATGACCTCTGACTCCCAACCTCGGGCTCTTTCCACTGAGCCGCGCTGCTTCTCTAACAGCCTGTTAGAACATCAAACACCACTGCCTGCCCACAGCGAGCTCAGCCTAGAGGGTTTTCCTTCAGGTCTAACTTCACTCCCTCCTGCTGCAGGGCAGAAACGTTCCCATCGCGGCTCAGTGGAAAGAGCCCGGGCTTGGGAGTCAGAGGTCAAGGGTTCGAATCCTGTCTCTGCCGCTTTTCAGCTGGGTGACTTTGGGCCAGTCACTTCACTTCTCTGTGCCTCAGTTCCCTCATCTGTAAAATGGGGATGAAGACTGTGAGCCCCATGTGGGACAACCTGATCACCTTGTATCCCCCCCCGGTGCTTAGAACAGTGCTTGGCACATAGTAAGCGCTTAACAAATGCCATCCTTATTTATTATTATCCCAGCGCTGAAGGCAGAGGAACTGGGACAGTGTCTTTCCCAGTGAGAAGCAGCGTGGCTCAGTGGAAAGAGCCCGGGCTTGGGAGTGAGAGGTCATGGGTTCTAATCCCGGCTCTGCCACTTGACAGCTGTGTGACCGTGGGCGAGTCTCTTCACTTTGCTGTGCCTCAGTTACCTCATCTGGAAAATGGGGATTAAGATTGTGAGCCTCACATGGGACAATGTGATTCCCCCATATCTCCCCCAGTGCTCAGAACAGTGCTCTGCACATAGTAAGTGCTTAACAAATACCAACATTATTATGGGAAGTAGCAGGGTGTAGCGAATAGAGCACGGTCTTGGGAGTCAGAGGTTGTGGGTTCTAATCCCGGCTCCGCCACTTATCAGCTGTGTGACTTTGGGCAAGTCACTCGACTTCTCTGTGCCTCAGTGACCTCATCTGGAAAATGGGGATGAGGACTGTGAGCCCCACGTGGGACAACCTGATTACCTTGTGTCTACCCCAGCGCTTAGAACAGTGCTCGGCACATAGTAAGCGCTTAACAAATACCAACACTGTTATTATTATTAAAATGGGGATTGACTGTGAGCCTCACGTGGGCCGACCTGATGACCCTGTATCTCCCCCAGCGCTTAGAACAGTGCTCGGCACACAGTAAGCACTTAAGTACCAACATTATTATTATTTCCCCACCCAGTCAGGCCCCCCAGAGCATCACCCTGCCCCACGCCGGACCTAACCCCCTCGGCCACCGCCTTTCTAAACTCAACATTTGAGCCTTTTCACCTCCCCGGGGTAAGGCCCCCCCTTGCCCTCCCAACTCCCTCTCCACGACGAGGCGCTTGCCCCACTCCCGGATCCCTTTCTTCTCCCCGTCCCCCTCTCGCCCACGATAAGACAGGCTTTAGGTTGGGGTAGGGAAGAATCTAGTTTATTGCTGTTGTACGGGCCCTGAGTCGTGGGGGCGAGGACGGAGAGGGTGGGGAGGGACGGCCAGGCGGGGGAAGGATGAGGTATTGAGCGAGGCACAGCTTCACGGGAGGTAGGCTCAGGTGGCAAAGGGGGCTCAGAATAGGGCAGGGAGTTTCAGCGCTCTGAGGGTGGGGTTGGGGCTGGGTCAGAGGCTCTGCTGAGATGGGGGGCGGGCAGAGGCTGCAGCAGGGTGGTGAGATTGGGGGACGCGTAGGGGTCCGGGGGGACGGGCAGAGGCTGCAGCAGGGTGGTGAGGCTGGGGGACGTTTAGGGGTCCGGGGGGACGGGCAGAGGCTGCAGCCGGGTGGTGAGATTGGGGGACGCGAAGGGGTCCGGGGGGCGGGCAGAGGCTGCAGCAGGATGGTGAGATTGGGGGACGCGAAGGGGTCCGGGGGGGCGGGCAGAGGCTGCAGCAGGGTGGTGAGATTGGGAGACGTTTAGGGGTCTGGCGGGCGGGCAGAGGCTGCAGCAGGGTGGTGAGATTGGGGGACGTTTAGGGGTCAGGGGGACGGGCAGAGGCTGCAGCCGGGTGGTGAGATTGGGGGACGTTTAGGGGTCTGGCGGGCGGGCAGAGGCTGCAGCAGGGTGGTGAGATTGGGGGACGTTTAGGGGTCAGGGGGACGGGCAGAGGCTGCAGCCGGGTGGTGAGATTGGGGGACGTTTAGGGGTCCGGGGGGCGGGCAGAGGCTGCAGCCGGGTGGTGAGATTGGGGGACGCGAAGGGGTCCGGGGGGACGGGCAGAGGCTGCAGGAGGGTGGTGAGACTGGGAGACGTTTAGGGGTCCGGGGGACGGGCAGAGGCTGCAGCCGGGTGGTGAGATTGGGGGACGCGTAGGCGTCCGGGGAGGGGGGATGGGGGGTCAGGCAAGGAGCAGAGCCTTCAGCAGAGCAGGATAGTTGGGGGTCCCCCAGCCTGTAACGGGGTCCCAGCCAGGGCCACAGCAGAAGCCCTGTCCCTGCACCGTCTCATCCAGACAGGACAGATGGCAGCCATTTGTAACCTGCAGGGGTGGGGGAAGGGGATGAGTCCGAGGGTTTTTGGAGGGGACACCCCCTCTTGCCCCCACCCCCGCCCCCCCGTCCTCACCCATTACCCAACCACTCCCTTGGGGCTACCTCAACCCCCATCTCCCGGCCCCGAGACTCACGTCGAACAGGCCGGTGCCACCTCGGGCCGCCAGCTGGTACAGTAGGGGGTTCAGGAAGCCGAGGGGCGGGCGCCCGCTCAGCAGCCGCTGCTCATTCACCAGAGACAGAATCCCCCCGAACACCGGTGTGGAGGCCTGGGAGAGGACGGGAGCGGAAAGGGAGACGTGGGGAACGGGGTCGGGAAGGAGGAAGGGAGCCGTGGGGGTCGGAGCGCTCCCCCAGTCTGGAGAGGGGCAGAGCTGGGGTGGGGGTCAGGGGCCGGGAGGTAGGAGGGCCCCGGGTCAGGACTCACCGAGGTGCCGGACACCCACGGGATGGGCAAGCCATTGCTGACCACCCAGTAGCCATCAGACAGCGCTGCCACGTCCGGGTAGGCCCGGCCGCTGGCGTTGAAGTAGTGCGAGGGGGGTAGCCGGGTAGACGAATGCAGGAACTTGGATACCGCTTCCTCCTGTGAGGGGAGTCGTTGGGGGACAGGCCGGCCGGTCCCCCCGGCCTCTATCCCCACCCCGCCACCGCCCTCCATCCCCACCCTGGAGACCCAAGCCTCCCACCTGGGGCGAGGGGGTGGTCCGGAGCCCCGGAGGGGGGTACCTGGTAGGCTGGCCGAGGAAAAGCGTTGCTGAAGCCGCCTCCGCTGATGTAATCGGCCACCTCGTCCGTTACTCGGAAGGGGTTCCGGAAGGACGTCCCGCCTACCGCCGTGATGTACGGGCTGGGGAACACGGGTCGGGCGGGCGGTCACGGGAGCACGGGGCCCCGGGAGTCGGGAGCGGACACGACGGGGCCAGGGGAAACAGATCTCAGGGCCGCCCCGGCAGGCAGCGGGGCAACCGCACCGTGCTGGGGCCACGGGATGGTGGAGAGGAGGGGATCTCCGGTCACCTGGAAGCCGGGAAGCTCGGGCGGAAGACGTGATTCCCAGAGGACACGGTCCGACAGCCGGCGCCGCTGTCTCCTGGGGAAGGAGGGGTCGTGGGGGGAAAGGTATTTTCTTCAATGAATGGTCAAAGCTAGGTCACTGGAGGGAAAGTTAAGGGAGCTGGAGACCCCATCCCTAGCCACACCACCAAATGTCTTGGTGCCCCTGTTGGACACAAAGTCCTGGGCTCGAGGGAACCTGAGGCTCGTTTCGGGGGGTTAAAGGCTCAGACACCCCCGATAACCCCCTCTCCCCATACAGGTTTCTTCCCACTGAGCTTTGGAGCGTAAGCTCTTAGCAGTCAGGGACATCTTTTACTTCAAAGGCATACTCCCAAGTATTCAGGACAGTGTGCTACCCACATAAAGTGCTCTCGACACTCAAAATGCGCAGAATAGTGCTCCGCTATTCGTCATGCCCTCAATAAATGCAGTTGTTTATTATTAGTATTATGGTACTACTATAATATATAAAAGAATATATAGTATATATATATGATATATAGTCATATATAGTACTATATTTTTACTATTAATAAAAACTTTATGGAATTTGCTAAGTTCTCGCTAGATGTCAGGCACCGTTCTAGGCGCTGGAGTGGATACAAGCTCAGCGGGTTGGACAAAGTCCCTGCCCCACACGGAGCTCCTCTATGTAGGAGGGAGGACAAGGTATCGAATCCCCATTTTACAGATGAGGAAACCGAGGCGCAGAGACATGAAGTACAAAATGTGTGAAACGTGGATCAAAACGGTGAGGCCCCACGTGGGACGGGGACCGCGTCCTACCTGCTTAGCTTGTATCTACCCCAGCACTTAGTACAGTGTCCGGCACAGAGTAAGTGCTTAACGAACACCTTAAAAACCCCCAAAACGGTGGCTTCCCCAAGGATACTCGGCAGAGAACTGGCAGAGCCGCGAATCCAGCGCTCTGACTCCCAGGTCCGGGATCTTTCCGCTGTCGATGATGATGATAAAGTACTGCCTAGGGAGGAGGAGGGGATGGCAAAGGGGAGAGTGGTAGCCCTGGGCGAAGCAGGAACTGGAGGCTACCTGAAGCAAAGAGCAGGGTGAGGCCTCGGGCACCGGCCTTCATCAGCTCGGCATTGACCCGGTCAAGGTAGACGCCGCTCAACGAGTCCTCATCATCCCCGTAGCTGACGGTGTGCACCCAGGGCAGCGAGGAGGTGTTGCTGAGCGCTAAGAGCCACTGCAGAAACGGCTCCTGGGCCTCGTGGCGGCCTGGGGTGCGTGGGGATCAACACAGGACCGGGGGCAGGTTGAGGAGGTGGAGGTGGAGGCGGGGGGTGAGGGGAGGAAGAGGGGATCCAGTTGGACGGGGAGGGGTCGGTCTGGGGGGTGGGCAGGGGCCGTACCGGGATTGCTGAAGACCCAGGTGGAGATGTTGGCCCCGGCGCTCATGAGGTACTGCACGTCCAGACTGGCCTCCAGGCCGGCCCGGCCCCGGCCCTGCGGCCCCACCACCCGCTCCACGGCCGCCTGGTGCCTGAAGCTGCGGCCGAACAGACGCATGAACTTGGCCAGGTCGGTGGCGTGGAAGTATTGCTCCAGGAACTGGGGAGAGAGGGGGTGGGGGAGAGAGCCCGCCGGGAGCCCGGCGGGGGCACCGAAGGGACCGGGGCGGGGGGGTCGGACGGATGGACAAGGAAGCAGAGTACGCACGGTACTTCCCCAAGCGCTTAATCCAGTGTCCTGATAAATACGATTGAATTGGATTGAAGTGCGGCGCGGGGCTCGAGGATGAGGGGAGGAGCCCCGGGGGGAGTCGCCGAGGCCCACGGTGGAGGGGAGACAGGCGGGAAACTCGGCCCTAGGGGCCGAGAGGACCGGGAGAGGTGACTGCTGAGCGGCGGGGCCGGCGGGGGGGGGGGCGGGCCCCGTGGAGAGAGGGGTTACCTGGGCGCAGGCCTGGCTGTTGTTGGCCGCCGTCCCGCCCACGTCCAGCGCCGTCAGGTTGTATCGCTCGCGGATCACGGCCGGGGTCACCCCCAGGTGCAAGCCCACCGAGAGGTCCTGCCCCCGGGCCCGCTGCTGCACGGTGGAGGGGGACGGAAAGCGGTGCAGTCCCCCGACTGAAGGGATGGGGGGGAGTGTGTTGGGGGGGTGAGGGCTCCGTCCCCACACACCCCTGGTGCCCCCCGCTCCTCGCTCGCACTAGCTCCGTCGTCCCCCCGACTGGTCCATTTGTTCCCCGTTACCCCCGCCTCCACCCCCTTGCCCGGTACCGAAGTCGACGTGCGGGGCCAGCGGCTCCGGGAGCCTGTACGGCCTCGGAGATCTGACCAGCCGCTGGCCGCCCGCCTCGTAGCGATGGAACTCGGCTCCTGCTAGCAGCTGCTCCGCCAGCCTGCAGGGGCGTGGGGTTATTGTTATATCGTACTCTCCCAAGCGCTTAGGACAGTGCTCTGCACACAGTAAGCGCTCAATAAATTCGATTGACTGACCAGGGGGGGGGGTGGTCAGGGGAATGAGAGTCCAGGGAAGGAAGATATGGGGGCCAGGGGGGCCGGCGGGGGAGAGGGGTTGATCAGCAGCAAGTCGGCCGTGGCGTTGGGTGATAATAATAATAATCCTAAATGCTTACTCTGTGCCAGGCACTGTACTAAGCGCTGGGGTGGATACAAGCAAATCGAGTTGGACAAGGTCCCTGTGGGGCTCACGGTCTCGATCCCCATTTTCCAGATGAGGTAACTGAGGCACTGAGAAGTGAACTGACTCGCCCAAGGTGACACACAGCAGACAAGTGGCAGAGCCGCCCGGCTCACTACGCCACGCTGCTTCTCACTACGCCACGCCGATGGTGGGTGGACGGACAAGGACCTCCCCCCCCAGACGGATTCACCTCCCCCCCGCAGCCTCTCACCCCGCGGTGAAGCGGCACTCCAGGAAATCCTGCGTGGCCACCGTCTGGCAGTCCCGGGCTCCCGCGGCCCCCAGCCACTTGTGCACCGTGCTCAGGGTCAGCCCGGAGGGCCGGACCAGGGTGGCCACCTCGTCCAGGGTCAGGTATTTCCCTGTCCGGCGGCACACCCGGGTTACGGCGGGGCAGGAGGGGGCGCGGCCACAGAAAACCCCCCCGTTCCCGAGACCCCCACCCGCCTCCGGCTCCCCCGCTCCCCACCGTCCCCGCCATCAGTCAGACCCCCGCGCCCTCATACCGTAGCGGGGGGACGTGGGGTTGGACACGGCCAGCACAAGTTCTTCCAGCCGGTCCAGGTTCCGTTGCTTCAGGGCAAAGGTCAGAACCACGGGCTCCTCCGGACCCAGGCGGCCCACGGGGGTCCAGCCGGGGGGCACCCTACGGCAAGGCCGCGAAGGGAGAGAGAGAGGGAGGGGAGAGGCGGGAGGGAACAAAGGGGAGTGGCGCGGCGGGTTCGGGAATCAAAACTCCGTCCTCTGACTTCTCACCCCACCCCAACCGGAGCGCACGTCTCGGGTCGTGAACCGTCTGGGTGGAGGCTGGGGGTGGTTCTATCGTCACCCACTTCCCTAAGGGCGCTGCTGAAACTCCCACCGCCGCCCGCGGCTGGGACCCAGGCCCCTGCCCTGCCCCCGCCGCTTCTCCGACTCCCCGGGGAGGCCGCGGTGGGCCAGGGCAGGGAACCCCCCCCCCACCCCATCTTGGTGGGATTAGAGAAGGCCGGTGTCCCCTAAAACAGGATGTGGGACGGCGCCGCGGCCTGCTATCTGCACGGCGGCCTCCAGTTAATCCATCGATGGTATCTATTGAGCGCTTACTGTGTGCAGGGGACCGTACTGAGCGCTCGGGAGAGTACAAGGGAGTTGGCGGACACGTTCCCGCCCACCAGGAGCTTCCAGTCTAGAGGAGGAGCTTCCAATCCTCTCTGAAGTTGCCCTGCCGGGGGCGGAGAGGGGCTGGGGGCGGGGGGTGACTTACTGCAAGGATTGGTCAGGCTCGGGGGTCCAGCTACTGACGCCATAGAAGCTGGAGGAAAGACAGAGGCCCAGGAGGCCCAGGAGCCTGGATGGACGGGAAGCAAGCACAGTGGAGAAGGATGAATGATAATAAAATCCTAATAATTATGGTATTTGTTAAGCACTTACTATGCGCCAGGTACTGTATTAAGCGCTGGGGTAGATACAAGTAAATCGGGTTGGATACAGTTCCTGTCCCGTATAATAAAGTGAGCCCGTTATTGGGCAGGGATTGACTCTATCTGTTGCTGAATTGTCCATTCCAAGAGCTTAGTATAGTGCTCTGCACATAGTAAGCGCTCAATAAATATGACTGAATGAATAATAATAATAACGATGGCATTTGTTAAGTGCTTACAATGTGCAAAACACTGTTTTAAGCGCTGGGGAGGATACGAGGTGATCAGGTTGTCCCACATGGGCCTCACAGTCTGACTCCCCATTTTACAGAGGAGGCAACTGAGGCCCAGAGAAGTGAAGTGACTTGCCCAAAGTCACACACCTGACAAGCGACAGAGCCGGAATTTGAACCCATGATCTCTGACTCCCCAGTCCATGCTCTTTCCCCCGAGCCACGCTGCCTCTCACGGTGGGGCTCACTGTCTCAATCTTCATAATAATAATAATGTTGGTATCTGTTAAGCGCTTACTATGTGCCAAGCACTGTTCTAAGCGCTGGGATAGATACAGGGTAATCAGGGTGTCCCACATTAGGGCTCACGGTCTTCATCCCCATTTGACAGATGATGTAAATGAGGCCCAGAGAAGTAAAGTGACTTGCCCAAAGGTCACACAGCAGACCAGTGGCAGAGTGGGGATTAGAACCCATGACCTTCTGACTCTCAGGCCCGCCCTTTGGCCACGCCACTCTTCCATGCTGCTTCTCCCCGGGGGTTGGGGGGGAGGTACCCGTTAGGGGGAGGGTCTGCAGAGCTCCCCCCCACCAACAGCCCCCTCATCGCCCTCCCCATCCTTTTGTTCTTCCAGGCTCCGTGGAGGCCCCTTTAGGGCCCAATCTCTCTCTCATACTCCATTTCCACCGCATCCTTCATTCAGGTGTACTTATTGAGCGCTTCCGGTGTTGCAGCACGCTGTACTATAGGGAAGCAGCGTGGCTCGGTGGCAAGAGCCCGGGCTTGGGAGTCAGAGGTCACGGGTCCGAATCCCGGCTTTGCCACTCGTCAGCTGTGTGACTGTGGGCAAGCCACTTCACTTCTCTGTGCCCTCAGTTACCTCATCTGTAAAATGGGGATGAAGACTGGGAGCCTCACGTGGGACAACCCGATGACCCTGGATCTCCCCCAGCGCTAAGAACAGTGCTCTGCACCTAGTAAGCGCTTAACGAATACCAGCATTATTATTAGTGCTGATATACTACTGTAGTACTATACTATAGTACTGATATAATTAGTATTATTATTATTGGAGAAGCAGCGTGACTCGGTGGAAAGAGCACGGGCTTTGGGGACAGAGGTCCCGAGTTCGAATCCCGGCTCAGCCGCTTGTCAGCTGTGTGACTGCGGGCAGGTCACTTCCCTTCTCTGTCCCTCAGTGCCCTCATCTGGAAAATGGGGATGACGACTGTGAGCCCCAACGTGGGACCACCCGATTCCCCTGTGTCTCCCCCAGCGCTTAGAACGGTGCTCTGCACCTAGTAAGCGCTTAACAACTACCATCATTATCATTATTATTATTATTAGTGCTACTAAGCGCTTGGAAAGCACAGTTCAGCCCTAAAGAGAGACAATCCCCGCCCACACCGGCTCCACCCGCCCCCGATTTCCCCTCCCCACACCTCCCCCCGACCTCCCCTTCCAGTTTCCTCTCCCCATCACCCCGCTCTCAAGACCTCCAAAGACCCCCGCTCCCTTACCACACTCCGCGTCCCCCCATGGTGATGTCCGGTCTCGGAACGCACAGGAAAAAGAAAAAAAAATCACATGATCGTGGCCGTGTGATCGGTCTCGGGTCATGTGACCCAGAAGGGCCACCCGGCCGTCCGGGGCACGGTCCCCTTTTGGGGACCCTTTTGAGGCCCGCACCAACCCCCGACGCCCGCCGAGATGAGCCACCCCGGCGTCGACTGGCCCCGCTCCGGCTCCTCCGCCGGGTTCCTCCCCTCCCTCCCTCCCAGGCCCAATCACCCAGCTCTGCTTCCCTTCCCTCCCCTTCTTCTCAGGTCCTCCTCCTCCTCCCCCCACCCCCGTCCTGTCCCGTCCCGTCCTCTCCCGCCCCGCGGAAAGCACCAACCGGAGCCGGGTTACAAACTCTGCGATTTATTAAGGCGTCTGGAGTGAGAATTGGCACTTGGTTCTGGATCCGGGGAGCGGGGGTGGTCGAGAGGGAGGAACAGTGTGGCTGGGGGGTCTTGCGTGGGGGTGGGCCCAGTTTGGGGACGGGTGGGGGGGGGGGGCTTGACCTAGGCCGGGGGCTCGGGGGAGTCAGCCCGGTCCCCCCCCCCGCCGCCCTCCCCCCCCCCATCACAATAAATAAGGTTCCCGGCCCCACCGGCCTCCGCGCCACGGCCGTCACGGACACGCAGGCGGCCCCGCTGGACCCCAGCCCCTCCACCCGCCTGGAGACCCGGGCCCGGCCCGAGGCTCCGGCAGTAGGTCCGGAGGGTGGAAGGGACAGGCCCTCCTTTAGCCTGCCCCGATGGGGACGGGACAGGGGGGACGGGAGGAGAGGGGCTGTTGGCCAAGAGCACCCGCCCTGGCCTTGGCGGGGGAGAGATGCTCTTTGGTGCTGGAAGAACGGGGCGGGGGGGGGCCCTCCAGAAGCCTGGATCATCTTTGTCTCGTACGTGTGTGAGTGTATGTGTGTGTATGGGGGGGGGGTGACAAGGGGAGGTGGGGCAACCGGGGTTCCCGATGCCCCCAAAGGTCAAGGGGCCCGGGAAGAGGGCCGGTGAAGAGGGTGAGAGAGGAGAAGCGAAGGAGAGAGGTGGGGTGGGGGTAGAAAAGCCAAGGAGAGGGCAGGAGGGAAAGTCTAGGGTCAGAGGGCCGAGGGGGCCGACTTGGAGACGGCAGTCCTGACCCTAGACGGCGGAGCCCGAGACGCCCCCCTCCACCCCGGACTCTTTCAACGCACGGCTAGAGTCTTCTCCCCAACCCCGCAAGCCGTCCGGCCCCGTTGCCCGGTCCCGCAGAGCGGTCTAGGCCGGGGGAGGAGATTGGGTCTCCGGCAGTCCTAACTTTTTGGGTCGCCCTTCTCGGGGACGCCCTGTGAGCGGGGTTGGTGGGTGTGGGTATGGGTGTGTGGTGGAGGGGGAGGGGGAGGGGGGGGTCTTCCTCGGTGGGAGGAAAGCACTCTATGCCAAGGTGGGGGTGGGGATCGGGGCGGTGTGGCCAAAGCGGAGCTGGGAAGGGCAGTTGGAAAGGACCGCGTGAGTGGAGGGGAAAGCCCAGCGGCCCCCCCGGGATCCATCATCTCTGGAAATGCGGCGGGGAGGCCCCTCTCCCTCCCTCCCACCCTCCCTCATTCCTTCTCAGGGTCCCACTCGCCTCGGCCCCGGGGCCCGGTTCGGGGGTCCCCGGGGTCGGTCGGTTTCTGGGTAAGACAGAGAGCTTCTTGGGCGGGGGGCGGAGAGGGGGTTCGAGGGAGGAATTATTGCTGCGGAGAGAGAAGGAACCACCCCGTGCCCCGGAGGGCGAAGGTGACGCCGGAGGGCCCAGAAGGCTGGTGCCGCGGCCTAGTGTCAGAGCGTGTGTGGGGACGGGTATCTCCGTGTGTCCGTGTCCGTGTGTGAGTCTCAGGGGCCCGTCGGGACCCGGCTCCGTGGCGGGGACCCGGCTCCGTGGCGGGGCCGCCGAAGCCCGGGAGATGGGCGGGGGCGAGAAGGACGGCGAGCCGACCCCGGTGTCCTTTCGGGTGCCCGCGGAGGGGTTGTCCGTGCCCGGCCCGGGGAGGCCCAGCCGTGCCGCGGAGGGGCGTCGCGGGGGGCGCGGGGGGGGGGGGGGTCGGGTCCGGTTCAGCGTCCCGCCCCCCGCCCTGCGCCGGAGGGGTGCGAGGCGGAGGGGGTTCGGCGGGTCGGTCCCGTTTTGGGGAAGCCCCGGGAGCTTCCCAGGTCGGCGGGTGGGGAGGGATGGGGGGCGGGGGACGGACGGACGGACGGACGGACGGACACGGGACACGCACCGGCGCGCAACGCAGGCGCTCAACCCAGGCGCGCAACCCAGGCGCGCACGGGCGGGGAGGGGGCTTAAATGCTTAGCTCCGCCTCGTCGGGGGTCTCCGGGCCGCGGTCGGTGCCGAGGGCGGAGGCGGACGGGCCCTGGGAGAGGCCGAAGGGGGACACGACGGGCGAGCGGGCGGCCAGCGGCGACAGCGACGGCGAGAAGCTGGGGGACATGGCGGCGGACGACAGGGAGCCCTCGTGGCTGATGGGCGAGCGGCGGGGAGCGGGCCCGGGGGCGGCGGCCGGCTTGGGCGGCACCGACTTGGCCCCGGGGTGGGCGACGGCCGTGATGAGCGGGGGCGGGTCGATGCGCGGGGGCGGGCAGGGCCGGGCCGCCTCGTCCTTCAGCCGGGCGATCTCGGTGAAGACGCTGGCCAGCGGCTGGAACTGCGGGCACCAGCTCAGCAGATAGTCCCAGTTGTAGCTGCCGCGCAGCTCCTCGTCCCCGGCCACGATGGCCGTCAGCGCCCCGGCCACGCAGGGCTTGCCGTCGGGGGGGAAGCCGTAGTCCGCGGGGCCCGGGGCCGCCAGGGAGGCTCCGGGCCCGGCGGCGGGGGCCGGGGGCGGCGGCGGGGCCGGCCCGGCCTTGCCCCCCGCCCCGCGGCCCTTGAACCAGGGCTCGGCCGGCGGCTCGCAGGACGTGTCGGACAGCCCGTCGGCGTCCTGCTGGATGCCCGAGTCCGGGCCGCGGGCGGCCAGCGACGACGACACGCTGGCCACCCGCGGGAACTCGTTGATCATGCGGATCTCGTCGTCCTCGGCCGCCTCGGCCGAGCCCCGGCCGCTCGAGTGGGACGGGTCCAGCGACCCCCCCCGCGGGTAGGGCCCGGCCGGCCCCCCGGCCGCCCCGCCGGCCGGCCCCCCGACGGCCGGCCCGCCGCCCCCGTAGCCGGGCAGGGTCTGGTGGTAGAGGCGGTCCCCGGGCGCCGAGGGCGGCGCGGGCACCGGGGGGAGCCCCGGCTTGCGCGGGGAGCCGCCGGCCGGCCGGGCCGGGGCCGCCTCCCCGTCGGGGGCCGTCGGGGGCCCGGCCTCCCGCCGGGCCTTCCGCCCGCGCCTCCGGGCCCGCACCAGGCCCAGCAGCAGGGCGGCCAGGGCCAGCACGGCCACCACGCCCAGCGAGGCGGCCACCGCCCCGACCAGCAGCAGGTCGAGGTCGGGCGCCAGGCCCAGGCCCGTGTGGGTCACGTCGACGGTGACGGGCACCGAGGCGCTGCGGGCGCCGGGCAGGGGGCCGCGGGCCACCACCTCCAGGTGCAGCCGGCGCGGGCCCTCCGGCCGGGCCCGGCCCCCGCCCCCCGGCCGGCGGCTGTCCACCCGCAGGGTCAGGGCCCCCGTCGTCCCGTTGAGGAGGAAGTAGGGCGAGGGGGCGGCCAGCGCGTAGAGGACCAGGCCGTCGGCGCCCGCGTCCTCGTCCGTGGCCAGCACGTGGCCCAGGCCGTGGCCCCGGCGGGCCCCCTCGGGCACGGCGAAGTGGAAGGCCGGGGCCAGGAACACGGGGTCGTACTCGTCCTCGCCGGTCAC
This sequence comes from Ornithorhynchus anatinus, assembly GCF_004115215.2. Taxonomy (NCBI): domain Eukaryota; kingdom Metazoa; phylum Chordata; class Mammalia; order Monotremata; family Ornithorhynchidae; genus Ornithorhynchus; species Ornithorhynchus anatinus. Next base: position 137,993,850 of record NC_041729.1, on the reverse strand, counting down.
CAGCACCGACACGGTGGCCGAGGCCGACAGGTTGCCCGCGTCGGTGGCCCCCACCAGCAGGCGCAGGCCGCGGACCCGCTCGAAGTCCAGGGGCCCGCGGGCCCGCAGCTCCCCGGTGGAGCTGTTGAGGGCGAAGAGGTCGTGACCCCCGGGCCCGCCGAGGCCTCCTCCCGCCGGGCCGGGCCCGGGCCCCGGCCCCGGCCCCGGCCCCGGCCCCGGCCCCGGCCCCGGGCCCGGCTCGGGGGGCGGCGGCAGCAGCGTGTAGCGCAGCCGTCCGAAGGGCCCGGCGTCGCCGTCCAGGGCCCGCAGCCGGGCCACCAGCGTGCCGGCCGGCCGGTTCTCCGCCAGGCTGGCCGTCAGCACGGGCAGCGGGAAGGCCGGCCGGTGGTCGTTGACGTCCCGCACCTCCACGGTCACCGGCGCCAGGGCGAAGTGGGCCCCCGGCGGGTCGGCCGCCCGCACCACCAGGCTGTGGCGCGCCGTCCGCTCGCGGTCCAGCGGCCGGGCCAGCCGCAGGGCGCCGGTCACCTCGTCCAGCTGGAAGAGGCCGGCCGGGTCCCCGGAGCTGAGGCCGAAGCGCACCGCCCCGTGGGGGCCGGCGTCGGGGTCGGAGGCCGCCACCCGCAGCAGCTCGGCCCCGGCGGGCGTGTCCTCGGGCACCACGGCGCGGTAGTGGGCGCGGGAGAAGACCGGCGGGTTGTCGTCCACGTCCAGCACGGTCACCGTGACGCCCACGGCGGCGCGGCGCTGCGGCCGGCCCCGGTCGGAGGCGGACACCGTCAGGTTGTAGCGGGCCACCGCCTCGAAGTCCAGCGGCTCCAGGAGGACCAGGCAGCCCAGGGCCCCGGCCCCGGCCCCGCCGGACAGCCGGCGCTCCAGCCCGAAGGCCTGGCCCCGGTTGCCGCTGACGATGGTGTAGTCCAGGGCGGCGTTGGGCCGCGTGGGGTCGGCGTCCGTCGCCTCCAGGGACAGGAGGGTGGCCCCCGCGGGCAGGTCCTCGGCCACCGACACCTGGTAGTGGGGCTGGGCGAAGCGCGGGGCGTGGTCGTTCTCGTCCTGCACCTGCACCAGCACCGTGGCCCGGGCCTTCCGCGCCGGGGACCCCCGGTCCCGCGCCTCCAGCACCACGTCCACCGGGCCCGCCCCGGCCCCGGCCCCGGCCCCGGCCCCGGCCCCCGCCGCCGCCGCCGCCGCCGCCGCCGCCCCCGCCGTCGGGCCCGTCGTGTAGATCGTTCCTGCGGGGGGACGGGACGGACAGCGGGGTCGGGGGTGGGGGCCGAGGGGGCCTGGGACAGCGCCCGGGGAAGGAAGGCCCACGGGGGGACTGGCTCTCCTCGGGGCTCCGTCGCACTTTCCGAGCGCTCCGCACAGCGGCCGGCACACCGCAGGACCTCCGTGATTACGGTTCCGCGGAGGAAAGGGTGGGTGGAGGGACAGAGACGGGGGTGGAGGGGCAGGGATGTGAGTGGAGGGACAGAGGTGGGGGGGGGGGAGGGACAGAGAGGTGGCGGGGAGGGACAGAGGTGGGTGGAGGGACAGAGAGGTGGCTGGAGGGACAGAGAGGTGGCTGGAGGGACACAGAGGGGGGTGGAGGGACACAGAGGTGGGTGGAGGGACAGAGATGTGGCTGGAGGGACAGAGAGGGGCGTGGAGGGACACAGAGGTGGGTGGAGGGACAGAGAGGTGGCTGCAGGGAGAGAGAGGTGGCTGCAGGGAGAGAGAAAGAGGGGGCAGGAAGAGGAGCCGGGTAGAATCTGGGCACCGTCTGGGGTTGGAGCGGGAGGAGGAAAGGATCTGCGGGGTGCCGGGGCGGAGGGTGGGATTCGGGGAGCCTTACCGTTGCTGGGGTCCACGCTGAAGCCCCCAGGAGCAGATGCCAGGTGGTACGTGATGCGGCCGTTGTCCCCCGAGTCGTGGTCCGTGGCGGTGACGGTGAGGATGGCACTGCCCGGCGGGGTGTGTTCTGGGAGGGTCACCTGAGGCGGGGGTGAGGGGGCGGGAGAAGCTAGTCTTCCAGATCCCCCCCCCCCCGCCGTCCTAGAGGGGGGCTGAGCTTGCCACCCCCGCCCCGGGCCTGGCTCCGTGCCCTCGCCGGTTTTTACGCGTGTGAGGGTGGCGGAGGGCGGGAGGTGGTGCCAACGAGGGGTAGGCCGGGGAGGGGGCCCGAGGCGGGGTACCTGGTAGAGGCCGTGGCCGAAGACGGGCATGTTGTCGTTCACGTCCTCCACCCAGACGGTCAGGTTGGCGATGCCCTCGTGCTGCCCGTCACTGGCGAGCAGGTGCAGGTGATAGCAGTCGAGGTGCTCGTGGTCCAGGGCCCCGGTGAGGAAGATGCGGCCCCCGAAGAGGCCTACGGAGAAGGGTCCCGCCTCCCCACTGGGGCTCAACGTGTAGGACAGCGTCGGCCCCGAGTCCACGTCGTTCCCGGTCACCCGGGCGATCTCCGCCCCCAACAGGGCATCTGAAACGAGGGAGGGGACGGAGGGCTTGGGCGGCCGGGAAGAAAAAGCTCTTGGAGGTCGGAGACCCGGCTGAGCGCCCCCGAGGGCCAGCAGCCCCCACGGTGGAATAATAATAATAATAATGTTGGTATTTGTTAAGCGCTTACTATGTGCCGAGCACTGTTCCGAGCGCTGGGGGAGATGCGGGGTGATCAGGTTGTCCCACGTGAGGCTCACGGTTAATCCCCATTTTACAGATGAGGTAACCGAGGCGCACAGAAGTGACTGGCCCACAGTCACACAGCTGACAAGTGGCAGATCTGGGATTCGAACCCATGACCGTCGACTCCGAAGCCCAGGCTCTTCCCTCCGGAAGCCCGCCGGGTCAAAGGTCAGCTTGGACAGGCCGCCCCCCCCGGGAAGCGGCCCGGGCTGCGGGGGCCCCGGGGAGCTGTCCAGCCTGCATTGTAGTGGACGTCCGGGAGCTGTCCTGCCCGCACTGTAGTGGACGTCCGGGAGCTGTCCCGCAGTGGCCCTTCTGCAGCCTCCCCGGGGGAGCTGTCCCGCACTGAAGCGGCCTCGGGGAAGCTGTCGCTCCCCGCAGTCGCCCGGGGAGCTGGCCTGACCTGCTCCATCCCCGAGGGACCTGTCGCAACGCTGTGAATTTGTGCGTGTGTGTGTTGGGGTCGTCACCCCGGGTGCCGCTGCAGCTGGGACTGAGGTAAACCTCTTAACGGGGGAGGAGGTGGAGAAGTTTGGGCGGGGAGAGGGGGAATCAAGGAGGAGAGCGAGAAGGAGGAGCAGGAGGAGGAAGAGACGGCCTCTAGTCTCTAAATTAGGGATTAATCAGCTGAGCGTACCCCGGGGTATCTAAAAGGAGAGGGCCGACGAAGTCCAGAGCCGAAAAAGGGTGTCCGAGCAGCCCGGAGAGAGGCAGGTGGCCCCCTGTAACCAGACCCGAGCTGGACTTCTAGGAGGAATCCCGACAAAGAGAGATTCGCCTGGATCCAAAGTGTCTCCCCATGATGGCTGGCCGGACCCATTCACTCACTTCCAGTTTGGCCACCCCGGGACCACGGCCTCAATCGGAGGGCTGCAGGGAGGGGGGGGGGGGTCCGCCGGATCCCCTTCTCACACCCGGGCAGGGCTCCCAATTACGAGACGGGGGGCGGGTCTCGGGGGGATGGTAACGGGGATGAAGGGAACGGGGGTTTCGGGGCTGGGGCATAGAAGGGACACTGGGCCGACGGACGGGGCTCCGGGGTGGACTGGAAACATTGACCCTGACTCCTGACCCTGATCCCTATCCCGTAGGAGACAGGGACTACGTTTTACCGGATTGCCCTGCATCCAAGCCAGCGTTTAACATAATTATTCATTCATTCTTTTATTCAATCGTATTTAGTGAGCCCTTACTGTGTTTGCACTGTACATGACGCTTAGCGCTCAAAAAGATGATTAAAATAAAGGTAAATAAATAGATTATTAAATATTTATAATAATAATAATAACGCGGGTATTTGTTAAGCGCTTACTATGTGCAGAGCACCGTTCTAAGTGCTGGGAGAGATACAGGGTAATCAGGGTAATCACGTGAGGCTCACAGTTAATTCCCATTTTACTGATGAGGTAATTGAGGCACAGAGAAGTGAAGCGACTTGCCCGCGGTCACACAGCTGACAAGTGGCAGAGCCGGCATTCGAACCCCTGACCTCGGACTCCCAAGCCCGGGCTCTTTCCACTGAGCCACGACTCCAAGCCCTGGCCGCGCCTTTCACCCTGATCTGGACCCCGGCCTCTAGCCCCGACCCCCCAAGGTTGAGTCGACCCTTAATCCCCCCTGCCCCTCCTCACTCCCGGCCGGCCATGGGTCACTCACCCTCGGGCACCCGCAGTTCCCAAGGCCGGGGGATCGTTGGCCGGTTGTCGTTGATGTCCAGCACCAGCACGGTCAGCGTAGCCGAGCCCACGAGTGGCGGAGAACCCCGGTCCGTGGCCATCACCACCAGGCTGTTGGGGGGACACCGTGGTCTACAGTCAGGGCATAGTTTTGGGGGGGCGGGAACGAGTGGGGGGGACGCAGGGCGAGGGCAGAGGCCGGCGTCAGGACGAGGGGGGCTCACCGGGTCTCTGCCCAGACCTCGCGGTCCAGGATGGCTTTGGTAGTGATGGCGCCGGTGTTGGGGTCCACCCGAAACAGCTCGCCCGTGGGCTGCGAGGGGGCCAGGCTGTAGGTCACCTGCCCCCCTGGGCCCTGGTCCGCGTCTTCGGCTTCCACCTGTCAGGAGAGAGGACGCTGAGGGGGACCCCGGAGGATAGGGACCCCGCCACACCCCCAAGTCCTCTGCCTCTCGTCTGCCTCCCGCCTCCGCCCTCGCAAGGCCTCCTGTCCCCGCTTCAGCTTCTTCTTTTTGAAAAACGGTACGTATTAAGTGCTTACTATGTGTCAAACACTGTTGTGTTGCCTCTGTTGCCTGGGGTAGGTGCATGTTGCCTGCCCCCACGTGGGGTTCACAGTCTAAATAGGAGGGAGTACAGGTATTTAACTCCCATTTCGCAGTTGAGGAAATTGAGGCACAGAGGAGTTAAGTAATGATAATAATAATGGGATTTGTGAAGTGGCTCAGTGGAAAGAGCACGGGTTTAGGAGGCAGAGGTCATGGGTTCTAATCCCGGCTCCACCACCTGTCAGCTGTTTGATTTTGGACAAGTCGCTTAACCAATCGGTGCCTCGGTTACCTCATCTGGAAAATGGGGATTAATAATAATAATAATAATAATGTTGGTGTCTGTTAAGCGCTTACTATGTGCCGAGCACTGTTCTAAGCGCTGGGGTAGACATAGGGGAATCAGGTTGTCCCACGTGGGGCTCACAGTCTTGATCCCCATTTTACAGATGAGGGAACTGAGGCCCAGAGAAGTTAAGTGACTCGCCCACAGTCACACAGCTGACCAGTGGCAGAGCTGGGATTCGAACTCATGAGCCCTGACTCCAAAGCCCGTGTTCTTTCCACTGAGCCACGCTGCTTCACATTAAGACTGGATTAAGACTGTGAGCCCCAGTTGGGACAACCTGATTACCTTGCATCTACCCCAGTGCTTAGAACAGTGCTCGGCACCTAGTAAGCGCTTAACAAACACCGATATTATTATTATTATTATTAAGTGCTTACTGTGTGCCAGGCGCTGAACTAAGGCCTAAGGTGGATACAAGCAAATCGGGTTGGACACAGTCCCTGTCCGATGTGGGGCTCACAGTCTCCATCCCCATTTAAAGATGAGGTAACTGAGGACCAGAGAAGTGAAGTGACTTCCCCGACGTCACACAGCTTTCATTCATTCATTAGTATTTATCGAGCGCTTACTATGTGCAGAGCACCGTACTAAGCACTTGGAATGTACAATTCGGCAACAGATAGAGACAATCCCTGCCCATTGACGGGCTTACAGTCTAACTGGGGGAGAGACAGCAGACAAGTGGCGGGGCCCGGTTGAGAACCCGTGAACTTCTGACTCCCAGACCCGTGCTCTTTCCACTAGGCCACACTGCTTCTTCCTCCCCCGCATCCCCCCGTCCCTTCCCGAAGTCTATTCCACATCCTTGACTTCTTTCTTCACTTGAGCCTCTCTCCTCTGCAATCCCCCACCCAGTTCTCTCTCAGCCTCTCATCTCCTACTCCCACTGAATCCCCCCACTCCATCTCCGTGAAGCCCCCCGACCCCCACCGTCCCCAGACTTCTGGGCTCCCCCCCGCCTCCGCCCCGTGGCCCACCTGGAGGAGGGGGCCGTCGAAGGCCCGGGACTCCGGGAGGAAGGCCACGTAGTGGGGACTCAGAAAGCGGGGGGCGTTGTCGTTGGTGTCCTGCAGGCTCAGGGTCAGCACCGTGAAGGCGAACGCTCCCCCGCTCTCCGCTTGGATCACCAGCCGCAGTCGTGGCGTCGCTTCAAAATCCAGCTCCTTGGCCGCTCGCACAGAGATCGCCCCTGGGGGGTGGGAGAGGTGGGGGGCTCAGGGGGTTTAGGGAGTCAGGACCCCATCAGCCTCGCTCCCCTCCCGGCTCCTACATCCTTAATAATGATAATGACGGTATTTGTTAAGCACTTACTATGTGCAGAGCACTGTTCTAAGCGCTGGGGGAGATACAGGATAATCAGATTGTCCCACGAGGGGCTCACAGTTTTTAATCCCCATTTTTGCAGATGAGGTAACTGAGGCCCAGAGAAGTTAAGTGACTTGCCCAAGGTCACCCAGCACACAGGTGGCGGAGCCGGGATTAGAACCCACGACCTCTGACTCCCAAGCCCAGGTTCTTTTCACTGTGTCCTTCCAACAGGGACCGCCTCTGGGGTCAGAGGTCACCCCCCCTCGGGCTTCCCGCCCACCCAGCCCGCTCTGCCGCTCTCAACCGGGCTCACCCAAGCGGTCGTGGCACGGCGGAGAGCGATGTCGGGGAGGAGGGAAGGACCTCTAGATTCCCAATCCCTTCCCCTGCCCAGGCCACCTCGCATCGTCTGCCCTGAGCTCGCTCTTGGGGGCCTCCCCCAGACCCCCATCTTGGCTCCCCACGTGACCACCTCCCACCCCCCCCCACCCCCGATCTGGTTTCCCCCCTCAGTCTCGCACCCCCCCACCATCCCCCTCTCCCACAGAGACCCTTAGCACCCCCAACCACCACTGGCTCCCAGGCCCTTCCTAGGCCTTTTCCTTCCCTTCCTCCCCTGGCCCCTCACCTGTACTGGGCTGGATGGCAAAGATTTCCTTCTCGTTGCCACTCAGGATGCTGTAGGTGATGGGCCCCGAAGAGCCCCCAGAATGGACGGCCTTGGGGGACGGCACCGGAGTCCCTGAGGGGGGTGGAGGAGGCCGGGGGTTAGGGCGACGGAGGGGCTGGGGGAAACAGCCCCGGAGAGCTTGGGCAGGGGCAGGCCGGGCTCTGCCTGGGCAGGGAGTTACGGGAGATGCCCCGGGTGGGAGAGCATGATTATCACTGAGGTGATAATAATAATGATCATGGTGGTATTTGTTGACCGCTCGCTCTGTGCCAAGCACTGTTCTAAGCTCTGGGGTAATTATATTCATAATAATGGTGGCATCTGTTAAGCGCTTACTGTTGGCCAAGCACCGTTCTAAGCTCTGGGGTAAACAATATTAACAATGATCACGGTATCTGTTAAGCGCTTACTAGGCGCCAAGCACCGTTCTAAGCTCTGGGGTAATAATAATAATAATAACAATTAGGGTATCCGCTAAGCGCTTACTCCGGGCCCGGCACCGTTCTAGGCGCCGGGGTAATGATGATCATAATTATTATTGCCACCGTATCCGTTCCGCGCTCACCGCGCGCCGAGCACCGATCTGAGCACCGGGGTGGACGCAGGGTAATCGGCGCGGTGCCCCGTGGGGCTCACGGTCTCAATCCCCCCCCTTTTACGGACGAGGCCCGGAGAAGCGGCGCGCCTCGCCCGACGGCCACGGAGCGGACGGGCGGCGGAGGTGGGATCAGAACCCAGGTCCCCAGAAGGGCCGGGCCGGCGCCCTCGCCACCGGGCCCCCCGGGTTGGGGCCCGGGCCCTCCGCCCCGACGGGCGCCCCCCGCCTCCCGTCCCCGGCCCCCGCGGACCTGGGGCGGCGTTCTCGGGCAGGGAGGCCTCGCCGCCGGGCCGGGGGAAGCGGGGCCCGCCGTCGGGCTCGTCGGGCAGCTGGACGACGACGACGCCGGTGGCCGAGAGGGCCGGGCGGCCCAGGTCGGTGGCCACCACGAAGAGGACGCGCTCCCGGGGGGCGAGCGAGGCGAGGGGCCGCGCCAGGCGGATCTCGCCGGTGTAGGGGTCCACGGCGGCTCCGGCGGGCGGGCGGGCCAGCCGGTAGAGGATGGACGCGTTGGCCCCGGCGTCGCGGTCCTCGGCGGTCAGCGTGGCCAGCGGGCGGGGGCCGGAGGCCGGCCGGGGGCCCGGCCGCAGCCGCAGGGGACTGGCCGGGAAGAAGGGCGCGTGGTCGTTGACGTCCAGCACGGTGACGGCGACCGACACGGTGGAGCTGCGGGGCCGCCCGGCCGCCCCGTCCACCGCGGTGACCCGGAGGGCGAAGGCCGCTCGACGCTCGCGGTCCAGCGGCCGGGCGGTGCGCAGCTCCCCGCTGGCCGGCTCCAGCTGGAAGGAGCCCGCCGCCCGGCCGTCCAGGTAGTAGGCCACCCGGCCGTTGGCCCCGGCGTCGGGGTCGACGGCCCGGACGGTCAGCAGCAGGCCGCCCACCGGCAGGTCCTCGGCCGCCTCCACGGCGTAGGCGGCCACGGGGAAGGCCGGGGCGTGGTCGTTGACGTCCAGCACCCTGACGGCCACCCGGAGCTCGGCGCGCCGCGGGGGCCGCCCGCCGTCCCGGGCCTCCACCCGCAGCTCGTACGACGCCGTGGCCTCGCGGTCCAGCTCCCGCGCCGTCCCCAGCTCCCCCGATCCCGCGTCCAGCACCAGGTCCCCCGACGGGTCTCCCTCTGCGGGCGGGAGGGGAGCCGGACCCCCGGGCACGCAGAGATGGGGGACCGGAGACGCGGAGACAGGGGAATGGAGAAGCAGAGACGGGGACCGGAGGCGCGGAGACAGGGGAGACGGGGACGGGAGGCGCAGAGACAGGGGAGTGGGGACGCAGAGACGGAGACGGGGAGACGCAGAGACAGGGGAGTGGAGACGCAGAGACGGGGACGGGGAGGAGCAGGGACGGGGACGGGGAGGAGCAGGGACAGGCGACAGGAGGCGCAGAGACGGGGGGAGGGGTGGCCCAGTGACAAGGGAGTGGAGACGCAGAGATGGGGGACCGGAGGCGCGGAGACAGGGGAATGGAGAAGCAGAGACGGGGACCGGAGGCGCGGAGACAGGGGAGACGGGGACGGGAGGCGCAGAGACAGGGGAGTGGAGACGCAGAGACGGAGACGGGGAGGAGCAGGGACGGGGACGGGGAGGAGCAGGGACAGGCGACAGGAGGCGCAGAGACGGGGGGAGGGGTGGCCCAGTGACAAGGGAGTGGAGACGCAGAGACGGGGGAGTGGAAACGCAGAGACGGGGACAGGATGCGCAGAGGCGGGTGGAGCGGAGACCCAGAGACAAGGGACGTGGAGATGCAGAGACGGGGAGCGGAGGCGCGGAGACAGGGGAAGGGAGAAGCAGAGACGGCGACGGGAGGCGCAGAGACCGGGACAGGAGGCGCAGAGATGGGGGAGCGGTGACCCAGGGACAGGGGAACGAAACGCAGAGACGGGGAGAGGACATGCAGAGACACGGGGAGAGGAGATGCAGAAACAGGGGAACGAGACGTAGAGACGGGGAGAGGAGGCGCAGAGACAGGGGTGTGAAGACGCAGAGACGGAGGAATGGAGACGCAGAGACAGGGGAATGGAGAAGCCGAGACGAGGGAATGGAGACGCAGAGACAGGGAGGGGGGACGCAGAGATAGGAAGAACGGAGAGGCAGAGAAGAGGGCGCGGGGATCCCGAGAAAAAGGGAGATTAAGGCGGAGAGACCGGGCGGGTTGGGCCGCGGGACGGGGACCCACGGGAAACGTGTGCGTGGGACGGGGTGGCAGTGGGGCGCAGCGACAAACGGAGGGGGAAACGGCAAGGAAAAGAGGGTGGGTGGAGAAAAGGCGGAACAAATCGCACGTGAGATCGGGAGACGGGGGGTTGTTAGGCCAACGGGTTCGGCGGCGAGAGAAAATGGGGTGAAAAAGATGGGCAAAATGAGTCAGAGGCTCCCTCCCACCCATTCGCACTTTGGCACGGGGCTAGGGATTTGAGGGGAGGGGCTGGGACTACGCGGAGAGGGGCTAGGGGTATGAGGAGAAGGGCTAGGGTTGTAATAATGATGGTATTTGTTTAGCGCTTATTATGTGCCCAGCACTGTTCTAAGCGCTGGGTATGAGGAGAGGGGCTAGGGGGAGAAGCTGGAGAGGGAAGGGAAGGAGACTGAACTGGGGGAGAGGTACTCGGGGGCGATGCTCAGAGCCGAGGAGATGCTCAGGCCAGGGGCGGGGGAGATATGAGGAGAGGGGCTAGGGATATAATAATGATGGTATTTGCTAAGCGCTTACTATGTGCCCAGCACTGTTCTAAGCGCTGGGTATGAGGAGAGGGGCTGGGGGAGAAGCTGGAGAGGGAAGGGAAGGAGACTGAACTGGGGGAGAGGTACTCGGGGGTGATGCTCAGAGCCGAGGAGATGCTCAGGCCAGGGGCGGGGGAGATATGAGGAGAGGGCCTAGGGATATAATAATGATGGTATTTGCTAAGCGCTTACTATGTGCCCAGCACTGTTCTAAGCGCTGGGTATGAGGAGAGGGGCTGGGGGAGAAGCTGGAGAGGGAAGGGAAGGAACCCGAGCTGGGGAAGAGGTGCCCGGGGGCGATGCTCGGGCCTGGGAGTTGGAGGGCGGGGGTCGGAGGCTGGGGGGCGTCGGAGGAGGATGGGGAGGGCTGGGGGGCGTCGGAGGAGGATGGGGAGGGTTGGGGGGCGTCGGAGGAGGTGGGGAAGCGCTCCCCGGCGCCAGGCTCACCCAGGATGCTGTAGTGCAGCTGCCCGTTGGGTCCAGCGTCGGGGTCAGCAGCCCGCAGCGTGGTGAGGGTGAGGGGGCTCTGGCCCTCGGGGACGTCCAGGGTGAGGAGGTCCGTCCCGAAGACCGGGCTGTGGTCGTTCTCGTCGGTCACGGTCACCCGCACGGCCACGTGGCTCAGCAGAGGGGGGTTGCCTCCGTCTCGGGCATACACTGCGGGGCGGGCACTCAGGGGGGGCTCCACCGCCCCTCGCCTGGGCCCTGCCCTCTCCCCGCCCCCCACACCGCCCCCAGACTCCCAGACCCTTCTTCTTCCCCCTCCTCGACTGATCCGCCCGCAAACACAGTCGATTAGACGGTGAGCCCGTCATCGGGCAGGGACGGTCTCTATCTGTGGCCGAATTGTACATTCCACGCGCTTAGTACAGTGCTCTGCACAGAGTAAGCGCTCAATAAATACCATTGAGTATTGAATGAATGAAACACCCCCACCCACTCACCTGTCAGGCTGAATTCTTCCTGCTCTTCCCGGTCCAGGGGTCCGGTGGTGGTAAGGACCCCGGTGTCCGGGTCCAAGGAAAAGCTGTCACTGGAGACGCCGCCGTAGATCACGTGGCCGTTATCGCCTGGACAGTGAGAGGGCTCAGGAGGGGAGGAAGGACCCTGGCCCCTCACCCCTAGGTCCACCAACCAGCAATTTTCAGGTCCTTCCCTTCTAATAATAATCTACCCCAGCCCTCAGAACAGTGCTCGGCACATAGGAAGCGCTTAACAGATACCAACAATATTAATGATAATCAGCATCATTATGGTATTCGTTATGACCTTCCTATGTGCCGAGCACTGTTCTGAGCGCTGGGGTAGACGCGAGGTCATCAGGTTGGCCCATGCGGGGCTCACAGTCTTCACCCTCGTTTTACATAGATGAGGTGACCGAGGCACAGAGAAGTGAAATGGCTTGCCCCAGGTCACACAGCGGACACGTGGCGGAGCAGGGATTAGAACCCACGTCCTTTACTCCGAGCCGGCTCTCCCTGTCCGCCCCCCGCCAATCCGTCCAGCTTTATCCCTTCCCCACTCTCCCAGGTTGTCTGTCCCTCAATCAGGCCCTCCCAAACAGGGCCGGGCCCACCTGGGGTCGGCAAGGTCTTCCTGACCGATCGGCCGGTCCCTCTTCCAATCCCTCCCTCCTTCCCCACTCCCCCGTCCCTCCATCTCTCCCCAGCTCCCCTGTACCCCACCTCTGACCTCCACCACGTCCCCCAAACCGCCCCGTTTCCTCTCCCCCACCTGCCCAGCTTGCTCGTACCCAGGTCGGGGTCATTGGCCAGCAGGGTGAGCACGGTGGTGCCCGCTGGCCGGTTCTCAGCCACGCTGGCCTGGTACGATGGCTGCTGGAAGGCAGGGGCTTCGTCGTTGACGTCCGACACGCTGACGGTCAGCAGCTGGGTGGCCGAGCGGGCCGGAGAGCCGTGGTCCGAGGCCACCACGGTCAGGGCGTGCTCTGCTTTCTGCTCCCGATCCAGGGGCCTCACGACGGACAGTGCTCCTGAGCAGGAGGACGAGCGGACGGGAACGGGAACAGGGAGAGGAATCAGGCAGGATCTCCTCTTCCCCCGGCCCCCCCAAGACATTCCTCCTCTCTCCATGCCTGACCCCTGCGGCCCACCCTCTCCCCCCACCAATCTTGACCCCGACGGTCCACTGGGGAAGCAGTGTTGCCTAATGGAAAGAACACGGGCCCCAAAGTCAGAGGGCTTGGGTTCTAATCCCCGCTCTGCCACTTAATAGTAATAATAATAAAGATGATGAGTACTATGTGCCAAACTCTGTTCTAAGAGCTGGGGTAGATACCAGGTAATCAGGTTGGACACAGTCCCTGTCCCCCATGGGGCTCACAGTCTCAATCCCCATTTGACAGATGAGGTCACCGAGGCCCAGAGAATAATAATAATTATAGTATTCATTGAGTGCTTACTATGTGCCAAGTACTGTTCTAAGCGCTGAGGTAGATGGAAGGTAATGCAAGGTATTCAGATTGTCCCACTTGGGGCTCACAGTCTTCATCCCCATTTTACAGATGAAGTGATTCAGGCCCAGAGAGGTTAAGTGACTTGCCCAAGGTCACACAGCAGACGAGTGCCCGAGGCAGGATTAGAACCCACGTCCTCTGACTCTCAAGATCGTGCTCTCACCACTAGGCCCTGCTGCTTCGCTTGCCTGCTCTGTGGGCTTGGGCAAGTCGCTCCACTTGGGCCTCGGTTTCCTCATCTGTAAAATCGGGAGGAGATACCTGGCCTTCCCACCTAGACGGGGCGCCCCATGTGGGACCGGGACTTTGCCCGGCCTGATGGCCAGCACCTCGGTACAGTGGCTTAGCACAGAGTGAGAGCCTGACCAACGGATGCCACAGCGAGGATGGTTCGGGCCCCCGCCCGCCCGGGGCTCCTCCTCCTCGTCAGACCCGGCCCAGCTGGCCTGGACCCTTGGTCCGGCCCTCCCCGCCCGCCCCGGCCCCCTCACCCGTGTCGGGGTGCAGGTGGAAGTGTCCGTGACTGTCACCCCCGGCCAAGCGGTAGGAGAGGCGGGCGGCCTCGCCCAGGTCCGGGTCGTGGGCGACCACGTGGAGGGCGACGGGTCCGGGGGGCTGGTCCTCGGGCAGGAGGGCCTGGGCCGGGGAGGCGAAGGCCGGGGCGTTGTCGTTCTGGTCCACCACGAAGACCCGGGCGGACACGCGGGAGGCCAGGCGCAGGCTGGCGTTGAGCGGCCGGTCGTGGGCCTCGACCAGGAGCAGCAGGGCTGGCGTGGCCTCGCGGTCCAGGCCGTGCGGGGCGCTCAGGGCCCCGGTGCGTGGGTCCAGCCGCAGGGCCGGGGTGGCGGGCTCCTGGCGCAGGAGGCGGTAACGGACGTCGCTGTTGGGGCCGGGCCCGTCGGCGTCGGTGGCCTGGAAGGTGTACAGCGTGGCGCCCGGGGCCGGGTTCTCGGTCAGGGCCAGGGTCAGCGGGTCACGGCCGAAGGCGGGCGCGTGCTCGTTCTCGTCCTCCACCCACACCTCCACCCGCATCAGCCGTGGCCCCTGGGGGAGGACGGGTCCGACCCCGGCTCCCGCCTCGTCGGCCCGCACGGTCAGCGCCAGCCGGGCCGGACCCGCCTCGAAGTCCAGCGCCCGCGCCAGGAACAGCTGCCCCGTGGCCGCGTCCAGCGCGAAGGTGCCCTCCGGGTCGCCCCCGCCGGCCAGCGTGTAGGTCAGGGCCCCGGGCGGGACCCCGGGCAGGGCCACCGAGCCCAGCAGCGAGCCCGGCCGCAGCCCCTCGGCCGCCGTCAGGGTCAGCTCCGCGGGCATCGTGTCCGGAGGGGGCGGCTGGGGGCGGGATCGAGGAACCACCTGTCCAGCGGGGAGGGGGAGGAAGAGACACGGGGAGACGGAGAGAGAACAGTAATCATAACGATGATGATGATGACGACGACGGCGGTATTTGTTAAGCCCTCACTACGTGCCAGGCACCGTACAGTAGTAATAATGATTACAGTGTTTGTTAAGCGCTTACTATGTGCCAGGCACTGTACTAAGCGCTGGGGTGGATACAAGCAAATAATAACTATTACTACAGTATATGCTAAGTGCTCATTGTCTGCCACACAGAGTTCTGCCAGGGTGTATATAAGCGAATAATAATAACAATGATAGTATTTGTTAAGCGCTTACTATCTTCCAGGCACTGCTCTAAGCACTGGGGTAGATACAAGGTCATCAGGTTGTCCCACGTGGGGCTCACAGTCCCAACCCCCATTTTACAGATGAGGCAACCGAGGCACAGAGAAGCTCGGGATGGACGCAGCCCCTTGTCCCTCGTGGGGCTCACAGCTGAGGGGACGGTTGAGGGGACGGAGGCACAGAGAAGTGAAGTGACTTGGCCAGGGTCACACAGCAGGCAAGTGGCGAAGGAGGGATTAGAACCTATGACCTTCTGCCTCCCAGGTCCGTGCTCTAGCCACTATGCCACACTGCTGGTGAGATCAGGGAGGAGCAGGGGAGGAGGGGCCTGCCGCGGGGCGGGGGCGGCAGTGGAGACCGGCGCAGAGAGGGGATGGGGCCCAAGATATTAGAAGATCGGGGCAGGGAGGGGGCTTCATGGATCCGGAGGCTGCTGAAAAGTGGAGCCCAAGATGTGGGGTTGCTTGGATTGGAATGGGAGGGCAGTTCTGGGGAGCTGACAGTCAGGGTGAGGTGGGGATCAGTCAATCGATGGTATTTTTGAATAATTACGGTATTTATTATAAGCTCTTACTGTGTGCCAAGCACTGTTCTTAGCGCTGGAGTGGATACAAAAGTGGATAGAGAAGCAGCATGGCTCAGTGGAAAGAGCACAGGCTTGGGAGTCAGAGTTCATGGGTTCAAATCCCAGATCTGCCGCTTGTCAGCTGTGTGACTGTGGGCAAGTCACTTAACTTCTCTGTGCCTCAGTTACCTCATCTGTAAAATGGGGATTAAGACTGTGAGCCTCACGTGGGACAACCTGATTATCCTGTATCTACCCCAGCGCTTAGAACAGCGCTCTGCACATAGTAAGTGCTTAACAAATACCAACATTATTATTACCAAACAATCGGAGTGGACACAATCCCTGTCCCACGTAGGGCTCACCGTCTTAATCTCCATTTTAATAATGATAATAATAATGATGGTGTTTGTTAAGCGCTTACTATGTGCCAAGCACTGTTCTAAGCACTGGGGTAGATACAAGGTAATCACACTGTCCCACTTGGGGCTCACAGTCTCAATCCCCATTTGACAGATGAGGTCACTGAGACACAGAGAAGTGAAGTGACTTGCCCAAAGTCACCCAGCTGACAAATGAGGGAACTGAAACACAGAGAGGTGAATAATAATGAATAATTATGGCGTTTGTTAAGCGCTTACTATGGGCCAAGCACTATTCTAAGCACCGGGGTAGGTACATTTGGGGATTTGGTACAAATCCCCATTTGACAGAAGAGGGAACTGAGGCACGGAGAAGTGAAGTGACTTGCCCAAGGCCACACAGCAGACTAGCGACAGAGGCGGGTTTAGAACCCATGACCTTCTGACTTCCAGGCCCGTGCTCTATCCACTAGGTCATGACTGTGCAGAACGCTCTACTAAGTTCTTGGGAGAGGACAAGGCAATAATAATAGTTATTATTGTGATATTTGTTAAGCGCTTGCTATGTGCCAGGCACTGTACTAAGCGCTGGGGTGGATACAAGCAAATGAGGTTGGACACAGTACCCGTCCCACACAAGGCTCGTGGTCTTCATCCCCATTTTACAGTTGAGGTAACTGAGGCACAGGGAAGTGAAGTGACTTGCCCAGCGCCACACAGCAGATGATTGGAGGAGATGTTACGGATCAAGGATACTTGTCGAGGGAGAGGGGTTGGGAGAGACGCTCCAAATGGAGGTTGGGAGGCAGAGGGGCACCAGGCCAGGGGGGAGAAAAGGGAGGGGTGGGAGTGGGAGTGGAGAGGCCCGGGAGTCGAGGTTTTGGGGGGTCGGGGGGAGTCAGAAGATTGTGGACAGGACAGAGTCCGAGGGGCAGACTGGGAGCCCGAGAGGCTGAGCTGGGAGCTGAGTCAGCCCGCGACGTTTCCAATCTATAAACAAACTGAGCTGAGTGTCCTCCCCACTGCCAAGTAGGGAAACCGGGGAAAGGGACGGGGGGGGGGGGGAATGGGAGAGACGTGGAGCGGGAGCGGGAAGGGGAGGAGAGGTGAAGGGAGATTATAATAGAGGGGGTGAGGAGGGAGATAATAATAATAACGATGATGGTGGTATTTGTTAAGCGCTTACTATGTGCCAGGCACTGCACTAAGCGCTGGGGTGGATACAAGCAAATCGGGTTGGACACAGTCCCTCTCCCAAGTGGGGCTCACAGCCTCAATCCCCATGTTACAGATGAGGCAACTGAGGCACAGAGAAGGAAAGTGATTTGCCCAAGATCACACAGCAGACAAGTAGTGGAGCCGGGATTAGAACCCATGACCTTCTGACTCTCAGGTCCTTGCTCTACCCACTATGCCGTCATGCTTCTCTGATGTGTGATCATCATAATAATAATGAGGGCATTTGTTAAGCGCTTATTATGTGCAAAGCACTCTTTTAAGCGCTGGAGAGGATACAAGGTGATCAGGTGGTCCCACGTGGGGCTCAGAGTCTTCACCCCCATTTTACAGATGAGGTAACTGAGGCCCAGAGAAGTTAGGTGACTTGCCCCAAGTCCCACAGCTTGATAAGTGGTGGATTAGGGTTTAGAACCCACGGCCTCTGACTCCCAAGCACATGCATTTCCACTAAGCCACGCTGCTTCTCATAAATTCGCTTGACTGAGAGGAGGAGGAAGAGAAGGAGGAGGAAGAGAAGGAGGAGGAGGAGGAGGAGGAGAAAGAGGAGGAGGAGGAGGGTGTCCTGTAGGGTAGAGGTGATAAATCAGAAAAGGGACGTGTTGGGGTTGGGGGCGGAACCTGGACCTATTTTGTCCGGGAGAGGAGAGGGGCTTTGCAGCCTTGGGAATTGGGAGACTGAATGTGTGGCTGGAGATGCTAACTGCTGGCGAGCAGGGGAAGTCAGTCAGTTGCATTTATTGAGCGCTTCATTCATTCATTCATTCATTCATTCATTCATTCATTCATTCATTCATTCATATCTATTGAGCGCTTACTGTGTGCAGAGCACTATACTGAGCGCTTGGAAAGTACAATTTGGCAACAGATAGAGACAATCCCTACCCAACGACGAGCTCACAGTCTAGGAGGGGGAGACTATGCGCAGAGCTCTTGGGAACGTTCAATCTAACAATATCACAGACACATTCCCGGCCCCAAACAAGCTTCCGGTCTAGAGGGGGAGATTAATAAATGTAAATAAATTACAGATATGTATGTAAGTGCTGTGGGGCTGGAGGGGGTGGGTGGGGGGCTGAATAAAGGGAGCAAGTCAGGGCGACACAGAAGGGATTATTGCACCATTAGACTATAAATCCGTCAATGGGCAGGGATTGTCTCTATCTATTGCCGAATTGTACATTCCAAGCGCTTAGTCCAGTGCTCTGCACATAGTAAGTGCTCAATAAATACTACTGAATGAACGGACGATCAAGTAGAGGCCCAGGTTTTAAGATCTAAGCCAATTCACCCTCAACCCAGTGGATCCTGTAAAATTGGAGACCCTTGAGGGAGGGGAGGAGGAGGGGGTGTTTGGGGCGGGGGCAGGGATGGGGTGAGGGGTGGGGGCGGGCCGTACCTGTAGGTGAAGGTGCAGGACGGTGCTGAGGGGAGGGCTACCTTGGTCCCGGGCGGTCACCGTGAGGACGTGGTGCTCGCGGTCGGCGCGGCTCAGCAGCCCCGCGGTGCGCAGCTCGCCGGAGTGTGGGTGCAGGGAGAAGAGCGCCGAGCTCGGACCTGGGGGCGGTCAGGATCAGGGGTGGACACCGAGACCATCCCCCGCCACACTTTTAGCTAGGCCCGGGGACCTGCTGTACCAGGCAGTCCCTGCTCCTGGACTGGGCAATCACTGCGCGTGTCTGAGTGAGTGTGTGTATAAATAATAATAATGGTATTTGTTAAGCGCTTACTATGTGCCGAGCACTGTTCTAAGCGCTGGGGTAGATACAAGGTCATCAGGTTGTCCCACGTGGGGCTCACAGTCTTCATCTCCATTTTAGGAGTGAGCTAACTGAGGGCCGGAGAAGTAAAGTGACTTGCCCAAAGTCACACAGCTGACAAGTGTTGGAGCGGGGATTAGAACCCACGACCTCTGACTCTCAAGCCCGTGCTCTTTCCACTACGCCACTCTGCTTCTGTGGCTGCCTGTAGACATCAGGCAATCTTTGGGCACGGGATTGGTCAGTCCCTATGTGCCCTCCCCTTCATCCGGTCATTTCCCGGGCCCCCTACCAGTCAGTCCATACAGGATGGTCCCGTTTTCTCCCTCGTCGGGATCTCTCGCCTGTAGGGACGTCACCAGGGTCCCTGCGGGGACGCCCTCCGCCACCTGCACGGGGCACACGGCTCAGGCTGCAGAGGGGGCTGGGCCGCCCTGACTCTATGGACACGCGACTCGGGGCCCAGCCCCCCACCCCAATCCCTCACCCCCTGGCACAGAGACACCAAATACATCGACACAGACCACCACCCCCACCCCCCGACCCTGGAAGAGGATCCCCACAATCAGAATTAATCACTAACAGTCTCGGGATGGGGGGGTCTCCTTCTCCCCACCCTGGGGAGATCCCCTCCTCGCCTCCACCAGGATGAGACCCTCGCCTGCCCCATCAGTTGAGGATGCCCAATTACCCCAACTCCCATGCATAATAATAATAATAACGGTATTTCTTAGGCGCTTATTATGTGCCGAGTACTGTTCTAAGCGCTGGGGTAGATACAAGGTAATCAGGTTGTCCTAGGTGGGGCTCGCAGTCTTCAACCCATTTTACAGATGTGGTGAGACCCAGAGAAGTTATGTGTCTTGCCCAAGGTCACACAGCAGACAGGTGACTTAGATTAGATTAGATTAGAACCCATGACCTCTGACTCCCAAGCCCGGGCTCTTTCCACGGAGCCACGGGAACGGCCTCCTCCCCAGTCCGGCTGCAGAGAGTGCCCACCCTCCCGACTCACTGAGAGCCCCCTCACCACCCTCCCCCCGTAGTCGCCCCCCACCCCCCACCTCAGCCAGCCCCCACCTGAAGGGGAAAGCCGGGGGCGTGCAGGAAGCTGGGGGCGTTGTCATTGTCGTCCAGCACGGTGATGTGGACGGTCCCGGTGGTGCTGCGGGGCGGCGCGCCCCCGTCCTGCACCCGGACCACCAGCTGGTGGCTGCTGTGCCCCTCCCGGTCCAGACTCCGCCGGGTGGTCACTTCCCCTGGGCCGTGGAGAGCGGGAGAGGCCAGTCACACCTGTGCGCCTGCAGGCCGGCCCGCCCTGACTCTATTGGCCACCCAGGTTGAGGCCCGGCCTCCAGGCCCATCCCCATAATAATAATGATGATGGGATTTGTAAAGCCTTACCATGTGCCGAGCACTGTTCTAAGCGCTGGGATAGATACAGGCTCATCAGGTGGTCCCACCTGGGGCTCACAGTCTTCATCGTTTAGACTGTGAGCCCGTCATTGGGCAGGGATGGTCTCTATCTGTTGCCGAATTGTCCATTCCAAACGCTTAGTACAGTGTTCTGCACATAGTAGGTGCTCAACAAATACGATTGAATGAATAATCCTCCTTTTACAGATGAGGTAACTGAGGCACACAGAAGTGAAGTGACTGGCCCAAAGTCACACAACTGCCAAGTGGCGGAGCCGGGACTAGAACCCACGACCTCTGACTCCCAAGCCCTGGCTCTTTCCACTGAGCCACGCTGACCCTCTGATACAGAGACCCTCCTCCACGTGCTGGATATCAAATAGATGGACTCAGACCTCCCACCCCCCCGACCCTGGAAGAGGATCTCTCCCAGCCCTCAGACCCCAGGCAAAATTAACCATGAGCAGTCTCGGGGGGCTGGGGGTGGTGGGGAGGGTCTCTTTCTCCCCACCTTGTGGAGCCAAGTCAGGGGACAGAGCCGGTGGGGGCTGCGGGTGAGAGCTGAGGCAGTGCTAAGCGCTTAGTTCAGTGCTCAAGCGCTTAGTACAGTGCTCTGCACATAGTAAGCGCTCAATAAATACGATTGAATGAATGAGAGCCGGGGGTGGGGGGCTGCGGGTGGGAGCCGAAGCAGTGCTAAGTGCTTAGTACAGTGCTCAAGCGCTTAGCACAGTGTTCTGCACATAGTAAGCACTCAATAAATACGATTGAATGAATGGGAGCTGGAGGTGGGGGGCTGCGGGTGGGAGCCGAGGCAGTGCTAAGCGCTTAGTACAGTGCTCAAGCACTTAGTACAGTGCTCTGCACATAGTAAGCACTCAATAAATACGATTGAATGACTGGGAGCTGGGGGTGGGGGAGCTGCAGGTGGGAGTTGCGGGTGGTGGCCTGCGGGTGGGAGCCGAGGCAGTGCTAAGTGCTTAGTACAGTGCTCAAGAGCTTAGTACAGTGCTCTGCACATAGTAAGCGCTCAATATATGACTGAATTAATGGGAACCGGGGGTGGGGGGCTGCAGGTGGGAGTCTCGGGTGGGAGCCGAGAGTGGGGTCTGTGGATGGAGGCTGCGGGTGGGAGCCGTGGGTGGTGGCTGCGGGTGGGAGCCGAGGCAGTGCTAAGAGCTTAGTACAGTGCTCAAGTGCTTAGTACAGTGCTCTGCACATAGTAAGTGCTCAATAAATACGATTGAATGAATGGGAGCCGGGGGTGCGAGTCAGGGTTGGGGGGTTGTGGGTGGGAGGCTGCGGGTGGGGACTGCGGGTGGGAATGGCGAGTGGGGGGCTTTGGGTGGGAGGCTCGTCCTTCCTCACCTGTCTGGGGGTGGATGAGGAAGTTGTCGTCGGGCTGCAGCAGGCGGTAGGCGAGGCGGCCGTTGGGCCCCGCGTCCCGGTCGACGGCAGTCACCTTGCCCACAATCGTGCCCGGGGGCCGGTTTTCGGGCACGGTCAGGAAGGCGGGCTCCTGGCCGAGCCGCGGGGAGTGGTCGTTCTGGTCGGTGACGCCGACCCACACAGTGGCCGTGCCGGTGAGGCGGGTCTGGGCGCCGCCGGCCCCCGGGCCCGGGGCCACGGCCAGCACGGTCAGGGTGTAAAGGTCACGGGCCTCGCGGTCCAGCGCCCCGCGAACCCAGAGCCAGCCGCTGTCCGGGTCCAGGCCGAAGCCGGCCGCCGCCCCGTCGGCCTGCAGGTGGTAGGCCAGGCCGGGGCCGGAGCCCTCGGGACCCCGGGCACGCACCTGCAGGAAGCGGGTGCCCGGGCCCGTGCCCTCCGGGAGCTCCACCCGGTAGGTGGGGGTGTCAAACTGCGGGGCCTGGGCATCCCCGGCGTCCCGCACCCCGACCCTGAGCAGGAAGCGGGAGCTGAGCGGCGGGGTGCCCCCATCCCGGGCCTCCAGGACCAGCTCGAAGCCCGGGCTCCCGGCGGCGTCCAGCGGCTCCAGCAAGCGCACCAGGCCCGTGGCCGGCTCGACGGCGAAATGCCCGGAGCCGCCGGCCAGCAGGGCGAAGGTGACCCGGCCGTGGGCGCCGGCGTCGGGGTCGGTGGCCCGCAGGGTGTAGACGGGGGTCCCGGGGGCCGTGCCGGCCGGCAGCAGCACGGCGTCCGTGGGCGAAGGGAAGGCCGGCGCGTTGTCGTTGACGTCGCTCAGGGCCACGCGCACCCGAGCCCGGGCGAAGACGGGGGGCGACCCGCTGCCCGCCCGCACCTCCAGCTCCAGCACGGGTCCCGCCTCTCGGTCCAGGGCCCGTCCGGTCCGCAGGAGCCCCGTGGTGCCGTCCAGGGAGAAGCAGCCGTCCGGGTCCCCCGACGAAATGGACAGGGAGATGGGGTCAGACCGGCCTGGTGGACAGTGAGGACGGGGGGGCGGTCGGGTGAGCGGGTAGGAGGAGGATGGGGTGTAGGGGGAGAGGTGGAGGAAGGAGGAGGAGGAGGAAGGGTGAGGTGAGAAGAGTGGGTGAGCTGGGAGGAGGAGTGAGGACGGGGAGAGGATGGAGAGGTCCTGGGCAGGAGAACCAGGGCAGGGAGAGGGGCTGGGCTTCTCAGAGGAGCAAGGCCCGCGGGGTCGCACCTGGGGGGTTGTGTGCCCGGATGAGGCCGACGCTGGTGCCCAGGGGCACGTCCTCGGGCACGGTGAAGAAGTACTGCGCCTGCTCGAAGATGGGCGGGGACGCAGTCCCGGGGACCACGCTGATGTTGACCCGGGCGTTGGGCTCGGCCCGGAGGCCCCCTCCGTCCTGCGCTGCGATCTCCAGTTGTAGCAGGGAGCCCGCCTGGCTGCTTAGGGGCCAGGAGACCGAGAGGAGGCCTGGGGTGGGGACAGGGGGGACAGTGGGACGCCTGGGAGGAGAGAGGAGGGGGGCGGTGGGGAGGGCGGTGGGGCAGAGGAAGGCCTGGCCGGGGGAGGGGAGGATGGGGAGCCCCATCGAAGAGGAAGAGGGGGGCGGGGGGGTGGAATGATACTAGTAATAACGGTAGAAATTGTAGTGGTAGCCGTAATAATCATAATGGTGATAGGAGTAGCAGTAATAATAGTAGTAATAGTAGTAGTAATTGTAGTAGAAATAGTAGTCATAGGAGTAGCAGTGGTAGTAATAGTCAAAGTAATAATAGTAATAGTAGTAATAATAATAGTGTAGCGTAGCAGTGGTAGTAATAGTCGTCGCAGTAATAGTAATAGCAGTAATCATAATCATCATAGGAGCAGCAGTGGTAGCAATAGTCGTAGTAATCATAATAGCCATAGGAGTAGCAGTGGTAGTAATAGTCATAATAATAATAGTAATAGTAGTAATAATAATAGTGTGGCGTAGCAGTGGTAGTAATAGTCGTCGTAGTAATAGTAATAGCAGTAATCATAATCGTCAAAGGAGCAGTAGTGGTAGCAATAGTTGTAGCAATCATAATAGCCATAGGAGTAGCAGTGGTAGTAATAGTTGTAGTAATCATAATAGTAATAGTAATAGTAAATGCAGTAATAATAATAGTAACAGTAGAAGCCATGATAGTAATAGTAGTAGTAATAATAGTAATAGAAGCAATAATAATAAAAATTTGAAAAAATGTTGGTATTTGTTAAGTGCTTACTCTGTGCAGAGCACTGTGCTAAGTGCTGGGGTAGATACAAGGTAATCAGATTGTCCCACGTGAGGCTCACAGTTAATCCCCATTTTACAGATGAGGTAACTGAGGTACAGAGAAGTGAAGTGACTTGTCCACAGTCACACAGCTGACAAGTGGCAGAGTCGGGATTTGAACTCATGACCTCTGATGCCCAAGCCCGGGCTCTTGCCACTGAGCCACGCTGCTTCTAGTCATAGTAGTAGTAGTAATAGGAGCTGCAGTGGTAATGGCAGTAGTAATAATAATAGTAAAAGGAGTAGCAGTGGTAGTAATAGTAGCAATAATAGTAATAGTAATAATAATAATTATAGTAGTAGCAGTAGTAGTAATGGTAGTAGTGATAATAGAAATAGGAGTAGCAGTTGTAGTAATAATAGTAATAATAATAATAGTCATAGTAGTAGCAGTAGTAGTAATGGTAGTAGTGATAATAATAGAAATAGGAGTAGCAGTGGCAGTAATAGTAGCAACAATAGTAATAGTAGTAATAGTAATAATAATAATAGCGATGGGAGTAGCAGTGGTAGTAATAGCAGTAATAATAATAGTAACAGTAGAAGCAGTGGTAGCAATAGCAGTAGTAATAGTAATAGCCGTAGTAACAGTAGTAGTAATAATAGTAATAGTAGTAGTGATAATAGTAATACGAGTAGCAGTAGTGGTAATAGCAGTAGTAATGATAACAGTAATAGGAGTAGCAGTGGTAGTAATAGCAGTAGTAATAATAATAGTAATAGTTGTAATAATAGTAATAGTCATAGGAGTAGCAGTGGTAGTAATAGTAGCAATAATAGTAATAGTAGTGATAATAATAGTCATAGTAGTAGCAGTAGTAGTAATAGTAGTAGTAGTAATCATAGTAAAAGTCATAGTAGAAGTAGTAATAGTGATAGTAGGAGTAGTATTAGTGATAGTAGTAATAATATTAGTTTTAGTGCTAATAGTAATAGTGATAGGAGGAGGAGGAGTGGGTATAGCATTAAGGGCTTACTGGGTGAGAACACCATACTCAGTGAGGGGAAGGAATATAGATGGGTAGGGATCGGATCCGGTCCCTGGCCCTCAAGGGCCTCACGACTGAAGAATAAGGTGGGGGAGAGGAGTCTGGGGATGGAGACCCGAGAGAAGACGACGGCCGATGGTGGGAACACGAGAGGGATGGGGCCGGGGGGCCCGGGGAGAGGAGTCTGGGGCTGTCGTGGCTCTGCCGAGGACGGGCAGGAGCCGGGGGAAGGGGCGGGCCGCCGCCGCCACCGCCGCCCTCACCGGTGTCCCGGTCCAGAGAGAAGAGCGGAGGGGAGTTGCCGGCGATGATGCGGTAGGTGACCCGGCCGTGGGGGCCCTCGTCGGGATCGTGGGCGCTGACCCGCAGCACGGGCGTGCCCGGCCGGCTCTGGGCGCTCAGGCTGGCTGCATACTCTCGTGGGTAGAAGGCGGGACGGTTGTCGTTCTCGTCGGTCACGAAGACCTTCACGTACACCATGGAGTTCAGCCCGCCCTGCGGAGGCCACGGGGCGGCACGTCCTCAGACCAGAGGACCTGGAGCCCTTGGAGGGGACGCCGTGGGTCCCGTCCTGGCCTTGGCCGATAAGAAATACGGTATCTGTTCGGCGCCCGCCACGTGCCGGGCACATACGAAGCACCCTGGCTCCTTCGGGCCCCGGCCCGGCTCGGACCGACTCCTCTCTGGGCTTTAGAGGGGGGATGGGAGGACCTGGCGGCCCCCTCCCCAGCCTCCTCGGCTTCCCATCTCCCCCCAGCCCGGGGCAAGTCCCTGCCCATCTTATCCCTCCCTCCCCGTCCCCTCAGGGGCCTTACCCCATCGACGGCGTTGACGGTGAAGTCGAAGCTGGGCGCCCCGCCATCGCGGTCGAGGCTCTGGGCGGTGCAGATCTCCCCACTCTGGGGGTCGATGTGGAACTGGAGGGGGACGGTGGAGCCGATGCCGGCGCCCAGGGAGTACGAAAGAGAGCCGAAAGGGCCGCTGTCCGCGTCCGTGGCTGTGACCTTGGGGGTGGGGAAGGGGAGGAGGCAGGGAAGGGAGGGGGTGGGGGTCAGCCGGCAGTGACCCTGCTTAAGGTTGGAGGGAGGGGACCGGTGACCGCCAGCGCCATCGGCCGCCACCCCCAGGGTCCCCACCCAACACAGGAGAAACAGAGCTGGGAGGCCCGTTGGGGCAGGGGACGGGGGTGGGTATTGCGGGAAAGAAGTTCCAAATCTCGGGGTGGACAGAGGGATCCCTGACACCTTCTAAAGTATACCCTTTCTCATTCTCTCCCTCCATCCCTCCTTGTTCTGCCTGGCTCCCTGCCAGGCTTCCCTCCCCCATAGTCCCACTGCCCGCTCCCCTCCTCCGCCACCCCCCCAGCAGGCAGGGAATGTAAACACGGTCGCCCTGTCTGTGGGCACCGCCCGCCCGAGCGTCTGCTCTCCAGGGAGGAGCCCCGGCGCCTCACAGGCTCCTAGGCTGGGCGCGGCCACCCGGAGTCATCCCGGCCATCCCTCTGTCTCTGCGCGGGCCTACCCCTCTCCTCCTACTCTCCCCGGTCAGAAGACTCCTGGCCTCCCCCACCACTCTGCTCCAAACTCCTTCCCCCCTGCCCAGTCCTTCATGGTCACCCTAATCCTTCATGGTCACCCCCGTCCTTTATGGTCAAGAAATTATTATCTGGGGTTTAGGCACAGTTTGATCCCTCTGGTCTGTCCCATCCTCCCATAAAAGAGGGGAGAATTGGAGCTAGGCCTTCCCTGCCCTGAGGAGTGACCTTTAGACAATGACCCTTCAGCATGACTCTGGGGGGGGTCTCAGCTGGGCTGTGGAATTTGCTAATCAGTCAATGGTATTTATTGAGCCCCGTGTGCAGAACGCTATATTAAGTGTTTCAGAGAGTCATAATAATTATGATATTTGTTAAACGCTTAACTATATGGCAAGCGCTGTTTTAAGCACTGGGCACTGTTCTAAGCGCTGGGTAGTATTCTAAGCGCTGGACGCTGTTCTAAGCATACACTGTGGTGTTTGTTAAGCGTTTACTGTGAGCCAAGCGCTGTACTAACTGCTGGGTTAATCAGATTGGACACAGTCCCCGTCCCACGGGGGGCTTATGGCAGGTTTAGTAAGTAACTCTCGGCTCCTGGTCTGACTCCCACCCTAAGCCCTGACCTTAGACGTTGCCCTGATCCCAGACCCCCCGTTCTCCTCCCCGACTCCAAACCCTGATTCAATCCATAAATCAGGCCCTCCGGTCCCTCCCCTGTCCAGATCCACCTCGCCTTGAGAACTGCCTTTTGTCTCCATCTCCAGTCAGTCAGTCGTATTTATTGAGCGCTTACTGTGTGCAGAACACTGTGCTTGGGAGAGTACCATGTAACGATATAACAGACAAATGCCCTGCCCACAACAGCCTGCAGCTCCCTACCCGTTCCCCCTTTATGGCACGTTTTCCTTCTCAGGTCCTCCCCGCACAATCCTCTTGACTCTTCCCCCCATCGCCATTCCTGCCCCCTTGGGGCAGTGGAATCCTGGAGTCGGGGCTGGCTGCGGGTGATACTCCACTGAGGCAGCTGCCTCAGGGCTCAGGGTTGAGAGGGAGTGACGGCCTGGTGAGGTGGGGCAGTTGTGGGGATGGTGGCGCTTAGGACAGTGCTTGGCACGTAGTAAGCACTTAGCAAATACCATAATTATTATTATTATTGTTATTCATCGGAGGGCAGCGGGGGAAAGCATACGAAGGCGAGTGGGTTGACAGGAAACCTGGGAGCTTGAGAGCATGGGGCGGAAGGGCTGGGGTCCCCCTGGAGAAATGCTCTAGGTCAAGGGTTCTGAAGAAGTCTGTATGACATCAGTGTGTTTCACTGCATATGGTCCAGGGTAACGGAATGACATCATTCAGCGTGCTGCCTGAAGCTTGATGTCATGTGGAATCAGTCGGGGGCTACATTTCCCTTGTCCCAGGGTGGTGAAATATCGGAAGTCGGCCCCTCCTGGAGCCCCAACATTTGAAGCCAGTGAGTGGGGGAAGTGGGGTGGGGAAGCAACTAGGAGACCAGAAATGGGGGGCAGAGAGGGCCTTTGTAAGCCCCTCATCAGGCTGGGAGGCTGGGTCTCCAGGATCCTCTGGCTGACAGAAGGAAAGGAAGTGGGGAGAATCTGGTCCCAGTTCATCTGAAACCTGAGCGGCTGTACCCTGGGGGAGTGCAGAGATGGAGAAGGGAAACCCCGTGGTCCTGACCCAGCCCTGAGACCATGGAGACCCGGAACTGAGGGGGTGGGGTCTCGTGGCTGTCTGTCCTGAGGAACGCCTAGTCCAGTGCTCCGTGCACAGTAAGCGCACAATAAATAACCATCGATTGATGATTGGCCAGCAGCCCGCCTTCCCATTCCTCCCGCTCTCTTTCTTCCTTCCTGCTTCTGCTGGGAGAGAGAAAGCGCATCACCCAGACAGCTGTGAGCGCTGGATCCAGCCGCCCCCACCCCTGGGAGATCCCCCTCCGAATCTGCCAGACTCTGTGTCCGGTGTCCGTCTGGCCAGGAGAGGAAGAGGGGTGGGAATGGGGAGGGGGAGGCCTGAGCTTCCCGCCTAGCTGGAGATGGGGTGGAGTAGATCGGATCAGGCCTCCGTCTCCCTCTCCCTCTCTGGGACGCCTCCCCCCCGCCCGCCCCACCTGCATGGGTCTGGTCAGACGGGAACTCCCATTCCCACTCCGGCCCAGCCAGCTTCCGTCCAGCTGGGAGGAGCTGGGTGGGTTGGGAGGAGGCTGCCCGCAGTCTCAGCCTCCGTCTCCTGTGCCGATCCCTGGCTCTTCCATCTCTGCTCTCCCATCCTCCTGTCCCCGTTGCCAGATCTGGCCGGCCCTGTCCTCCGGGTCCAGCTCAGGGCCCGGCCCTTTTGTCTACAAACCAGCTCCCCAGCCCGAGGCAAGCCAACCAGAGGTCAAGGCTGGGCCTCGATCCTCTTCCAATGCTAGCCTTCCTACCTCTCCCTCGTTAACCTTCCTAAAGCTGCTATCACAGTTTCCCCTCCAGCCTCACCTCTTCCTCCCCGGCCTCCCCTTGCCCTGCCAGGGTCTCCATTGCCAAAGATAAGTCCCTCCCATGGTCATCTATCAGCTCCCTTCCCCAGCTTTCCTGGTCTTTCATTCATTCATTCAATCATATTTATTGAGCGCTTACTGTGGTCTAAGTGCTCGAGAGAGTATGATGTAACAGTAAATGGACACATTCCCTGCCCACAATGAGCTTATAGTCTAGAGGGCCTGGCTTTGCCCTCTACGAAGTCATTTTGGACATTTGATATTCGCCCCACCTACACCCCCACAACGCTTATGTACATATCTTTAAATTCTATAATGTAAATTTTTTATTTATATTAAGATCTGTCTTACCCTCTAGACTGCAAGTTCGTTATGGGCAGGGAACAATCAGTCAATTAATCAGTCATATTTAGTGAGCGCTTACTGTGTGCAGAGCACTCTAATAAGTGCTTGGGAGAGTACAAAATAACAGAATTGGTAGACACGTTTCCTGCCCACGACGAGCTTGCAGTCTTCATTGATTGATTGATTGATTGATTAACTTCCCTTGCTGGTTAGAGATCTCTGCGTCTACCACCCTACTGATTTCTTTCCTACTGGCTCTTCCTGTCCGCTCAACCTTTCTCTCCTACTGGCCTCTCCCTCCCCCTGACCCCTCTCTGGTCCTCCACATCTTGTTGCATGCCATAGTGGCTAGATCACAGGCCTGGGAGTCACAAGGTCATGGGTTCTAATCCCAGTTCTGCCACCTGTCTGCTGTGCGACCTTGGGCAAGTCACTACACTTCCCTGTGCCTCAGTTACCTCATCTTGAAATAGGGCTCAAGACTGTGAGCCCCACGTGGGACAGGGACTGCGTCTAACTTGATTTGCTTGTATCCACCCCTGCATGTAGTACAGTGCCTGGCACATAGAAAGTGCTTAACAAAGACCATAATAATAATTATTATTATTAATATCGGTCCCAAACTGGCTCCAGGCTGTGCTCTAGAGCTGGATCAGCCAGCCTTGGAGACCTTATTCCTGCCTCTCTCCTCTCCGTTCCGCCTGAATTGCCTTGTCACCATCCTCTTCTCTTGCTGCTCAAACCTTCTCATTGCCCTTTCCAAGGCCCTCTCCTCCAGGAAGCCTGTCCTGACTAACCTATTAGTCAGAGGATGAATGGATAAGCAGAATTATAGTAACAATAAACCAATGGTATTTATAGAGCAACTTACGGGGTGCAAAGCACTGCCCTAAGCACTTGGGAGAGTACAGTTTAACAGAGTTGATAGGCACGTTCCCTGCCCAATAATCCTCGTGGAATGTGTTAAAGCCTATGGGCCGAGTAATGTGGTAGATGCGAGATAATCAGATCAGACTCAATCCCTGCTCAACGTGGGTCTCCCAGGCTAAGGGGGTGAGAGAACAGGTATTTATTTCATCCCCATTTTACAGATGAGGAAACTGAGGCACAGAGAAATGAAGTGACTTGCCCAAGGTCACAGAGCAGGCAACTGGTAGAAGAGGGATTAGAAACAGTCAGGCATCATACCTACACTCTCTACTGTACTCTCCCAAGCACTTGGTACTCTGTTCACAGTATATGCTCAGTATGAGAAGCAGCGTGACTCAGTGGGAAAAGCATGGGCTTGGGAGTCAGAGGTCATGGGTTCTAATCCTGGCTCCGTCACTTGTCAGCTTTGTGACCCTGGGCAAGTCACTTCACTTCTCTGTACCTCAGTTACCTCATCTGTAAACTGGGGATGAAGACTGTGAGCCCTACGTGGGACAACCTGATTACCTTGTATCTACCCCAGCGCTTAGAACAGTGCTTGGCACATAGTAAGCGCTTAACAAATACCAACATTATTATTAAATGCCATTGATTGGCAGGCCTCCTGACTCTCATTCCTGTGTTGTCTCTACTAGACCAAACAGCTTCTTAGCAAATAGGGTTCAATTGCTTTACACCATGGATTCCGTTTACCCCTTCCCTTTCTGGTGGCTGGACGGGCTCACTGGGGCTAAGCTTGTTGTGGGCAGGGAATGTGTCTGTTTATTGTTATATTTTACCCTCCAAAGCGTTT